>NW_027325360.1:33337106-33726282 GCF_036924035.1 Leuresthes tenuis
TACTAAAGATTTCTGTGGAGAGCAGCACTAATGAGTGTTTCTATTTTTGGCAGGCTTTACCTTTGCGGGTGAAGCCCTTTCTGTCTGTGCAAAAGAACTCTTGTTACTGTGCAGAGTGACTTCTCTGAGTAGAGTCGCCTTACCTCTTGCGACTGTGCTGATGTTCGAAGCTGGAGTGCAAAGTTGTTGCTTGAATGGTGCTTGCTGGAGCGTGCGGGAGTGCAAAGTTATACCATTTAAAAGGGCTGAAGAGTGCTCAGTGCAGCGGGTGGGCGGAGGTGCAAAGTGACACTCTGGCCAATCTATGGCCATAAAAAGAACACTGCTACAAGTGCGCATTGTGCCAGGAAGGGCCCTCGGACGTGAACCAGTGGACAGTTATCGCTTCTCTGCCTTTGTGGCTAAGATCAAGTGTAGTATCTGTTCTTATCAGTTTAATATCTGATATGTCCTCTATACGAGGACTACATATTAAATGGATTTTTAGCAATAGGAGTTGAAAAAGGAGCTTGCTCCGTTCACTCCAAGCATTGACCCGGTACTGCAGTGCCGCTGGGAACGGTGCGCTCTCCTCTGCTCTTGTGAAAAAGCAAACAGCGGTGCAGGATGGAAGTTTCAGGGAGCCCAAGATGAAACTTTCTTTTAATCTGCTGAGAAAAGAGAGTGAATGCGAAGTAGACTTTAACACGGCTCTGGGAGCGAGCCGAGTGCGGGCTAACCGGGAGAATTGCTTGAAAGAAATGCGACACCGAATGAGCGGTCAGAACATAGCCTCAATACGGTATTCCCATGGTGTTTGTGGCTGCCTTGTCTTTTGCACAGAGTAAAAGACAAGGCAGCCATCGAATAGGGCCCGATTGTTCCTACTTGGTCAGCCGAGGAGCAAGAGGGGGGAGCAAGCGTCTCAACCAAGCAAAGCTCACCATGGGGAAGGTGGCTATGCCAACTAGCCTGATGCCCTGCTCCCGCAGTGACGGATAATCGTACTCTGGTTTCTCTTCATAACGTACAAGTCTTTCGCCTTTTACTAGACTTCCGTGGAGAGCAGCACTAATGAGTTGTTTCTATTTTTGGCAGGCTTTACCTTTGCGGGTGAAGCCCTTTCTGTCTGTGCAAAAGAACTCTTGTTACTGTGCAGAGTGACTTTTCTGAGTAAAGTCGCCTTACTTGTTGCGACTGTGCCGATGTTCGAAGCTGGAGTGCAAAGTTGTTGCTTGAATGGTGCTCGCTGGAGCGTGCGGGAGTGCAAAGTTATATCATTTAAAAGGGCTGAAGAGTGCTCAGTGCAGCGGGTGGGCGGAGGTGCAACGTGACACTCTGGCCACCTATGGCCATAAAAAGAACACCGCTATAAGTGCGCATTGTGTCAGGAAGGGCCCTCGGATGTGAACCAGTGGACAGTTATCGCTTCTCGGCCTTTTGGCTAAGATCAAGTGTAGTATCTGTTCTTATCAGTTTAATATGTCCTCTATACGAGGACTACATATTAAATGGATTTTTAAGAATAGGAGTTGAAAAAGAAGCTTGCTCCGTTAACTCCAAGCATCGACCCAGTACTGCAGTGCCGCTGGGAACGGTGCGCTCTTCTCTGCTCTTGTGAAAAAGCAAACAGCGGTGCAGGATGCAAGTTTCAGGGAGCCCAAGATGAAACTTTCTTTTAATCTGCTGAGAAAAGAGAGTGAATGCGAAGTAGACTTTAACACGGCTCTGGGAGCGAGCCGAGTGCGGGCTAACCGGGAGAATTGCTTGAAAGAAACGCGACACCGAATGAGCGGTCAGAACATAGCCTCAATACGGTGTTCCCATGGTGTTTGTGGCTGCCTTGTCTTTTGCACAGAGTAAAAGACAAGGCAGCCATCGAATAGGGCCCGATTGTTCCTACTTGGTCAGCCGAGGAGCAAGAGGGGGGAGCAAGCGTCTCAACCAAGCAAAGCTCACCATGGGGAAGGTGGCTATGCCAACTAGCCTGATGCCCTGCTCCCGCAGTGACGGATAATCGTACTCTGGTTTCTCTTCATAACGTACAAGTCTTTCGCCTTTTACTAAAGACTTCCGTGGAGAGCAGCACTAATGAGTTGTTTCTATTTTTGGCAGGCTTTACCTTTGCGGGTGAAGCCCTTTCTGTCTGTGCAAAAGAACTCTTGTTACTGTGCAGAGTGACTTTTCTGAGTAAAGTCGCCTTACTTGTTGCGACTGTGCCGATGTTCGAAGCTGGAGTGCAAAGTTGTTGCTTGAATGGTGCTCGCTGGAGCGTGCGGGAGTGCAAAGTTATATCATTTAAAAGGGCTGAAGAGTGCTCAGTGCAGCGGGTGGGCGGAGGTGCAACGTGACACTCTGGCCACCTATGGCCATAAAAAGAACACCGCTATAAGTGCGCATTGTGTCAGGAAGGGCCCTCGGACGTGAACCAGTGGACAGTTATCGCTTCTCGGCCTTTTGGCTAAGATCAAGTGTAGTATCTGTTCTTATCAGTTTAATATGTCCTCTATACGAGGACTACATATTAAATGGATTTTTAAGAAAAGGAGTTGAAAAAGAAGCTTGCTCCGTTCACTCCAAGCATCGACCCGGTACTGCAATGCCGCTGGGAACGGTGCGCTCTCTTCTGCTCTTGTGAAAAAGCAAACAGCGGTGCAGGATGGAAGTTTCAGGGAGCCCAAGATGAAACTTTCTTTTAATCTGCTGAGAAAAGAGAGTGAATGCAAAGTAGACTTTAACACGGCTCTGGGAGCGAGCTGAGTGCGGGCTAACCGGGAGAATTGCTTGAAAGAAACGCGACACCGAATGAATGGTCAGAACAAAGCCTCAATACGGTGTTCCCGTCGTGTTTGTAGCTGCCTTGTCTTTTGCACAGAGTAAAAGACAAGGCAACCATCGAATAGGGCCCGATTGTTCCTACTTGGTCAGCCGAGGAGCAAGGGGGGGGAGCAAGCGTCTCAACCAAGCAAAGCTCACCAAGTAGGAACAATCGGGCCCTATTCGATGGCTGCAACACCTGAAAGAGATATTGATGCGAGACCCGATCAAAAGCTTTTTCAAAGTCTAAATTTAAGATGACAAGCCGGGTGTTTCTGTCTCTAGCGTAATCAATGATGTCTCGAATCAGTACGAGGCTGTCGGTGAGTTGTCTCCCTGAGATGGCACAAGCCTGGTCTGGGTGAATTACCTCCTCTAAAACAGAGGACATCCGTGTCGCTAAAACCTTGCGAAAAAGTTTACAGTCAAAGTTTAAAAGTGTGATGGGCCTCCAATTCTTTAGGTCAGTCTTATAATTTTTTTTATAAAGTAGAGTCACTATTCCCACTCTAAAACTGTCAGGCAGTCGGTCGAGTTTTTCAAAATCTTTAAAAACATCTAAAATGTCTGATGATAAAAGGTCCCAATAGGTCAGATAGAATTCTGCAGGAAGCCCGTCCAAACCCGGAGCTCGACTTCTCTTAAAACCTGTTAGGCATTTTTTTTTAACTCTAAAGCAGTTAAATCCTGTGTCAAGTGTGCATTCTCTTTTACGGTTTTGTCAACGAATTTTAAAATTTCTGCCGATGTTTCCAAGTGCACTGGTTTCTCTTTGTACATGTTACGATAAAAGGTATGTACAGTTTCAATCATCTCTTGTGTGGATTTTGTTTAAAACCCATCTTCTCTTTTTAGATTTTGAATACACTCCTTTTTATTTATAACTTTCTTAAAAAAGTACCGTGTGCATTTTTCACCTTCCTCAATTTCCTGCTCCCTGCTTCTTACAAAAATTCCTTTACTCTTTATATCTGCTAAAACTGACATTTCCTTTTTGACATCTTTGATTTCTTCTTTAAAGTCAATGCCACACTGATTTAGTTTAAAGTAGCGCTGTAAGCGTTTCTGTAGTCCCATCATACATCTATTCTCTTTCTTTTTTTTTACGTTTACCTTGCTGTTTAAAAAAAGTCTGGGTCGTTTCCTTCACCATTTCCCACCATTGTGCATGTCTTTTGTAGAAGTCTTGAAGGGTCTGCTACTCTTTATAACATTCCCTGTACTGACTGACTATGATTTCATCCTCCAACAGGGAACAGTTGAGTTTCCACATACCACTTCCTACCATCACACCAGAAGGGGGTGAAAGGGTGCAGGAGAGCATAAGGTGGTCTGAAAAGAAAACAGGGGTTAATCTAACATCAGTGGGTGGGCAATCTCTAGTAAAGAAATAATCAATGCGAGAGGCTCTGGTGCCATCATGACTAAACCAGGTGAAGCCCTCCTCTCTGGGATGCATGGTTTTAAAACAGTCAATAAGCTTAAAATCCCTGCATATGCCCTGAAGTAAAATCGAAGTCTTATCCACTTTAAAATCTACCCCTGCTCTTTTTCTATCTTTCCTGCTCAAGATACAGTTAACATCCCCTCCTACAACTAAAGGTACTTGCCCTAGCATGTAAAGCTGTATATCTTCTAAAAGGTCATACCTTTCATTTTTTCCATTGAAACCATAAATATTTAAGAGGTTAAAGTCTTGCCCCATAAAATTCAAGTGTGCTAAAAGTGCCCGTCCGTCTCTCACCACTGTGCTACCTTTCACCAGAACATGCAGAATTTTAATTAGAATGGCCACACCATAATTTTTAATTTGATTTGAGCCACTCCATATCGATAAATGGGGCCACATTTCCTCCCATTGCCTATGTTTTTTAAAAAAGGTAGTCCACATTCTTGTATTAAAAACACATCTGATTTTACGGAGTCTAAGAAGGATAAAATACTCTGGGCTCTTGTCTTTGATTTCACACTTCTCACATTTAGTGTTGAGAAGGTGAGAACCATTAAAAGGATAAAGGAAAGTAGGTATGTCATTTTCGTTTTTCTAAGTTATCAAAACAAATTACACACTCAGGTTATTTCTTGGGAAACTAGCTCTTCCTTCATTTCTTTAGGTGAAAAGTGAGTAGGGTGATCTATGTTTCCTTTTCGGACTCTCGGTGTTGGCCTCTGACGCAATGTTGCATTTAACTTTTAGTCCCTGGGGGTTGATTGCAGTGCTGAAGTTAAAAAGGAGATCTCATTTGGTGAGTCGGAGGGCAAGACTCTAGGTTCTTCCACTGAAGAACTGTCTGAAAGGGACCTAACCCTTCCCCTCTTCTCTGATACCACTGGGGAATCAGAGGCTCAGATGCCGTCCTCTTCGGCTGTTGACCTTCGGGGAGGTGAGTATCTTCACTAGACTCACCTGTCTGCTCTTCCTCCTCATTTAGCGTAGCTCCACCCTCTGCCTGTGAATTCTCACAGACTTCAGCACTGAGTGGTGAGGCCTCTACAGGCCCCTCTCCTTTTTGCTCCTCACTTCCAATCCAAGCTTTTGGCGGGAAGTTTGAATTTATTCGGTCAACCTCTTCACTTTGTTCACCAACTGCCACCTTCGGTCCTTCTCTTTGCTGGCTTGATTGTGGCTTTACCATCTTTAATTTGTTGGCAAAAGATTTAGGGCAATCTCTGAAGAGGTGATTTAATTCTCCACAGAGATTACATTTCCTGCCATTTGGACACTCTCCAAAAGTTTGCCCAATTTCTCTGCTCTTCCCACATAACACCTTGGTACAAGCCTCAACCAGGTGCCCATGCTCACCGCACTTGCGGCAGAGCTTGGGATGCCCCTGGTAGTGGATGTAACCTCGGTTTTCAAGGTGGCCAGAGTGTCGCCCACCCGCTGCACTGAGCACTCTTCAGCCCTTTTAAATGGTATAACTTTGCACTCCCGCACGCTCCAGCAAGCACCATTCAAGCAACAACTTTGCACTCCAGCTTCGAACATCGGCACAGTCGCAACAAGTAAGGCGACTCTACTCAGAGAAGTCACTCTGAGCAGTAACAAGATTTCTTTTGCACAGACAGAAAGGGCTTCACCCGCAAAGGTAAAGCCTGCCAAAAATAGAAACAACTCATTAGTGCTGCTCTCCACAGAAATCTTTAGTAAAAGGCGAAAGACTTGTACGTTATGAAGAGAAACCAGAGTACAATTATCCGTCACTGCGGGAGCAGGGCATCAGGCTAGTTGGCATAGCCACCTTCCCCATAGTGAGCTTTGCTTGGTTGAGACGCTTGCTCCCCCCCCTTGCTCCTCGGCTGACCAAGTAAGAACAATCGGGCCCTATTCGATGGCTGCCTTGTCTTTTACTCTGTGCAAAAGACAAGGCAGCAACAAAAACACCACGGGAACACCGTATTGAGGCTTTGTTCTGACCACTCATTCGGTGTGGCGTTTCCTTCAAGCAATTCTCCCGGTTAGCCCACACTCGGCTCGCTCCCAGAGCCGTGTTAAAGTCTACTTCGCATTCACTCTCTTTTCTCAGCAGACTCTTGGGATTTTATCTATAAAATGAATTCCTTCACTCAAACTATGTTAAAACTGCTTTGTCCTTAATATTTACCATGTCTAAAAAGATTTAAACAAAAAAAACAACGTTGTACTTTGCAGTAAAAGAAAGAGCAAATCTAAAGTTTCAGGAATCCGAGAATAAGCTTACTTTCATGAGTTCTTCACGATTTCGGATTTTGCTATAAAATGAATTCCTTCACTCAAACTAAATTAAAACTGCTAAACCTCTAATCTGTTACATGTAAGGCAGATGTCAAATTCACCGAAATAGGATATAAGGGTATTCGGCCAATCGAGCTGTAGCAGCTTCGGTAAAAGAGTATAAGTTGAAGAGTTTGTGAATAAAGGTGTACGCACACATAGTGAGCTGTAGGAAAATAGGCAGGGAGCAATGCCGGCTGGGGTATATGTTCTTGTATGTTGTCTGACTGTTTGATTTGAATGTGTTGTGTAAGTGTCCTGTTGAATGTTACATGTTTGGACTTTGACACTTCACTGTGGTTGTTAACTGTGTGGTGTGTCCTGAAATGTTATATGTTTGGGCTGTGTGACATGCTTAATGCTTGTCAGTAGCTACCCACTTATTCATATATAGCAACTGACAACATAAGAAGTCCGGACATACTTTGATAGTAGTTGTAGAAGTATCCTTTTTGATAATAGATAAACTAATTCATAGTGATAGAATAGTAGATGAACAGGTGCCTGCACATGTCTCACGAAAATAAAATGGGTGTATGATTGCTGACGGCAGAGCAATACTGCCAAACTTATGAGTTCTTGTGGCAAACTTGATTCAGTGTCTTGACGTGTATACGCTATTTCGCTGACTTGATTGTCACAAGAAACAAAGTGTGTTTGATAAGATCCGACCATTTTATTACGGGAGGATCAGTATGTATGGATTCTGATGTGACTGATAAACCCATTCGTATCTCAAGCAAAATCTAATACGTGAGACAACGCCCTGGCACACAATCAAAAAAAAAAAAGAGAGAGCGGTTTTGTGTCCCCACAGTCCATAATGTAGAAAAGAGAGAAAAAAGCCTTTCTGATTTGGTGTTTGTGCTCATAGTGCAGAGTGTAGAGAAAAGAAAGCCGTTTTGGTGTCACAGGTGTTGTGACTTACACACACACATTTCTGAATTGAGAAAGGAAATTATTTTAGACGAAGCACTAGAGTTTAGATCCCACATTTGTTGATAGGCATTCATTTATTTCTTCACTTCTGATGAAGTTTCAACAATAAACAACAAACTTTGTATTATGAGAAAGAACCAGACTCATTCTTCAGGAATCCGAAAATAAGCTCTATTTTACGAGTTATGCACGAATTAGGATTCTCCTATAAAATGAATTCCTTAACTCAAACCAAGTTAAGACTGCTTTGTCCTTCATATTTATTCATGTCTAATCAAGTTTCAACGATAAACAACGTTGTACTTTGTAGAATGAGAAAGAAATTCTTCAGCAATAAGCATCTCTCGACATATGACGAAATACAGATTTTGCTATAAAATTAATTCCTTCTATCAGCCTGACTTAAAACTGTTTATCCTCCTTATTTATCCACTTCAAATCAAGTTTCAACAATTAGGTCTTCGGATGAGAGTGGGTGAGAGTTTCAACCATAATCTATAAAATGCGGTGAAAAAAAAGGTGTGAATGCCCCATAGAACACTAAAAGGTGGAGCGGAAGTGTTCGGCTACAAGAAGGTGTGAATGTCCGACTATATTTGGTGAAAAGCAGGTGAAGCAAGGTCTGAATGCCCAACCTTACATCATCAAAAGTGAGATCAGAGGTGTTTGGCTGCAAGAAGGCCATAGTTTGCCAAAAGCGGGTAAGGTGCGAATGATCGACTAAATATCAACAAAAGTGGGGGGCGGAGGTCTTCGGATGCAAGTGGGTGTGAATATCCCACCATACAAGTATGGTGGAGAGGAAGCTGTGAATAGCCGAGCATAGTTTGCAAAAAGCGGGTGAGAAAAGGTGCGAATGTCCAACCATACATGATCAAAACAGGGAGCGGAGGTGTTTGGCTGCGACAAGGTGTGAATGTCCAACCATGATTTGTAAAAACCGGGATGAAAAGGCTCGAAAGCCCGGCTATACACCATCAAAAGCGGGAGCAGAGGGGTTCGGCTGCAAGAAGGTTTGAATGTCCATCAATAATTGCTTTAAAACATGAAATAAAATTTTCAAATATCAAACCGCACATGATCATAAGCGGGAGAGGAGGTGTTCGGCTGCAAGAAGGTGTGAATGTCCACCCATAATTCCTGAAAAATGGGTAAAAAAAGGTGCGAATGCCTAACAATACATTATCAAAAGCAGGTGTGAATGTCAGATCATAATTTGCAAAAAGCTGATGAGAAAGGGTGAGAATGCCCGACTATACAACATCAAATGCGGGAGCGGAGGTGTTCGGCTCTGAGTAGGTGTGAATGTCCGACCATAATTGCTGAAAAATGTGTTAGAAAAGGTAAGAATGCCGGACCATACATCATCAAAAGCGGGAGAGGTGGTGTTCGGCTGCAAAAAGGTGTGACTTTTCGACTAAAGTTTGTAAAAAGTGGTTAAGACAAGGTGCGAATGCCTGACAATGTATGATCAAAAGCAGGAGCGGAGGTGTTCAGCTGCAAGAAGGTCTAAATGTCCATCAATAATTGCTAGAAAACATGAAAGAAAATTTTCGAAAATCAAACCGCACATGATCATAAGTGGGATAGGAGGTGTTCAGCTGCAAGAAGGTGTGAATGTCCACCCATAATTCCTGAAAAATGGGCAAAAAAAAGGTGTGAATGCCCAACCATACATCATCAAAAGCAGGAGTGGATGTGATCGACTACAAGAAGGTGTGAACGTCCTACCAAAGTATGTAAAAAGCAGTTAAGAAAAGATTCGAATATCCAACCAAACATAATCAAAAGCGGGAGCAGAGCTGTTCGACTGCAAGTAGGTGTGAATGTCAGATCATAATTTGCAAAAAGCTGATGAGAAAGGGTGAGAATGCCCGACTATACACCATCAAATGCGGGAGCGGAGTTGTTCGGCTGTGAGTAGATGTGAATCTCCGACCATAATTGCTGAAAAATGTGTTAGAAAAGGTAAGAATGCCGGTCCATACATCATCAAAAGCGAGGGAGGTCGTGTTCGGCTGCAAGTAGGTGTGAATGTCCAGCCATGATTACTCACAAACGGGTAAGAAAAGGTAGTATTGCCAGACCATATATGATCAAAACAGGGAGCGGAGGTGGTTCAGCTGCAAGAAGGTGTGAATGTCCGACTAAAGTTCAAATATATGAACAAAAGCGGGAGGAGAGGTCTTCGGATGAGATTGGTTGAGAATTTCCAACCATAATGTATAAAATGTGGTGAAAAAAAAAGGTGTGATAGAACACTAAAAGGTGGCGCGGAAGTGTTCGGCTGCAAGAAGGTGTGGATGTCCGACTATATTTGGTGAAAAGCAGGTGAGGTCTTCGGATGTAAGTGGGTGTGAATATCCCACCATACAAGTATGGTGGAGAGGAAGCTTTGAATAGCCGACCATAGTTTGTAAAAAGCGGGTGAGAAAAGGTGCGAATGTCCAACCATACATGATCAAAAGCAGGAGTGGATGTGTTCGGCTACAGGAAGGTTTAAATGTCCGAGAATAGTTTGTAAAAAGCGGGTAAGAAAAGGTGCGAATGCCCGACAATGTATGATCAAAAGAGGGAGCGGAGGTGTTCAACTGCAAGAAGGTGTGAATGTTCGACTAAAGTTTGTAAAAAGCTGGTAAGACAAGGTGCGATGGCCCGACCATGTATGATCAAAAGCGCGAGAGGTGGTATTCGGCTGCAAGAAGGTGTGAAAGTCCGACAATGGTTTGTAAAAAGCGGGTAAGAAAAGGTTCGAATGCCCCAATATACACCATCAAAAGCGGAAGCGGAGGTGTTCGGATGCAAGAAGGTGTGAACGTCCGACCAAAGTTTGTAAAAAGCAGTGAAAAGCGAGAAAAAGCTTTTCGTGACTTCTGCATGATTTGGGATTTTGCTTATAAAATGCATTCCTTCACTCAAACTATGTTAAAACTGATTTGTCCTTCATATTTACCATGTCTAGAAAGATTTAAACAAAAAAAACAACGTTGTACTTTGCAGTAAAAGAAAGAGCAAATCTAAAGTTTCAGGAATCCGAGTATAAGCTTGCTTTCATGAGTTCTGCACGATTTCTGATTAGGCTATAAAATTAACTGCTTTGCTCAAACCAAGTTAAAACTTCTTTGTCCTTCCATATTTATCAATGTCTAGATTGACTTCAACAAAGAAAAACATTGGACTTTGCAGTAGAAGAAGTTGAAATCCATCTACAAATTGATAAATATGAAGGACAAAGCAGTTCCCACTTGCCCATAAGAAAATAGGCTTATTCTCGGATTCCTGATCCTTCAGTGTTGCTCTTTCTTCTACTGCAAAATACAATGTTGTTCTTTGTTGAAGTCGATCTAGACATTGATAAATATGAAGGACAAAGCAGTTTTAACTTGGTTTGAGTGAAGGTTATTCATTTTATACATAAAATCCCAAATCATGCAGAACGTATGAAAAGAAGCTTATTCTCGGATTTCTGATCCTTCAGTGTTGTTCTTTCTTCTACTGCAAAATCCAATGTTGTTCTTTGTTGAAATCGATCTAGAAATTGATAAATATGAAGTTAAAAGCAGTTTTCACTTGGTTTGAGTGAAGGAATTCATTTTATACATAAAATCCCAAATCATGCAGAACGTATGAAAAGAAGCTTATTCTCACAATCCTGATCCTTCAGTGTTGCTCTTTCTTTTACTGCCAAATACAATATTGTTCTTTGTGGAAGTCGATCTAGACATTGACAAATATGAAGGACAAAGCAGTTTATACTTGGTTTGAGTGAAGGAATTCATTTTATACATAAAATCCCAAATCATGCAGAACGTATGAAAATAAGCTTATTCTCGGATTCCTGATCCATCAGTGTTGCTCTTTCTTATATTGCAAAGTACAAAGTGGTTTTTTGTTTTGTTTAAATCTATCTCGACATTGATAAATATGGAAGGACAAAGCAGTTTTCACTTGGTTTGAGTGAATGAATTCATTTTATACATAAAATCCGAAATCGTGCAGAACTCATGAAAATAAGCTTATTCTCGGATTCCTAAAACTTTTGATTTGCTCTTTCTTTTACTGCAAAGTACAACGTTGTTTTTTTTTGTTTAAATCTATCGAAACATTGATAAATATGAAGGTAAAAGCCGTTTTAACATAGTTTGAGTGAAGGAATTAATTTTATACATAAAATCCCAAATCATGCAGAACGTATGAAAAGAAGCTTATTCTCGGATTCCTGATCCTTCAGTGTTGCTCTTTCTTCTCCTGCAAAATACAATGTTGTTCTTTGTTGAAGTCGATCTAGACATTGATAAATATGAAGGAAAAAGCAGTTTTAACTTGGTTTGAGTGAATGAATTCATTTTATACATAAAATCCCAAATCGTGCAGAACTCATGAAAATAAGCTTATTCTCGGATTCCTAAAACTTTTGATTTGCTCTTTCTTTTACTGCAAAGTACAACGTTGTTTTTTTGTTTAAATCTATCGAGACATTGATAAATATGAAGGTAAAAGCCTTTTTAACATAGTTTGAGTGAAGGAATTAATTTTATAGATAAAATCCAAAATCATGCAGAACTCCTCAAAAGGGGCGTATGTTTTAATCACAAGTGTGGTTCTTTCTCATTCAGGGTAATATGAGGAAGTTTTTGCTTGAAATATATGTAGAAATGGGTACATATAAAGGACAAAGCAGTTTTAAATTAGTTTGAGTGAAGGAATTCATTTTATAGCAAAATCCGAAATCGTGCAGAACTCATGAAAGCAAGCTTATACTCGGATTCCTGAAACTTTAGATTTGCTCTTTCTTTTACTGCAAAGTACAACGTTGTTTTTTGTTGAAATCTATCTAGACATTGATAAATACCAGCCGAACATCTCTGCTGCCGCTTTTGATAATTTATGGTTGGGCATTCGCACCTTTACTTACCCGCTTTTTACAAATTATGATCTGACATTCACACCTACTTGCAGTCGAACACCTTCTCATCCACTTATGATCATGTGCGGTTGGGCTTTCGCACCTTTTCTTACCCATTTTTCAGTAATTATGGGTGGACATTCAGACCTTACAGCCGAACACCTCCGCTGCCACTTTTGATGGCGTATAGTCGGGCTTTCGAGCCTTTTCTTTCCCCTATTTTTACAAATTATGGTTGGACATTCAGACCTTCTTGCAGCCGAAAACCTCCGCTCCTCTTTTGATCATACATTGTCGGGCATTCGCACCTTGTCTTACCCGCTTTTTACAAACTTTAATAGGACATTCACACCTTCTTGCAGCTGAACTAACTCCGCTCCCTGTTTTGATCATGTATGGTCTGGCAATACTACCTTTTCTTACCCGTTTGTGAGTAATTATGGCTGGACATTCACAACTTCTTGCAGCCGAACACAACCTCTCCCGCTTTTGATGATATATGGTCCGGCATTCTTACCTTTTCTAACACATTTTTCAGCAATTATGGTTGGAGATTCACACCTACTCACAGACGAAAACCTCCGCTCCCACATTTGATAGTGTATAGTCGGGCATTCTCACCCTTTCTCATCAGCTTTTTGGAAATTATGATCTGACATTCACACCTACTTGCAGTCGAAAAGCTCTGCTCCCGCTTTTGATTATGTTTGGTTGGATATTCGAACCTTTTCTTAACTGCTTTTTACAAACTTTGGTCAGACGTTCACACCTTCTTGCAGCCGAACACCTCCGCTTCCGCTTTTGATGGTGTATAGTCGGGCATTCGAACCTTTTCTTACCCGCCTTTTACATACTATGGTCGGACATTCAAACCTTCTTGTAGCCGGACACATCCACTCCTGCTTTTGATGATGTATGGTTAGGCATTCGCACCTTTTCCTACCCATTTTTCAGTAATTATGGGTGGACATTCACACCTTCTTGCAGCTGAACACCTCCTCTCCCACTAATGATCACGTGCGGTTTGATCTTCGAAAATTTTCTTTCATGTTTTAAAGCAATTATTGATGGACATTCAAACCTTCTTGTAGCCGAACCCATCCCCTCCTGCTTTTGATGATGTATGGTTGGGCATTCACACCCTTTTTTTACCCATTTTTCAGGAATTATGGGTGGACATTCAGACCTTGCAGCCGAAAACCTCCGCTCCCTCTTTTGATCATACATTGTCAGGCATTCGCACCTTGTCTTACCCGCTTTTTATAAACTTTAGTCAGACATTCACACCTTGCAGCTGAACCACCTCCGCTGCCTGTTTTGATCATGTATGGTCTGGCAATACTACCTTTTCTTACCCGTTTGTGAGTAATCATGGCTGGACATTCACACCTACTTGCAGCCGAACACCACTTTTTCCGCTTTTGATGATGTATGGTCCGGCATTCTAGTCTTTTCTAACACATTTTTCAGCAATTATGGTTTGACATTAACACCTACTCACAGCCGAACACTTCCGCTCCCGCATTTGATGGTGTATAGTCGGGCATCCTCACCATTTCTCATCAGCTTTTTGCAAATTATGATCTGACATTCACACCTACTTGCAGTCGAACAGCCCTACTCCCGCTTTTGATTATGTTTGGTTGGATATTCGAACCTTTTCTTAACTGCTTTTTACAAACTTTGGTCGGACGTTCACACCTTCTTGCAGCCGAACACCTCCGCTTCCGCTTTTGATGGTATATTTTCGGGCATTCGAACCTTTTCTTACCCGCTTTTTACAAACCATGGTCGGACTTTCACACCTTCTTGTAGCCGAACAACTCCGCTACCGCTATTGATTGTGTACAGTCAGGTATTTTCACCTTTTCTTACCCGCTTTTTACAAACCATGGTCGGACTTTCACACCTTTTAGTAGCGGAACAACTCTGCTCCCGCTATTGATTGTGTACAGTCTGGTATTTTAACCTTTTCTTACCTGCTTTATACCAACTATGGTCGGACATTCACACCTTCTTACAGCGGAACACCTCCGCTCCCTCCTTTGATGGTGTATGTTCGGGCATTCGAACCTTTTCTTACCCGCTTTTTACAAACTATGGTCAGACATTCAAACCTTCTTGTAGCCGAACACATCCACTCCTGCTTTTGATGATGTATGGTTGGGCATTCCAACCTACTTGTTACCCGCTTTTCATTAATTATGGGTGGACATACACACCTTGTCGCAGCCAAACACCTCCGCTCCCTGTTTTGATCATGTATGGTTGGACATTCGCACCTTTTCTCACCGGCTTTTTACTATTGTCGGCCATTCACAGCTTCCTCTCCACCATACTTGTATGGTGGGATATTCACACCCACTTCCACGCTTGGTATCTAGATCCTGAAACATCTCCATGAGCA
This sequence comes from Leuresthes tenuis, assembly GCF_036924035.1. NCBI lineage: Eukaryota > Metazoa > Chordata > Actinopteri > Atheriniformes > Atherinopsidae > Leuresthes > Leuresthes tenuis. The sequence goes on from NW_027325360.1 coordinate 33,351,909, forward strand.
GGCTTTTTTTTTAACTGATCTGTTGAATAGTTATACTCATGACACTGTTAAAATCCCAGATGAAGATCTAGCACTTGACCATTTTTGTAAATCTTCTAATTCCATAGTTGATAAACATGCCCCTTTTAAAAGGTATAGAACTTAGAACAGGTCTAGTCCCTGGCTTTCGGCAGAACTGTCTTCTTTACTTTTTTCCCCCCTTGTCCTGTTCAGCATTTTGGCAGCAGAATTGTAGTCTGAATACCTTTGATGCCAAACAGATTGGCTTTGCCAAGGGAAGTTTTATAAATGTAAAGCTCCCCTTGATGCCCATTTATTTATTTCTGTTTACAATATATGACATGTAATAGAACTGAACCGGACCGGGGGACAAGGAAAGAAGAAGAGGAAAGAAGAGGAAACAGAACACAAAAAGAAACAAAAACCAGACAACCAGCTGCTACACCTGTAAAAAACAAAACAGACAACAATCCATGGCCTCTGAGGGGAATCCAGCCTTAGCGCCACCAGGAGCACCTGAAAGCAGACAAGCAGAGAAAAAACAAACACACAAACAAACAAAAATAAGCACAAGAAGCGGCAATCGCATACAACACAGCTGTGGATATAGATGACCTGAGACGACATGATAATACATCAACTGCTTAGCGACCATGCTACTGGACTAATGAATGTTTGTGTGTGAGAACATGCAACACCCATGGCACAGGACCTACATGATAACCGTGCTTAGTTATGAGTGTATAAGCGTACAGGGCCACAATCCACAGCCCCCCCAAGCAATCAGAAGCAGGCAGAGAGGGCCACAAGACCCAGGCCACCAGCAGTCCCCACAGAGCACAGAACCCAGGAAGCCCACCGCAGGGGCAACCACGCATCCACCCAGAAGACTGCAGAGGAAGCCCCCGGAAAGAGCCTCCATAAGCATAGGGCAGAGGCCCTCCGGGAGCCAGGGGCATCAGCCCACCGACCCCGCCAGGCCCCAGCCGCCCAGACATGGGCCGTGGGAGCCCAAGCGCCCCCAAACCCTCCGGCAGAGGCCCAACCCAATACCCAGGAGGGCCAAGCGCCCCAGACAGCCACACAGTGGGTCAGCACCCCTGGCCATGTGCCCTGGGAGTCAAGACGTGCCCACAGGTGGGTGAAGTCGCGAGCAGCGGGGAGAGGCAACGCTGCCCCCCCATCGGGAGAAGCACAGGCAGGCCAAGCGACAGCAAGTCCCAGATCCAGGCCCAATCATTACCACACACACTTTCACGTCCCATACATCCACACGTCCTTCCTCCCTCGACTCCGCTGGGGTGTAGTGCAGCGGGCACACCAGGGGGCCAGCAACCCCCCAGCCACCACAGACCCCGAACAAGCAGAACAATTAATTAATCCTCCTGGCCCCTCCCGCCCCAAGCAGCAACCAGGAAGCAGGGGTGTGCGAAGAAGACCACTCCCCTCACCCTTCTGGCTCTTCAATATTTTCTAATAGTGAGCAATTAAAATTGAGGGGCAGCCAAACTTGTAGAACTGGGAGCGCGGCCCTCTGGGCAGCCTACATACCCAAAGAGCCCCGCCCACCAGATGCCACTCAGTGTAACCACCCCCCAAGACCTAATGTGTGTGTGTGAGTGTGTTTGATAAGTAGTAATGTCTAAGGTGTAATTAAAACAGGGGCGGAGAACTGCAGAGTGCAACCAAAGGGGACCACCTACGTGGCCCCATCCACTACACACCACCGAACACACACACCCCCAAAACCCTTCATGTGTGAGTGTGTGCTGTGTACAGGAGCCAGAAGGGAGAGGGGTATGGGGATATACACCGGGGGAGCTACTCTCCCCCAGAGAGGGCAGCCAGGGACTGGCTGCAATAGGCATCCCCGCTACCTGGGAGCCAACACAGGGCAGGAGGGCCTGATGTCCACCAGGCTCGGGGCCTGCAGCGACCATATTCCGGGAGCTACTGTACCCCCAGAAGGTACCCATCCCGCCCCACCCCACTCAACCCAACCCCACCCCGGAGGACCTCTACAAAAAACAAACAAACAACAACAAAAAACAAACAAACAAACCACCCGGTCACACCAGTCGCAGCAGCCCGGGCCTGAGACCCACCATCACCCAGGCCCCCCCAGGCAAGGCAACGCCCAGCCACCAGGGCCGAGGCCCAGCACCACTACCCACGCCAGAGCGCCCCAGCCACCCGGCATAGAGCCAGCAGCCACCACCCCAAGGCCCCTAAGGTACCCCGCCCCACACTGCAAGACAGCCCCACCCGCAAGCCCCCAAAACTGCCCTCCAAGCCCGACACACAGTCCCCCCCAGCAATGACCAACCCGGTCCCCACGACCCGAGAGACCACCAGACGCCCGAAGCCACACAGCCCCCCCCAGCACACTCCCAATCGCCCAGAGCGACGGGACAGCAACCCACCACCACCACTATGTGATAAAGCTAATCAGAGGGGACCAGAGAGAATGAAATTCAGCCAATTGATGTTTTGAGGAGGCAGACATTGTTTCCATGCTAATTTTATCTAAAAGAAAATTTCTAAACTGGTTAATACACAGATTGTTCTTCGCACTCCAGTTCATGAGAATAGTTTTCTTTGCGATACATAATGTGTGCTGAGTTAATTTCCATGTTGATGTTGTCTAAGTCACCCAGTATGCACAGTGTGGGGCATGCAGGGATGCTACACTTTAGCCATGCTTACACGGGACAAGTGAGGACTTTGTTATTTTAAGAAATTCCCACCAGGCTGTCAGAGAGGTGCTGATGTTAATGCTTTTGAAACATTTGTGATTTTTTACGTTTTGACTAATAAGTGGCAGGTCAGAGATTTCTAGATTATCACACAATGCTTGTTCTATATTTATACATGGTTCATCTATTGGGCTGGGTTTAAACCATTATTTTGATATATACTGTAACCTATTGGCTAAGGAATAGTGCTGAAAATTAGGTAAATCTAATCCACCACAGTCCTTGGTCTTCTGTAGGGTTTTTAAACTAATACGTGGTGGTTTGTTTTTCCACAGAAATTTGGAGATGCATGAATCTAGTGACTTAAACCAAGTAGCAGATGGTTTTATGGGGATCATTGAGAACAAATAATTAACTTTTGGTAGTATCATCATTTTAATGGTTGTAACTCTCCCCATAAGGGATATAGGTAAGGACTTCCAACGAGAGAGATCGTCCTCTACTGTCTTTAATAATTGCACATAATTTAGCTTTGTTAGCTCTGAGAGCCTGGAGGAAATGTTTATGCCTAAATATCTAATATTTCCTGACTGTAAAGTGATAACAGGTATATTCTGGACTCTGCAGTTAATGGGCAGAACTGTGGTCTTAGACCAGTTGATAGAGTAGTCAGAAAGTGCTGAGAATTTATTTATGAGTGTGATCGTGTGAGTGAGAGACGTTTGAGAGTTCTGAAGGAAAAGTAAAACATCATCAGCATAAAGACTTATTTTATGCTCAATATTTTGGGGTTGGATGCCTTTAATATTTCTATCTTGTCTGATAGCAGCTGCTAAAGGTTCGATGAAAATAGCAAAAAGTGAGGGAGACAGTGGGCAACCCTGTCTTGTACCTTGGAGAGGTTTGATCATTTGTCCTGACACACGCATATGGGGAGCTATATAATATCCTTATCCAGTTGATGAAGTGTGACACAAACCCAAATTTGTTTAATGCTGCGAATAAAAATTTCCAGTTCACTCCATCAAATGCTTTTTCTGCATCTAGAGAGACTATTGTGGTTTCCAGGTTGTTGATGGCAGAATAGTCTATGAGCTTAATTAGCCTGCGAGTGTTAGTGGATGAGTGTCTACCCTTTATAAAACCTGTCTGGTCAGGATGTATTATAAGTGGAGTTATTTTTTCCATTCTTTTGGCAAGGGCTTTACAAATTATTTTGAGGTCTGCATTTATTAGAGATATTGGGCGGTAGCTGGATGGAAGTATGGGGTCTTTTCCTGGTTTCTGTAGCAAGATAATGTTAGCAGAGTTCATGTGTGGGGATAATCTGCCATTCTGCTTAACTTGTAATACCATTTTCTGAAATGCAGGTGCCAAAACAGTCCAAAATTCTTTGTAGAACTCTGCTGGAAAACCATCTGGTCCCGGGGCTTTGTTACCAGGCATATGTTGAAGGGCTTCATGGAGTTCTCTTATTGAAAGAGGTGAATCCAGAGCCATTGTCTGTTCGGTTTGTAATTTTGGAAGGTTGATATTACTAAGAAACTGATCTTTGTTACTGTCTGATGGATCATTTTGTGATGAATATAAGGTTTTATAGAAGTCCCTAAAAGCATTGTTGATTACATCGGGGTCATGGGTGACATTTCCTTTTGAGTCTTTAACAGAAGTGATTGTTGTTTTCTCTTTGTTTCTCTTTAGTTGGTTAGCTAGGAACCTTCCAGATTTATTGCCGTGCTCAAAGTTCTCCAAGCGAAGTCTTTGTATCAGAAACTGTGTTTGTTTATAAATAATTTTGTTTAATTCAAGTTTAGCTTTTCTTAGTTCATTCAGTATGTGTTCCTCTTTGGAGGTACTGTAGACAATTTCTAATTATTTAATCCTGAGTTCTAAATCTGATATCCTTGAACTTTCCCTCTTTTTCTTATTTGATGAAAAAGAAATTATTTTGCCTCTCATAACTGCTTTTCCGGCTTCCCAGAGAGTACAAGCTGACATTCCTGGCAGGTCATTATTTTCTAAATATACAGACCATTCCCTTTTGAAATAATTAATAAAATCAGGGTCTTTTAGTAATGATGTATTAAATCTCCAATTCCTAGCTGGTGGTGTAACTCTGTTATTCTTCTGTGTGATAGAAACTGGAGCGTGATCACTGATAGTGATGGGGTGGATTTTGGTGTCTGAAATATCCCTCATCAAGGAACTGCTAACTAAGAAATAATCTATTCTTGAATATGAGTGGTGTACCGGTGAGAAGAAGGTGTATTCTCTAAGAGTGGGGTGGTGGGAGCGCCAAGCATCACAAAGACCAAAATCTTTCATATACTGTCTAACAATATTCGTGGACTGCCAGTTCCGCTGACTTCCTGAAGTACTGAGTCTGTCTACTCCTGAGTCTAATACCATGTTAAAGTCCCCTCCTATGATGAGTGTGTTATCTGAGTGATCAGAGAGTGAAGTGAAAAAGGAGTGAAAAAATGAGGGGTCATCTACATTTGGACCATATATATTTGCAATGCATAAATTCATATTTTGAATAGATAAATGAACTATTAGAAATCTACCTTCTGGATCTATAACTGTGTTGTTTACGGTGAGATTTACTCTTCTATTTATCAGAATGGCTACACCTCTTTGTCTGGAGTTGTAACAGGCTGAGCAAATAGATACAAATAGATAGTGATAGTTAACAGACTAAACAGAAGAGATCTCTCTACTTGTTAATATTTGTATTCTGCTAAGGTTTCTTCTCTTTTTCTTTATTTTCTTCATCATGTCAGTTGATGACTGTGTTTTGACTGTGGGAGTACAAATGGTCTTCCATACCTTTTCTCAAATGGAGTTCATCTTGTGCTAGTTGGAGGATGCATGTTTAGGATGGTAAACAGTAAACCCAATATTTCCCATTTCTTCCATGATTTTTTTCAGTCTTGACTTAATTATTCCATTGTGTCTCTCCACGAAACCTGCTGATTGTGGATGATATGCACAGTAGTTTCTAAAGTCTATTTTAAGTTCTTTGCCATCAGTGAGATGACATTGTTTACAAAGTGTGTCAAATTATCACTGAAGATCTTTTCAGGAATTTCAAATTTAGAAATGATTTATTTTACCCGTGCTTTTGCTACTGAGAGTGCATCTGCTTGTGCACATGGAAATATTTCAGTCCATTTGGTAAAAACCTCTGTTGTCACTGAGCAGAATCATTTCCCTTCACATTAATTTAGTTCAATGAAATCTACACAATAATGAAATAATGAAATCCAAACAAATATGTTGAAAAAGATATACTGGCATAGGAAATTATCTTCGTTTTGGTCTTAGATTGCCCTGTGGATTGTATTTTTAATTTTTTTTTGCATATTTGACCTGCTAGACAAAACTTTATTCATTTATTTATTCTAAAAAAAATATTTAAATAATTAGTAAAACCATATGCTGTAAAAACCTTGTTAATTATTGCTTCCATCCCTCCTGTTGAGATATGACAATGTCCATGGCTCAATACTGCAGCATATTTAAACAAATTCTTTGGCAGTATGGTTTTCCTTCCGATCATTCATACGAGTCTGTTGTAGATGGCAATTGAATAACATCTAATAATGCTAAAATATTTGTAGTTTATACATTTAGCTGTGGTTGTCAACATACCTGTTTTTCCAATGCTGTGTTAACACATGTACAGTTGAGAAGGCATACTGACTGTCCGTGTAAACGTTAACAACCTTTTTGTTATTTAATTTAAAAGCTTCAGTTAAAGCTACCAATTCGACTGCTTGAACAGAGTAATTTGTTGGTAGTGGTTGTTTTAAGAAAACTTCAGTTTCTGTTACTACTGCAAATCCTGTAGCATTTGTGCCATCAGGGTTTTTTGCTTGACCTGTCGAATAAATATAGTTATTTCTGCATTTTCATAACGTATATCAGTTAATTCTGGCCTGGATAAAACACTGATGGTTATTTCTGACATGCAATCATGAGGCTTTCCATCTGTGGGGTAGGTAGCAGTGTGGATGGATTAAGTGTAGCACATCTCTCGACCACAAAGTGTGGCTGTGAAAGAAGAACAGTTATGTAGGAGAGATGTCTGGTAAAGATATTTTGTTAAGTAACCATATCACAGCCACTGCATGAGGTACCTTAAGTGTTAATTGGTGAAATAACACCATAATTGTTGATGCCTGCACTGCCAATGGCTTCTGGCCATTGATTCAAAAATACGATCTCGTCACTTTTTCCCCCTTTCAGTGGACACTGGCCCCTAATTACCGCAATTCAGCAGGGGGTCTTTTATTAGGAGTACTGGACTCCCCTGTGCACGGTTTCAGCTCCGACCCTGGACGGCGGGAAAAAACGTCGAGATCTGGTTTGAGGACCCAATTGTTGAGAAAATTCTCTCAATGAGACTCAGAATTGCTGGAGTCAGTTAATGCAAAGGTTTAATCTTGCAGCAAGCTCAAGAATGTGTGTCTGTATGGGTGTATGTGTGCGAACGTGTGTGTGAGTTTGTGTGTGTGAGAGTTTAAAGAACCTGTTATCCACAGGCAGGTCTTAACTCGTATGGCACGGGTCCAGCCTGTCTCATCTTTTTTGGAAGATCCAGGGCTCGGCCGTAACCCTTCTGTCTGTTTGGACTCTCACATACATTCGGTTAATCAGAGAAAAATGAGAACAAAACTTTTTAGCCCCTTAAATTCATAAAACAGACATGGTGCAGTTATTTCCATTCTAGAAAATAAGAGTAATCACCACCATTCCTATAAATTCTGGATATTCTAACAATCTGAATCTTTTTTAAATGTTCGATGAAGCCCTTTGCTGTGCTGTTTAGAGACTCAAGCTTCTAAACTCTTCACCTTTTTCATTTCTCAGTTAGTATTCACTTTAAAACTGATTAAAAGAAAAAATAAATGAATGCCTATCAACAAATGTGGGATCTAAACTCTAGTGCTTCCTCTAAAATAATTTCCTTTCTCAATTCAGAAATGTGTGTGTGTAAGTCACAACACCCGTGACACCAAAACGGCTTTCTTTTCTCTACACTCTGCACTGTGAGCACACACACACCAAATCAGAAAGGCCTTTTTTCTCTCTTTTCTACATTATGGACTGTGGGGACACAAAACCGCTCTCTCTTTTTTTTTCTTTTGATTGTGTGCCAGGGCGTTGTCTCACGTATTAGATTTTGCTTAAGATACGAATGGGTTTATCAGTCACATCAGAATCCATACATACTGATCCTCCTGTAATAAAATGGTCGGATCTTATCAAACACACTTTGTTTCTTGTGACAATCAAGTCAGCGAAACAGCGTATACACGTCAAGACACTGAATAAAGTTTGCCACAAGAACTCATAAGTTTGGCAGTATTGCTCTGCCGTCAGCAATCATACACCCATTTTATTTTTGTGAGACATGTGCAGGCACCTGTTCATCTACTGTTCTATCACTATGAATTAGTTTATCTATTATCAATAAGGATACTTCTACAACTACTATCAAAGTATGTCCGGACTTCTTATGTTGTCAGTTGCTATATATGAATAAGTGGGTAGCTACTGACAAGCATTAAGCATGTCACACAGTCCAAACATATAACATTTCAGGACACACCACACAGTTAACAACCACAGTGAAGCGTGTCAAAGCCCAAACATGTAGCATTCAACAGGACACTTACACAACACATTCAAATCAAACAGTCAGACAACATACAAGAACATATACCGCAGCCGGCATTGCTCCCTGCCTATTTTCCTACAGCTCACTATGTGTGCGCACACCTTTATTCACAATCTCTTCAACTTATACTCTTTTACCGAAGCTGCTACAGCTCGATTGGCCGAATACCCTTAGATCCTATTTCGGTGAATTTGACATCTGCCTTACATGTAACAGATTAGCGGTTTAGCAGTTTTAATTTAGTTTGAGTGAAGGAATTCATGTTAGAGTTTTTAATTGTTATCTCATGATATACCCTGTTTTACAATTATATTCCTGTGCTTTAATTGCACTTATATGCTATACCATAAAAATCATATGTGTGTATGGATCTTATACTACATTAGTTCTAATCATGTGATGATGAAATGTGTGTGTGAGTATGAACAAAGGGAGATGCTTCAGGACAGAGCCTTCCGGAGGTCAACTGAGTTTAACTGAGTTCAAACTACAACGCACAATGCCTGATTAAAACTAGTTTGTAGATGTATCTCTTTGAATGATTATCGTCAAGGTCTCACACTCTGAAGTTACAGATGTGTCTCCATACCTAAATGTTAGACAGACTCACACGCTCTGAAATTTCTATGCAGCCTTTTGTTTTGTAAAACTCTTCCCCTTTTCTAATCTTTGAATAAAACCAGGCTGCTGCAAGGAGAGACTCGGAGATTGTTGTAGGTTGCTTAGACACATACACCTGTGGCTGAAGCAGCGACGGCTCTCCCCTTTTGCAAAAGCTGAACTTTATATTGATCTCTTGTGTGGTTCTTTCTGTTTAAGGTGGGACTTCGTTAGTAAGAACGAAAAACCCCATCAACTTGGTGCCGTGACCCGGATCCCAACATACCTGACCGCTGGCGGACGGAGGACAACGCGCTGAAATCCGTGCACGGCCAGTGTCGACAGGACCTGGAAAGAAAGTCCTGGGGGGTAAATTCTTCGCTGGGCCAGCGTCATAGGTCTGACTTCGTCTGCCAACGGTGGATTGACGGGATCCGGACGGAGTGAAACGAACCAACAGAGAAGTAAGTGAAAAGCGCTGTGTTACGGGTCAGAGGCTCTGTAAGAAGAGAGGCCTTGAGTCCCAAAGAGTACAGGGTCAGAGGCTAAAAACCTTGAGTCCCAGAAAGTAAAGGGTCAGAGGCTCTGTACGCAGTGGCCTTGAGTCCCAAGTGAGAGAGACTGCTGCAGAAGTCTGCTCTTTGTCAGAAGTAGTTCCTTGTCGAAGGTTTGCTTCTGAGTAGCAGGGAAAGAATTTGTGTTTTGTGCTGTACAAAATTCTTGCTGCTGTGTAAATACGAGTGAATGAGAGTGTGAATGACAGAGTACACTGACTGAATCAGCATTACTGGTGGAAACCTAACGGTGTTAACACAAACCAGTAGTTTGTTGAAGTAGGTCAGTTTAATCTGTATTAAGGACATATATTAATAAAAATATACGCAGAGTACTAAATTAAATTAAAATAAAAAATGGGTAATCAAACCAGTAAATCCTCCCCCAGAGGTGCCGAAGGTGATGAAAAATATATGGTTGGCAAATTTCCTGGTTGTCTACGTTATATGTCAAAGTGGCAGAAGAAGTTTGGTGTTGACAAAAAGCAGATTCAGAAGGCAAAACAGAGAAATTCGGGAGATAATAAAACAGCAAGCTTGTTTGTAAGACCAGAAGATAATGAAACACAGGCTAGCAAGCGCCCACCTCTGCTCACATGTATGTGTACAGGCCGTGGACTTTAGAAGAAGCCAGAAGAGCTGTGGAAGGATGCACACCTGCAAAAGAGGATCCTGCCCAGTGGGCTGAGGACATGCTAGGAATCATCCTTTCATATAGATTAAATGGGCTTGAAGCAGGGCAAGCAGCCATGACTTCACTCGAGAAGGATTGGGCCCGAGTCAGAGGAGATTTTACTGGCGCACGTGATAATCACGTGCCCTTTCCTGCCCCAAATGATGAGCCAGCCACACTCGGTGCTGAGTTTCAGGTTCAGTGGAACGCTCTCACAGGAAGAGTGGCAACATTGTACCGCAGACGGGCAGATTATGGCCGCCTGGCGGGAATAAAACAGAAAAGTGATGAAGATGTTGAAGATTTCCGTTTGAGATTTGAAAAAGAATTCAGAATACATAGCGGTATCGAGGTTAATATTAACGATCGTTCTACTTATCAGCAACAGCTGAAAAATGGTCTCCTCACAGGATTCCGCCCTGAGATTGGAAATTGGATAAGAAAACATCATGTTGAATCCGCTGAAAGCACAGTCGGCCAGACCATGCAATGGGCCAGACATGCTGAGAGAGTAGTAAATGAGAAAGAAGGAAATTCAGATGTGTTTTACACCGATGGTTTGGAATCCAGCAGCTCCACTGTATTCTTCCGCGGCAGCCAGAGAGGTGGCGGTCGAGGCAAAAACAGAGGGAGGGGAAGAGGCCAAAGGCCCTTCCAGTCTGGATCTGATAGAAATTCTGACGAATGCTGGAACTGTGGAGAACAGGGACATTGGTCCAGAAATTGTCCAAAGAAAAAACAAGATGATCACAAAGGAGGAAGAGGAGACAGAGGAAGGTCTAACTCCTGACTAGACATGAAAACTTCTGACTCCTCTAATCCTACAGATGAGATGGTTGTTGATGTCCATGCAGCTTGGGACGTTTTGAATGCACTCAAAGAGAAACCCTATATAGTGTTGAAAATAAATGGTAAACCTACAGAGTTTCTATGTGACAGTGGTGCATGCAAAACAGTTCTTAAAACACATGTCCCAGGTTTAAAACAGTCTCAAAATAGCATTTGGGTTAAATCAGCAGATGGGCAAACACACAAAGAGTATTTTTCTAAAGCTTTGACTGTTGCAGATGAAGAAGCTAAACTCACTATCTCAGCCTCTGTAGTGATTTCACCAAAATGCCCCGTTAACCTGTTGGGAAGAGACTTGATGACCCGGCTGGGCATCGCCATCGTCCCAATTAAAAACGGAATGAAGGCTTGCAGAGTCAGAGATGTTGACGTTTATGCATCCTGCACAGATGACAACAGTGTGTATTGTTCATATGATTTGAGCCCAAAGTTTGATTTTCACCTTCCTAGCAGAATGCTACGAGAAGCACGTGAACAACTACTAATTCCAGAGACAGAAATGACACATAGTCAATTACATGTCACCATGAATGTTTTGACTGATCCCCATGACACATACGTCAAAGAATTTGCCAAAATGTCTCCTATTGTAGTGGGATTGCTTCACATGTACACTGACCGAAGGTCATTTGCTGCTGTGACTGTACTCCTCCCTGTGGATCGAGCATCCAGCTACAAGTTATCAGCTACCCCTCATATCTCTCTGTTCAAGCCTGAGAACATAACTTGGACAGATGCTGGCATGAGAACGAAAATGGCAGCAGTTGCAAATGATTATGAGAGCAGTGACGGAAACTGGAGTTACAGTCCCAGCTGTGACATGTGGAGACAACCTTTCGGTGGTGCAGCAACGTGCGAAGCACAAGTGCACCCCCTCCCATGACAAACTGACGTTTTTCTAACTGCCAAAGAAGAAGCTGAATTGGCAGAGATCCCAGAAAAACTGTGGTCAAAGGGTCCTTCTGATGTTGGACTTTTAACATCCATACCTCCAGTACAAATTAAACCTCGATCAGACTGGAGGCCCAGAGTAAAACAATACCCTCTGAAACATGAGGCAGTGAAGGGCATCTCACCAGTGGTAACAGACCTTAACAAAGGGGAAATAATCAGACCATGCCCAGATTCCCCATGTAATACACCAATCTTTCCAGTGCAAAAAGCAAATGGTAAAGACTGGCATATGATTCAAGATCTACGTGCTGTAAATGAAGCAGTTAAAACAAGAGCTCCAAATGTACCTGATCCACACACATTGTTGAACTCTCTAAAGCCTGATAAAAAGTTCTTTACTGTAGTTGACCTCAGTAACGCCTTTTTCTCAGTCCCAATTCACCCAGACTCTCAGTTCTGGTTTGCATTCACATATGAGGGTCAAGGATACACCTACACCAGATTGCCACAAGGGTTTGCTGACAGCCCCACTATCTTTACCCAAGCAATAATGGCCTGTTTGGCAGATTTTCACATGCCCGAGCGAAGCCAGTTGCTTGTGTATGTGGATGACATTTTGGTGGCATCAGAAACAGAGGAAGCATGCAGAGAAGACTCTCTTGCCCTGTTGCAGCACTGCTGCAAAACTGGAAACAAAGTATCAAAAGATAAGCTCCAGTGGGTGAGAAAAGAGGTGAACTATTTGGGCCACACACTGTCAGCCGCAGGCAGGCAGATACAAACAGCTAGAAAACAAACTATAGCTGACGTGCCTAAACCAGAGACAAAGAAACAAATGATGTCCTTCCTAGGACTTTGCAACTACTGCAGAGCGTGGATTCCACATTATGCAGAAAAAACTCACACTTTGCAGAATCTCATTTACGGTGTCCCCATGACAATGTCTGATAAAATCAAGTGGACCCCTGAAACTGAGACAGCATTTGTAGTTTTAAAACAAGCTTTGATGGAAACCACAACTCTCGTGTTACCAGACTACAGTAAAACCTTCGTTCAGACAGTGGACTGCAAAAATGGCTACATGACTTCAGTGTTGTTGCAGAACCATGGTGGCAGATTGAAACCTGTAGCTTTCTACTCAAAGAAGTTGGACCCAGTGGCCCAAGCTTTACCTGAGTGTGTCCAAGCTGTTTGTGCAGCTGCTCTTGCAGTCACCCAATCAGCAGATGTCGTGTTGTTTCATAAAATGGAACTTTTGGTCCCACATGCTGTGGACGTGCTGTTGTTGCAAAGCAAAATGAATTTCCTTTCACCAGCCAGACATCTATCATACACAGCCACACTGCTGTCTCAGCCCCATCTGGTGGTGAAAAGATGTACTGTCTTAAACCCTGCAACATTGATTCCATTACCTGAAGATGGTACACCACACAACTGTCTGGAAACAACAGAACATTTGCAGTTACCAAGACCAGACCTCAGTGATACACCTCTCACTGTAGGAGAAAAATGGTTTGTTGATGGGTCATGTTCCAAAGACCCACAAGGTAACAATCGAAGTGGCTATGCAATAGTCCAACTGCCCTCCAGAGTGGTAGAGGCAGCCAAACTCCCTAGCCAAATGTCAGCACAAGCTGCTGAGCTTATTGCACTGACTAGAGCATGCAAATTAGCAGAAGGACATGAGGTAACAATCTACACTGACAGCCAATATGCTTTCTCAACCTTGTTTTATTTTGCAAAACAATGGGAACGCAGAGGCATGACAACATCTACAGGTAAACCTGTAACACATGCCTCCCTTCTGACTGATCTCCTTCAAGCTATACAGTTGCCAGCCAAATTAGCAGTGTGCAAGTGTGCTGCACACACTACAGGCAAAGATGAAGTCTCCAATGGCAACAGATTTGCAGACCAAGTAGCAAAAGAAGCAGCTACAGGAAAACATGGACATGACAAATTTTTATCACACACCGATGATAAACAACTTATTGACCAAACTGTGTTAACAGATATGCAACAAAATGCATCAGTACAAGAAAAACAGATGTGGGCCACAAAAGGTGCCACACAAAACTCTGATGGGATTTTTCAAGTGAATGAAAAACCAGTTCTGCCTAAATCCCTTTTCAAAGCAGCAGCAATTGTGACACATGGGCCTTGCCATGTGTCAACAGGAGGGATGAGTGCTATCATACAACAACACTTTACAACGTACGGATTAAATTCCTACTTAAAAATTTTTTGTAAAGCATGTCTTGTGTGTGTGAAGCATAACCCCCAAGGAAACATGAGACCAAAAAGAGGCTCTTTTCCAAAACCCTCTTACCCGTTTCAAACAATGCACATGGACTTCATAGAACTTACACAAAGTGGACCTCACAAGTACTGTTTAGTGATGGTCGACGCTTTTTCCAAATGGGTTGAGATAGTTCCATCAAAGCTAGCTGATGCACTAGCAGTAGCTAAGGCTATTTGCGAAACTATCATCCCAGCCCACGGCATCCCACAAACCATTTACAGTGACAATGGGCCACACTTTGTGAACAAAGTAGTTCAGAAAATGGCAGAGCATTTGGGAATGGATTTGAAAAATCATTGTGCCTACCACCCTCAAAGTGCAGGCCTTGTGGAAAGAACAAACGGCACTATCAAAAGCAGATTGAAAAAGTGCATGGAAACTACTGGCCGTCCATGGCCAGAATGCTTGGACCTGGTGAAACTCTATATGAGAATCACTCCCACATCAGAAGGATTAACTCCGTTTGAGATAGTCCATGGGAGACCATATAGGTTACCAGTGTTTTCATCAGACTTACAGAAAGCAGAGGAAGAACAGACTCTGGCAGATTATATGATCAGGACACTAAACCAGAAAGACGTGTCCTATGCAAATTTACTGCCTTCTGATTCCTCTCTTCCACAGGTTGACAGTCCCATCAAAGCAGGTGACTGGGTGTACATCAAAGTCATCAAAAGGAAGAACTGGGCCAGCCCACGGTGGGAAGGACCATACCAAGTGCTCCTGACCACACCCACTGCAGTGAAGATTGCTGAAAGGCCCAGCTGGATCCACCTCAGCCACTGTAAGTTACAGAGAGTGTTGGACCCCTAATTTCAGAGTGGTGGGGAAGCCTGACTACAAAGGGACCTCATTGTTTAGAGTGAGGTGTCTCAACGTCAGTGAAGAAACCAACTGATCCTCACTCTGATAGGCCGAGGGTGCACCTGCA
Organism: Leuresthes tenuis; assembly: GCF_036924035.1. Taxonomy (NCBI): domain Eukaryota; kingdom Metazoa; phylum Chordata; class Actinopteri; order Atheriniformes; family Atherinopsidae; genus Leuresthes; species Leuresthes tenuis. The sequence continues at coordinate 33,367,094 of NW_027325360.1, forward strand.
TCTCTGATAACTGAGCAGCAATGGGAACACAAAAGGTGTTACTCAGCTGCGCTGCGGCTGTAGCGTGTGTATTGTCTGTATTCATCCTAGGTGTCCAAAGTAATCCCAAACCAAACCGGGAAAAGAGATGGACCCATGATGTGGACTACAAGGACTGGACATGGGACCCGAAACATCCATTCGACACAAATACCTGGTACAGGTATGTGAAATCCACAGTGGGACAACCTGACGGAGCTGAGGGATGTTATGTGTGTTCCAAACTTCCCCCTTCCTCTACGCAGACCCATCTTGCAGCCAAGTGGATGAATGAAACTGAAGCGAAATGTATGGCCTCAATGGCAGGTATTGGGTTTCAACATGGTAACATTGTGATCAATGACTCTGATTCCCATTGGGGAGTAGAAAACAGGACATGCAGTACATTGTTCTGGGCTAGCATGAACATTACAATCAAAGGAAAACCCACACCACAAGTAGCATATCTCCACATTCCCAAAGGGCAGAACTTCACTTGCTTCACTCAAGGAAATGAGACGCATCTGTGCAAAAGCAAGGGCTGCCCACAGGGAGGAGCCTGGATGGGAGCTCTAAACATCACTTCTGAGTGCCAAGACGGGATTGCCACAGCAACTGGAGAAGGCTCCCCAACCAACATGTCTGCACCATCGAACGGGACGTACCTCATCCAGAACGGGTGGTGGTTATGCGGACATAATGTATATCCGATGTTGCCCATCAACTGGACGGGAGTCTGTGCACCGGTGTGGGTCACCGACCACACCTATAAGATCTACCGTGGCCAATTACCCTCCCTTCATAAGCGACAACAGAGAAGTGTTGCAATCTTCAAACCACACAATCCTATCTGGGGCTCAGATGTCCCATACGAACATAAGGTTTGGAGCACAGGCTCAAAAGTTATACATTCCCTCTTCCCTTGGGATGGTATTGGAAAACATGCACTGTATATTGAAACTCTGAATTATCGCTTCCAGTCTTTTGTCAACTTTTCTTTGCAGGTAGAAAATGGCCAGAATCGTGAACTCCAAGCCACACGGCTGATGGTTCTCCAGAACAGAATGGCTCTGGACTTGCTCACCGCAGCACAAGGTGGTGTGTGTCACATTATAGGTACTTCTTGCTGTACCTATATCCCTGGAGAAAATGACACCCACATAAACGAAGCAATGGCCTCCCTGCTCAACCTGCAACAAACCATGTCACAAGAGAAAGCGCAACAACAATGGAACTTTCTCGCATGGCTGATGACCGGCACCTGGTGGCAACCAATATTAAAGATCGTGACCCCCCTCTTTGGTGTATTGATCTTATTCTGTGTGTTTACGACTTGTGTGATCCCTGTTTCAAGTCTGTGATCACTAAGGCAGCTACTTCCACCATGGTGAACCTACAACTGCTCCGCCAACCCACAGAAGATGCTGATGATGATGATGCTTTTAGTGATGATTTTAGTGATGACTCTGATAACTGTTCACATGTGTAAAGCATAAAGAAACTAAGAATGACCTCTACATTGAAAATGTCCAAAACAAGTGATGTAGACTGATGTACTGTTTCTGCCTACCACAGTGAACCAAAAGAAACTTTGCTTGCTTCGCATAAAATGATTGCATATGCTTTTGGTTTTTTTTGTATCTCATTCGATAAACAGGAGGGAAATGTTAGAGTTTTTAATTGTTATCTCATGATATACCCTGTTTTACAATTATATTCCTGTGCTTTAATTGCACTTATATGCTATACCATAAAAATCATATGTGTGATGTATGGATCTTATACTACATTAGTTCTAATCATGTGATGATGAAATGTGTGTGTGAGTATGAACAAAGGGAGATGCTTCAGGACAGAGCCTTCCGGAGGTCAACTGAGTTTAACTGAGTTCAAACTACAACGCACAATGCCTGATTCAAACTAGTTTGTAGATGTATCTCTTTGAATGATTATCGTCAAGGTCTCACACTCTGAAGTTACAGATGTGTCTCCATACCTAAATGTTAGACAGAGTCACACGCTCTGAAATTTCTATGCAGCCTTTTGTTTTGTAAAACTCTTCCCCTTTTCTAATCTTTGAATAAAACCAGGCTGCTGCAAGGAGAGAGTCGGAGATTGTTGTAGGTTGCTTAGACACATACACCTGTGGCTGAAGCAGCGACGGCTCTCCCCTTTTGCAAAAGCTGAACTTTATATTGATCTCTTGTGTGGTTCTTTCTGTTTAAGGTGGGACTTCGTTAGTAAGAACGAAAAACCCCATCAATTCATTTTATAGCAAAATCGGAAATCGTGAAGAACTCATGAAAGTAAGCTTATACTCGGATTCCTGAAACTTTATTTGCTCTTTCTTTTACTGCAAAGTACAACGTTGTTTTTTTGTTTAAATCTTTCTAGACATGGTAAATATGAAGGACAAAGCAGTTTTAACATAGTTTGAGTGAAGGAATTCATTTTATAGATAAAATCCCAAGTCTGCTGAGAAAAGAGAGTGAATGCGAAGTAGACTTTAACACGGCTCTGGGAGCGAGCCGAGTGCGGGCTAACCGGGAGAATTGCTTGAAAGAAAAGCGACACCGAATGAGCGGTCAGAACAAAGCCTCAATTCTATCACCGAAATAGGATCTAAGGGTTTTCGGCCAATCGAGCTGTAGCAGCTTCGGTAAAAGAGTATAAGTTGAAGAGTTTGTGAATAAAGGTGTGCACACACATAGTGAGCTGTAGGAAAATAGGCAGGGAGCAATGCCGGCTGGGGTATATGTTCTTGTATGTTGTCTGACTGTTTGATTTGAATGTGTTGTTTAAGTGTCCTGTTGAATGCTACATGTTTGGGCTTTGACACGCTTCACTGTGGTTGTTAACTGTGTGGTGTGTCCTGAAATGTTATATGTTTGGACTGTGTGACATGCTTAATGCTTGTCAGTAGCTACCCACTTATTCATATATAGCAACTGACAACATAAGAAGTCCGGACATACTTTGATAGTAGTTGTAGAAGTATCCTTATTGATAATAGATAAACTAATTCATAGTGATAGAACAGTAGATGAACAGGTGCCTGCACATGTCTCACGAAAATAAAATGGTATGAGTTCTTGTGGCAAACTTTATTCAGTGTCTTGACGTGTATACGCTGTTTCGCTGACTTGATTGTCACAAGAAACAAATTGTGTTTGATAAGATCCGACCATTTTATTACGGGAGGATCAGTATGTATGGATTCTGATGTGACTGATAAACCCATTCGTATCTTAAGCATAATCTAATACGTGACACAACGCCCTGGCACACAATCAAAAAAAAAAGAGAGAGCGGTTTTGTGTCCCCACAGTCCATAATGTAGAAAAAAGCCTTTCTGATTTGGTGTGTGTGCTCACAGTGTGGAGTGTAGAGAAAAGAGAGAAAAGAAAGCCGTTTTGGTGTCACGGGTGTTGTGACTTACACACACACATTTCTGAATTGAGAAAATAAATTATTTTAGAGGAAGCACTAGACTGTGTATGTGTTAACACAGCATTGGAAAAACAGGTATGTTGACATCCACAGCTAAATGTATAAACTACAAATATTTTAGCATTAGTAGATGTTATTCAATTGTCATCTACAATAGACTCGTATGAATGACCGGAAGGAAAACCATACTGCCAAAGAATTTGTTTAAATATGCTGCAGTATTGAGCCATGGACCATGTCATGTCTCAACAGGAGGGATGGAAGCAATAATGAACAAGGTTTTTACAGCATATGGTTTTACTAATTTTTTTTTTTTAGAAAAAAATAAATGAATAAAGTTTTGTCTAGCAGGTCAAATATGTGCAAAATACAATCCACAGGGCAATCTAAGACCAAAACGAAGATAATTCCCTAAGCCAGTGTATCTTTTTCAACATATTTTTTTGGATTTCATTATTTCATTATTGTGTAGATTTCATTGAACTAAATTAATGTTAAGGGAAACGATTCTGCTCTGTGACAACAGAGGTTTTTACCAAATGGACTGAAATATTTCCATGTGCACAAGCAGATGCACTCTCAGTAGCAAAAGCACGGGTAAAATAAATCATTTCTAGATTTGAAATTCCTGAAAAGATCTTCAGTGATAATTTGACACACTTTGTAAACAATGTCATCTCACTGATGGCAAAGAACTTAAAATAGACCTTAGAAACCACTGTGCATATCATCCACAATCAGCAGGTTTCGTGGAGAGACACAATGGAATAATTAAGTCAAGACTGAAAAAAATCATGGAAGAAATGGGAAATATTGGGTTTACTGTTTACCATCCTAAACAGGCATCCTCCAACTAGCACAAGATGAACTCCATTTGAGAAAAGGTATGGAAGACCATTTGTACTCCCACAGTCAAAACACAGTCATCAACTGACATGATGAAGAAAAAAAAGAAAAAGAGAAGAAACCTTAGCAGAATACAAATATTAACAAGTAGAGAGATCTCTTCTGTTTAGTCTGTTCCAGGTGAACCGGTGAAGGAATCTCTGAAGACAGTAAAACCCGGGGACTGAATCATCATCAAAGTGATAAAGAAAAATAACTGGTCCAGCCCAAGGGGGGAAGGTCCATTTCAGGTACTACTTACATCACCCACAGCTGCTGAAGGACTTCTTGGATTCACTTATCACATTGTACCACGACCTTCAGAAGTAGGGAAAGATTAGTTACCCACCACTGTTTTCTGAGGCAAAAGTCTGACTACAAAGGGGAATTCTCTCTACAGGAAGGAGTTCATCTCAACCTCAGTGAAGAAAAAAACGGCTAACATGAGAACATAGGGTGTGACTAAAATAAGACAGGGAAAATGGATGGACAAAGGCCGTGGCATCCATTCAGATTACCAGGATTTTGTGGGTTAAGAGGAACCAGCTGTGTATTATTAATCATTACTCTTATTATAGTATTCCCAATTTTATGGTATGAAGCATGGATTAGCAGAAATAAAGATGATGCAGGACAGAGTACCACCACTGTCCCCTTGACATAGAAAGTGCCACACTAGTAATAACATTTATTTAAACTTGGAGATAAATGGAGAAAATAATCTCATATACAATAGCTGAGACAGAAAAAACAGAAAACTTTTGAAGATACGATTAAAACAACATTTAGAACATACAATAAGCTTAAAAGGAGTGACAAATCTGCGACTGCGAAGGCATAGAAGTCTAATTAAAAACAGGAGCAGTAGGACAGACTTTTGTGAAATCTGAGTAAGCTCTGGGAATCAAATTTAGATAATGATCAGACTTGGCCTTTCTTATTTCTGCTGTACATTTATTTCTAAGCTTCCTAAAAGCAAGGTAATGACCCGGGTCCCTCATATGCCCAGCTAGCATCCAAGGTTTATTTATCTTTTAAGTAAAGAAGACCGTTCTGCCGAAAGCCAGGGACTAGACCTGTTCTAAGTTCTACACTTTTTAAAAGGGGCATGTTTATCAACTATGGAATTAGAAGATTTACAAAAATGGTCAAGAGCTAGATCTTCATCTGGGATTTTAACAGTGTCATGAGTATAACTATTCAACAGATCAGTTAAAAAAAAAGCCTGCTCATGGAAATGTTTCAGGATCTGGATACCAAGCGTGGACCTAATGTTTTCATTTTTGCAATTGTGATACAGGCTATTGAGCAGTGATAACTAACACCAAGTTCAGATACTGCAGATTTTCTACCTTTGATTTGTTAAGATTGAGCCAATCAGGGACAACCTTGAAGGATCTCTTAAGTTTGGTTTTGTAGGATCAGTAATTACCTGAGAAAGGTTGATGTTGGTACACACCTTTTTTAAATGATCAGAGGTAGAGTTCAACTAAAGTTTAAATTAAAATTGCCACACAGAGATTGGGTTTAGGCCACATGCACACAGAATGACATCAACAAATATAAGAAATATTAAACATTTACACATAGATTTTTGAATACATGTAGAGGAATGATACTTTGAAATGTGCTCATTGCGGAGTTATGATCAGTTGAGTAATGAAGGTTGAACTATTCTGGGAAAGAGGTTCTATTCCCAGCATCATGATGGACACTCCTGATATAGAAGGTTTCGCTAACGCATTGGAATTGTTTTACTTTTTTCATATGCATGTGCAATGAAGAATTGCTTGCTGCTGATAAATGCAAAGAAGAACAGCTTACACATAGATACTCACATATAGGCTGCTGAATGCAATGAAGACCTATTTATCCAGTAAAGTTCAATGTCAATGTGTAATATTCAATTAGGTTTTGCAAAACAGTGAAGTTAAACAATGAATGGGTCCATAGTCGTTATGAGAAGACTACAGGAATATTTACCTGGGTGTACGTTCAAACAGAGATGAGAAAATTGCGATAAATAATTGTTTGTTTGTTTGTTAGTATGTATATGAATGTTATGTGTATAAACTGTGTTGAGTTATAGTTACTCAGTAGTGTCTCAGTGAAACAACCGACGGGGGAAGCCTTGCGGTGACAACAAAAGCAGTGTTTTACTGATCAGTCAAGTTGCTCCAGTGTACTCCATACAAACTGGTTGGCTACTGAAGGGATAGAAAATGGGGAATACTTGTTTTAAAGCAAACAAGGAGATTAGATGGGAAAAATACATGTTTTAACTGGACCCAGACAATATTAAATACTCAGACAGATGGGAGAAGAAGTGTAGTTTTGTAGGAAATCACAAAATTATTACATAAAATTAGTGAAATCAATTGAAGAATGCCTTTCTGAAGAGCTGTTTACCACAGATGAGCAGCTTTGCGACCAAGCACATTGTAGATCGCTTTACTGCCAAAATGATCTAATTTAAAGGATTGGTTTAGACATGCATAACAGCATTTTAAGAACAAAGAGAGAAACAAAAAGGGACAACGCTTCATGGTGGAAGGTGATATATAAATAACTGTGTATATGATGAAGGAGAGACCATTTGAGCAGCACAGCCATTTCGCAGCACAGGGACAGCAGTCCAAGTTAAAGGATCTCCCACGTGGTATCACCTGTCACACTGTGTCAAGGCATCAAAAGAAGAAAAAATAAACAAACTCAAGGGAAAAGAGACAAAGACTCCGGTGAACGAAGAGAGAGGACTGACAAACCAGAAATACAAAAGGATGCTCGATATCAAGATCCAGAAGAAGAGGCTAACAATGCCACGAACACTTACGATGCTGGGAATGATGCTAGCAATGAACAGAGAAGAAGATTCAGTGTCATCAATCTGCAACACGTGCCTCTAATGAGGGGGTGAATATAGAATCCTCAACGATTACAACGTCTCTGGGAACTATGACAACAACAAGGTTTAAACCATTTTGATATATATTGTAACCTATTGGCTAAGGAATAGTGCTGAAAATGAGGTAAATCTAATCCACCACTGTCCTTGGTCTTCTGTAGGGTTTTTAAACTTATACGTTGTGGTTTGTTTTTCCACAGAAATTTGGAGATACATGAATCTAGTGACTTAAACCAAGTAGCAGATGGTTTTATGGGGATCATTGAGAACAAATAGTTAACTTTTGGTAGTATCATCATTTTAATGGTTGTAACTCTCCCCATAAGTGATATAGGTAAGGACTTCCAACGAGAGAGATCGTCCTCTACTCTCTTTAATAATTGCACATAATTTAGCTTTGTTAGCTCTGAGAGCCTGGAGGAAATGTTTATGCCTAAATATCTAATATTTCCTAACTGTAAAGTGATCGCAGGTATATTCTGGACCCTACAGTTAATGGGCAGAACTGTGGTCTTAGACCAGTTGATAGAGTAGTCAGAAAGTGCTGAGAATTTATTTATGAGTGTGATCATGTGAGTGAGAGACGTCTGTGAGTTCTGAAGGAAAAGTAATACATCATCAGCATAAAGACTTATTTTATGTTCAATATTTTGGGATTGGATGCCTTTAATATTTCTATCTTGTCTGATAGAAGCTGCTAAAGGTTTGATGAAAATAGCAAAAAGTGAGGGAGAAAGTGGTCAACCCTGTCTTGTACCTCTCTGCAGACTGAAACTTGGAGAAGTTTGATCATTTGTCCTGACACTTGCATTTGGGGAGCTATATAATATCCTTATCCAGTTGATGAAGTGTGACCCAAACCCGAATTTGTTTAATGCTGCGAATAAACATTTCCAGTTCACTCCATCAAATGCTTTTTCTGCATCTAGAGAGTCGATTGTGGTTTCCAAGTTGTTGATGGTAGAATAGTCTATGAGATTAATGATCCGGTTTGTGAACGAACTGTTGTGCCTACTGCTCTTCAGCCTGTCAAATGAAACGTAGAATTTGAAACATGACAAATGAACGAAGACCCAAGGAGTTGAGTCGTAAACGAATCAATACTGTTTCCTGTGCGAGGACCCGTCAGCCGAAGAGTTGAGTCGTGAACGAATCAATACTGTTTCCTGTCCTGCTGACTCAGCTTATGAAGCTGCCGCACGAATTTGGATTCTCCTATAAAACGAATTCCTTAACTCAAACCAAGTTAAGACTGTTTTGTCCTTCATATTTATTCATGTCTAATCAAGTTTCAACGATAAACAACATTGTACGTTGTAGAATGAGAAAGAACTTCTTCAGCAATAAGCATCTCTCGACATATGACGAAATACAGATTTGCTATAAAATTAATTCCTTCTATCAGCCTGACTTAAAACTTTGCCCTCCTTATTTATTCACTTCAAATCAAGTTTCAACAAATAAAAAAATTTTGTAGTTTGAGAAAGAACAACTTAATCTTCAGCAATCAGTATAAAAACAGTGCTATGAGTGCTAAGAGAAAAGGTGCAAATGCCAACCAACATCACTAAAAGGTGGAGCGGAAGTATTCGGCTGCAAGTAGGTGTGAATGTCCGACCATAATTTGTAAAAAGCGGGAAAGAAAAGGTTCGAATGCCCGACTATATATTAAAAAAAGCGGGAGGAGAGGTCTTCGGATGAGAGTGGGTGAGAATTTCCAACCATAATCTATGAAATGCGGTGAAGAAAAAGGTGTGAATGCCCCATAGAACACTAAAAGGTGGAGCGGAAGTATTCGGCTGCAAGAAGGTGTGAATGTCCGACTATATTTGGTGAAAAGTAGGTGAAGAAAGGTCTGAATGCCCAACCTTACATCATCAAAAGTGAGATCAGAGGTGTTTGGCTGCAAGAAGGCCATAGTTTGCCAAAAGCGGGTAAGGTGCGAATGACCGACTAAATATCAACAAAAGTGGGGGCGGAGGTGAGAAAAAGTGCGAATGTCCAACCATACATGATCAAAACAGGGAGCGGAGGTGTTGGCCTGCGACAAGGTGTGAATGTCCACCCATAATTAATAAAAAGCGGGCAACAAGTAGGTTCGAATGCCCAACCATACATCGTCAAAAGCAGGAGTGGATGTGTTCGGCTACAAGAAGGTTTGAATGTCCGAGCATAGTTTATATAAAGCGGGTAAGAAAAGGTTCGAATGCCTGAACATACACCATCAAAAGAGGGAGCGGAGTTGTTCCGCTGTAAGGTGTGAATGTCCGACCATAGTTGGTAAAAAGCGGGTAAGAAAAGGTTAAAATACCCGACTGTACACAATCAATAGCGGGAGCGGATGTGTTCGGCTACAAGAAGGTGTGAAAGTCCGACCATGGTTTGTAAAAAGCGGGTAAGAAAAGGTGCGAATGCCCGACAATGTATGATCAAAAGATGGAGCGGAGGTTTTCGGCTACAAGAAGGTTTGAATATCAGACCATAGTTTGTAAAAAGCGGGTAAGAAAAGGTTCGAATGCCCGACTATACACCATCAAAAGCGGGAGCGGAGTTGTTCCGCTGTAAGACGGTGTGAATGTTCGACCATAGTATGTAAAAAGCGGGTAACAAAAGGTTCGAAAGCTCGAATATATACCATCAAAAGCAGAAGCGGAGGTGTTTGGCTGCAAGAAGGTGTGAACGTCCAACCAAAGTTTGTAAAAAGCAGTTAAGAAAAGGTTCGAATATCCAACCAAACATAATCAAAAGCGGGAGCAGAGCTGTTCGACTGCAAGTAGGTGTGAATGTCAGATCATTATTTGCAAAAAGCTGATGAGAAAGGATGAGAATGCCCGACTATACACCATCAAATGCGGGAGCGGAACTGTTCGGCTGTGAGTAGGTGTGAATGTCCGACCATAATTGCTGAAAAATGTGTTAGAAAAGGTAAGAATGCTGGACCATATATCATCAAAAACGGGAGAGGTGGTGTTCGGCTGCAAGTAGGTGTGAATGTCCAGCCATAACTATTTACAAACGGGTAAGAAAAGGTAGTATTGCCAGACCATACATGATCAAAACAGGGAGCGGAGGTGGTTCAGCTGCAAGGTGTGAATGTCTGACTAAAGTTTGTAAAAAGCGGCTAAGACAAGGTACGAATGCCCAACCATACATTATCAAAAGCAGGAGTGGAGGTGTTCTGCTGTAAGAAGGTGTGAATGTCCGAGCATAGTTTGTATAAAGCGGGTAAGAAAAGGTTAAAATACCCGACTGTACACAATCAATAGCGGGAGCGGATGTGTTCGGCTACAAGAAGGTGTGAAAGTCCGACCATGGTTTGTAAAAAGCGGGTAAGAAAAGGTGCGAATGCCCGACAATGTATGATCAAAAGATGGAGCGGAGGTTTTCGGCTACAAGAAGGTTTGAATGTCCGACCATAGTTTGTAAAAAGCGGGTAAGAAAAGTTTCGAATTCCCGACTATACACCATCAAAAGCGGGAGCGGAAGTGTTCCGCTGTAAGACGATGTGAATGTTCGACCATAGTTGGTAAAAAGCGGGTAAGAAAAGGTTAAAATACCCGACTGTACACAATCAATAGCGGGAGTGGAGTTGTTCGGCTACAAGAAGGTGTGAAAGTCCACTCATGGTTTGTAAAAAGCGGGTAACAAAAGGTTCGAATGCCCGAATATATACCATCAAAAGCGGAAGCGGAGGTGTTTCTGCTGCAAGAAGGTGTGAACGTCCAACCAAAGTTTGTAAAAAGCAGTTAAGAAAAGGTTCGAATATCCAACCAAACAATCAAAAGCGGGAGCAGAGCTGTTCGACTGCAAGTAAGTGTGAATGTCAAATCATTATTTGCAAATAGCTGATGAGAAAGGATGAGAATGCCCGACTATACACCATCAAATGCGGGAGCGGAACTGTTCCACTGTAAGACGATGTGAATGTTCGACCATAGTTGGTAAAAAGCGGGTAAGAAAAGGTTAAAATACCCGACTGTACACAATCAATAAAAAAGCTGACAAATTCCTTCACTCAAACCGAGTGAACACTGATTTTACCTTCATATTTATCAATGTCTAGATCGACTTCAACAAAGAACAACATTGGACTTTGCAGTAGAAGAAGTTGAAATCGATCTAGACATTGATAAATATGAAGGACAAAGCAGTTTCCACTTTGTTTTGAAGGAATGAATTTTATAGCAAAATCCGAAATCATGCATAACTCCTCAAAAGGAACGTATATCTCAACGAAAGGGATGCTTCTTTCTCATTCAGGGTAATATGAGGAACTTTATGCTTGATACATTTTTAGACATGGATAACTATGAAGGACAAAGCAATTTTAACTTGGTTTGAGCAAAGCAATTAATTTTATAGGAAAATCCGAAATCGTGCAGAACTCATGAAAGTAAGCTTTTTCTCGGATTCCTGATCCTCCAGTGTTGCTCTTTCCTATACTGCAAAATACAACCTTGTTCTTTGTTGAAATCGATCTAGACATTTATAAATATGAAGGACAAAGCAGTTTCCATTTGGTTTGAGAGAAGGAATCAATTTTATAGCTAAATACAAAATCATGCATAACTCCTCAAAAATTTTATAGCAAAATCCCAAATCAAGCAGAACGTATAAAAATAAGCTTATTCTCGGATTCCTGATCCTTCAGTGTTGCTCTTTCTTCTACTAAAATACAATGTTGTTCTTTGTTGAAGTTGATCTAGACATTGATAAATATGAAGGACAAAGCAGTTTTAACTTGGTTTGAGTGAAGGAATTCATTTTATACATAAAATCCCAAATCATGCAGAACGTATGAAAAGAAGCTTATTCTCGGATTCCTGATCCTTCAGTGTTGCTCTTTTTCTACTGCAAAATCCAATGTTGTTCTTTGTTGAAGTCGATCTAGACATTGATAAATATGAAGGACAAAGCAGTTTTAACATAGTTTGACTGAAGGAATTAATTTTATAGCAAAATCCCAAATCATGCAGAACGTATGAAAAGAAGCTTATTCTGGGATTCCTGATCCTTCAGTGTTGCTCTTTCTTCTACTGCAAAATACAATGTTCTTTGTTGAAGTCGATCTAGACGATGATAAATATGAAGGACAAAGCAGTTTTAACTTGGTTTGAGTGAAGGAATTCATTTTATACATAAAATCCCAAATCATGCAGAACGTATGAAAAGAAGCTTATTCTCGGATTCCTGATCCTTCAGTGTTGCTCTTTCTACTACTGCAAATCCAATGTTGTTCTTTTTTGAAGTTGATCTAGACATTGATAAATATGAAGGACAAAGCAGTTTTCACTTGGTTTGAGTGAAGGAAAAGCAAGCTTAAACTCGGATTCCTGAAACTTTAGATTTTTTCTTTCTTTTACTGCAAAGTACAACGTTGTTTTTTGTTGAAATCTATTTAGACATTGATAAATACCAGCCGAACATCTCTGCTAACGCTTTTGATCATTTATGGTTGGGCATTCTTATCTTTTCTTACCCGCTTTTTACAAATTATGATCTGACATTCACACCTACTTGCAGTGGAAAACCTTCTCTCCTGCTTATGATCATGTGCAGTTTGAAATTCGAAAATTTTCTTACATGTTTTCTAGCAATTATTGATGGACATCCAGACCGTTTTACAGCGGAGCTCCTCCGCTCCCTCTTTTGATGGTGTATGTCCGGGCATTCGAACCTTTCCTTACCTGCTTTTTACAATCTATAGTCGGAGATTCAAACCATCTTGTAGCCGAACACATCCACTCCTGCTTTTGATAATGTATGGTTGGGCATTCGCACCTTTTCTTACCCATTTTTCAGTAATTATTGATAAACATTCAGACCTTCTTGCAGCCGAATACCTCAGCTGCCGCTTTTGATGGTGTATAGTTTGGCTTTCGAGCCTTTTCTTCCCCGGTTTTTACAAATTATGGTTGGACATTCAGACCTTCTTGCAGCCGAAAACCTCCGCTCCCTCTTTTGATCATACATTGTCGGGCATTCGCACCTTGTCTTACCTGCTTTTTACAAACTTTAGTCGGACTTACACACCTTCTTGCAGCTGAACCATCTCCGCTCCCTGTTTTGATCATGTATGGTCTGGCAATACTACCTTTTCTAACACATTTTTCAGCAATTATGGTCGGACATTCACACCTACTCACAGACAAACACGACCGCTCCCGCATTTGATGGTATATAGTCGGGCATTCTCACCCTTTCTCATCAGCTTTTTGCAAATTATGATCTGACATTCACACCTACTTGCAGTCGAACAGCTTTGCTCCCGGTTTTGATTATGTTTGGTTGGATATTCGAAACTTTTCTTAACTGCTTTCTATAAACTTTGGTCGGGCTTTCACACTTTGTTGCTGAACAACTCCGCTCCCTCTTTTGATTGTTTACAGTCGGGTATTTTAACCTTTTCTTACCCGCTTTTTGCCAACTATGGTTGGACATTCACACTGTCTTACACCGGAACACCTCCGCTCCCTCTTTTGATGGTGTATGTTCGGGCATTCGCACCTTTTCTTACCCTATTTTCAGTAATTATGGTTGGACATTCACACCTTCTTGAAGCTGAACACCTCCTCTCCCGCTTTTGATGATGTATTGTCCGGCATTCTAGTCTTTTCTAACACATTTTTCAGCAATTTTGGTTGGACATTCAGACCTTCATTAATTATGGGTGGACATTCACACCTTGTCGCAGCCAAACACCTCCGCTCCCTGTTTTGATCATGTATGGTTTGACATTCGCACCTTCTCTCACCCGCTTTTTACTATGGTCGGCTATTCACAGCTTCCTCTCCACCATACTTGTATGGTGGGATATTCACACCCACTCCCATCCGAAGACCTCCGCCCCCATTTTTGTTGATATTTAGTCGGTCATTCGCACCTTACCCGCTTTTGGCAAACTATGGCCTTCTTGCAGCCAAACACCTCTGATCTCGCTTTTGATAATGTAAGGTTGGGCATTCAGACCTTGCTTCACCTGCTTTTCATCAAATATAGTTGGACATTCACACCTTCTTGCAGCCGAACACTTCCGCTCCACCTTTTAGTGTTCTATGGGGCATTCACACCTTTTTTTCACCGCATTTTATAGATTATGGTTGGAAATTCTCACCCACTCTCATCCGAAGACCTCTCCTCCCGCTTTTATTAATATATAGTCGGGCATTCAAACCTTTTCTTACCCGCTTTTTACAAATTATGGTCGGACATTCACACCTACTTGCAGCCGAATACTTCCGCTCCACCTTTTATTGATGTATGGTTGGCACCTTTTCTTACCCTCTTTTTATACTGATTGCTGAAGATTAAGTTGTTCTTTCTCAAACTACAAAAATTGTTGAAACTTGATTTGAAGTGGATGAATAAGGAGGACAAACAGTTTTAAGTCAGGCTGATAGAAGGAATTAATTTTATAGCAAAATCTGTACTTCGTCATATGTCGAGAGATGCTTATTGCTGAAGAAGATCTTTCTCATTCTACAAAGTACAACGTTGTTTATCGTTGAAACTTGATTAGACATGAATAAATATGAAAGACAAAGCAGTCTTAACTTGGTTTGAGTTAAGGAATTCGTTTTATAGGAGAATCCGAATTCGTGCATAACTCGTAAAATAGAGCTTATTTTCGGATTCCTGAAGAATGAGTCTGGTTCTTTCTCATAATACAAAGTTTGTTGTTTATTGTTGAAACTTCATCAGAAGTGAAGAAATAAGGACAAACCGTTTTAAGTCAGTTTGATAGAAGGTCTTCATTTTATAGCAAAATCTGTATTCCTTCATATCTCCTGGAGAGAAACTTATTGCTAAAAATGCTTAAAATGCTGTTATGCATGTCTAAACCAATCCACTAAATTAGATGATTTTGGCAGTAAAGCGATCTACAATGTGCTTGGTCGCAAAGCTGCTCATCTGTGGTAAACAGCTCTTCAGAAAGGCATTCTTCAATTGATTTCACTAATTTTATGTAATAATTTTGTGATTTCCTACAAAACTACACTTCTTCTCCCATCTGTCTGAGTATTTAATATTGTCTGGGTCCCGTTAAAACATGTATTTTTCCCATCTAATCTCCTTGTTTGCTTTAAAACAAGTATTCCCCATTTTCTATCCCTTCAGTAGCCAACCAGTTTGTATGGAGTACACTGGAGCAACTTGACTGATCAGTAAAACACTGCTTTTGTTGTCACCGCAAGGCTTCCCCCGTCGGTTGTTTCACTGAGACACTACTGAGTAACTATAACTCAACACAGTTTATACACATAACATTCATATACATACTAACAAACAAACAAACAATTATTTATCGCACTTTTCTCATCTCTGTTTGAACGTACACCCAGGTAAATATTCCTGTAGTCTTCTCATACCAACTATGGACCCATTTATTGTTTATCTTCACTGTTTTGCAAATCCTAATTGAATATTACACATTGATATTGAACTTTACTGGATAAGCAGGTCTTCATTGCATTCAGCAGCCTATATGTGAGCATCTATGTGTAAGCTGTTCTTCTTTGCATTTATCAGCAGCAAGCAATTCTTCATTGCACATGCATATGAAAATAGTAAAACAATTCCAATGCGTTAGCGAAACCTTCTATATCAGGAGTGTCCATCATGATGCTGGGAATAGAACCTCTTTCCCAGAATAGTTCAACCTTCATTACTCAACTGATCATAACTCTGCAATGAGCACATTTCAAAGTATCATTCCTCTACATGTATTCAAAAATCTATGTGTAAATGTTTAAAATTTCTTATATTTGTTGATGTCATTCTGTGTGCATGTGGCCTAAACCCAATCTCTGTGTGGCAATTTTAATTTAAACTTTAGTTGAACTCTGCCTCTGATTCAGCATTATGTCAGCAGAATTGTAGTCTGAATACCTTTGATGCCAAACAGATTTGCTTTGTACTGGGAAAGTTTTATAAATGTAAAGCTCCCCTTGATGCCCATTTATTTATTTCTGTTTACAATATATGACATGTAATAGAACTGAACCGGAGCGGGGACAAGGAAAGAAGAAGAGGAAAGAAGAGGAAACAGAACAAAAATAGAAACAAAAACCAGACAACCAGCTGCTACACCTGTAAAAAACAAAACAGACAACAATCCATGGCCTCTGAGGGGAATCCAGCCTTAGCGCCACCAGGAGCACCTCAAAGCAGACAAGCAGAGAAAAAACAAACACACAAACAAACAAAAACAAGCACAAGAAGCGGCAATCGCATACAACACAGCTGTGGATATAGATGACCTGAGACGACATGATAATACATCAACTGCTTAGCGACCATGCTACTGGACTAATGAATGTGTGTGTGTGTGTGTGTGTGTGTGTGTGTGTGTGAGAACATGCAACACCCATGGCACATGACCTTCAAGATAACCGTGCTTAGTTATGAGTGTATAAGCGTACAGGGCCACAATCCACAGCCCCCCCAAGCAATCCGAAGCAGGCAGAGAGGGCCACAAGACCCAGGCCACCAGCAGCCCCCACAGAGCACAGAACCCAGGAAGCCCACCGCAGGGGCAACCACGCATCCACCCAGAAGACTGCAGAGGAAGCCCCCGGAAAGAGCCCCCATAAGCATAGGGCAGAGGCCCTCCGGGAGCCAGGGGCAACAGCAAGTCCCAGATCCAGCCCCAATCATTACCACACACACTTTCACGTCCCATACATCCACACGTCCTCCCTCCCTCGACTCCGCTGGGGTGTAGTGCAGCGGGCACACCAGGGGGCCAGCAGCCCCACAGCCACCACAGACCCCGAACCAGCAGAACAATTAATTAATCCTCTTGGCCCCTCCCGCCCCGAGCAGCAACCAGGAAGCAGGGGTGTGGGAAGAAGACCCCTCCCCTCTCCCTTCTGGCTCTTCAATATTTTCTAATAGTGAGCAATTAAAATTGAGGGGCAGCCAAACTTGTAGAACTGGGAGCGCGGCCCTCTGGGCAGCCTACATACCCAAAGAGCCCCGCCCACCAGATGCCACTCAGTGTAACCACCCCCCAAGACCTAATGTGTGTGTGTGAGTGTGTTTGATAAGTAGTAATGTCTAAGGTGTAATTAAAACAAGGGCGGGGAACTGCAGAGTGCAACCAAAGGGGACCACCTACGTGGCCCCATCCACTACACCCCACCGAACACACACGCCCCCAAAACCCTTCATGTGTGAGTGTGTGCTGTGTACAGGAGCCAGAAGGGAGAGGGGTATTGGGATATACACCGGGGGAGCTACTCTTCCCCAGAGAGGGCAGCCAGGGACTGGCTGCAATAGGCATCCCCGCTACCTGGGAGCCAACACAGGACTCTACAGTTAATGGGCAGAACTGTGGTCTTAGACCAATTGATAGAGTAGTCAGAAAGTGCTGAGAATTTATTTATGAGTGTGATCGTGTGAGTGAGAGACGTTTGAGAGTTCTGAAGGAAAAGTAAAACATCATCAGCATAAAGACTTATTTTATGCTCAATATTTTGGGGTTGGATGCCTTTAATATTTCTATCTTGTCTGATAGCAGCTGCTAAAGGTTCGATGAAAATAGCAAAAAGTGAGGGAGAAAGTGGGCAACCCTGTCTTGTACCTCTCTGCAGACTGAAGCTTGGAGAGGTTTGATCATTTGTCCTGACACACGCATTTGGGGAGCTATATAATATCCCTATCCAGTTGATGAAGTGTGACCCAAACCCAAATTTGTTTAATGCTGCGAATAAAAATTTCCAGTTCACTCCATCAAATGCTTTTTCTGCATCTAGAGAGACTATTGTTGTTGAAGGCAGAATAGTCTATGAGCTTAATTAGCCTGCGAGTGTTAGTGGATGAGTGTCTACCCTTTATAAAACCTGTCTGGTCAGGAAGTATTATAAGTGGAGTTATTTTTTTCCATTCTTTTGGCAAGGGCTTTACAAATTATTTTGAGGTCTGCATTTATTAGAGATATTGGGCGGTAGCTGGATGGAAGTATGGGGTCTTTTCCTGGTTTCTGTAGCAAGATAATGTTAGCAGAGTTCATGTGTGGGGATAATCTGCCATTCTGCTTAACTTGTAATACCATTTTGTGAAATGCAGGTGCCAAAACAGTCCAAAATTCTTTGTAGAACTCTGCTGGAAAACCATCTGGTCCTGGGGCTTTGTTACTAGGCATATGTTGAAGGGCTTCATGGAGTTCTCCTATTGAAAGAGGTGAATCCAGAGCCATTGCCTGTTCGGTTTGTAATTTTGGAAGGTTGATATTACTAAGAAACTGATCTATGTTACTGTCTGATGGATCATTTTGTGATGAATATAAGGTTTTATAGAAGTCCCTAAAAGCATTGTTGATTACATCAGGGTCATGGGTGACATTTCCTTTTGAGTCTTTAACAGAAGTGATTGTTGTTTTCTCTTTGTTTCTCTTTAGTTGGTTAGCTAGGAACCTTCCAGATTTATTGCCGTGCTCAAAGTTCTCCAAGCGAAGTCTTTGTATCAGAAACTGTGTTTGTTTATCAATAATTTTGTTTAATTCAAGTTTAGCTTTTCTTAGTTCATTCAGTATGTGTTCCTCTTTGGAGGTACTGTAGACAATTTCTAATGATTTAATCCTGAGTTCTAAATCTGATATCCTTGAACTTTCCCTCTTTTTCTTATTTGATGAAAAAGAGATTATTTTGCCTCTCATAACTGCTTTTCCGGCTTCCCAGAGAGTACAAGCTGACATTCCTGGCAGGTCATTATTTTTTAAATATACAGAACATTCCCTTTTTAAATAATTAATAAAATCAGGGTCTTTTAGTAATGATGTATTAAATCTCCAATTCCTAGCTGGTGGTGTAACTCTGTTATTCTTCAGTGTGATAGAAACTGGAGCGTGATCACTGATAGTGATGGGGTGGATTTTGGTGTCTGAAATATCCCTCATCAAGGAACTGCTAACTAAGAAATAATATATTCTTGAATATGAGTGGTGTACCGGTGAGAAGAAGGTGTATTCTCTAAGAGTGGGGTGGTGGGAGCGCCAAGCATCACAAAGACCAAAATCTTTCATATACTGTTTAACAATATTCGTGGACTGCCAGTTCCGCTGACTTCCTGAAGTACTGAGTCTGTCTACTCCTGACTCTAATACCATGTTAAAGTCCCCTCCTATGATGAGTGTGTTATCTGAGTGATCAGAGAGTGAAGTTAAAAAGGAGTGAAAAAATGAGGGGTCATCTACATTTGGACCATATATATTTGCAATGCATAAATTCATATTTTGAATAGATAAATTAACTATTAGAAATCTACCTTCTGGATCTATAACTGTGTTGTTTACGGTGAAATTTACTCTTCTATTCATCAGAATGGCTACACCTCTTTGTCTGGAGTTGTAACAGGCTGAGCAAATAGATACAAATAGATAGTGATAGTTAACAGACTAAACAGAAGAGATCTCTCTACTTGTTAATATTTGTATTCTGCTAAGGTTTCTTCTCTTTTTCTTTTTTTTCTTCATCATGTCAGTTGATGACTGTGTTTTGACTGTGGGAGTACAAATGGTCATCCATACCTTTTCTCAAATGGAGTTCATCTTGTGCTAGTTGGAGGATGCATTTATAGGATGGTAAACAGTAAACCCAATATTTCCCATTTCTTCCATGATTTTTTTCAGTCTTGACTTAATTATTCCATTGTGTCTCTCCACGAAACCTGCTGATTGTGGATGATATGCACAGTGGTTTCTAAGGTCAATTTTAAGTTATTTGCCATCAGTGAGATGACATTGTTTACAAAGTGTGTCAAATTATCAGGAATTTCAAATCTAGAAATGATTTATTTTACCCGTGCTTTTGCTACTGAGAGTACATCTGCTTGTGCACATGGAAATATTTCAGTCCATTTGGTAAAAACCTCTGTTGTCACTGAGCAGAATCGTTTCCCTTAACATTAATTTAGTTAAATGAAATCTACACAATAATGAAATAATGAAATCCAAACAAATATATTGAAAAAGATATACTGGCTTAGGGAATTATCTTCGTTTTGGTCTTAGATTGCCCTGTGGATTGTATTTTGCACATATTTGACCTGCTAGACAAAACTCATTAGGTATTCATTTATTTATTCTAAAAAAAATATTTCAATAATTAGTAAAACCATATGCTGTAAAAACCTTGTTTATTATTGCTTCCATCCCTCCTGTTGAGACATGACATGGTCCATGGCTCAATACTGCAGCATATTTAAACAAATTCTTTGGCAGTATGGTTTTCCTTCCGGTCATTCATACGAGTCTATTGTAGATGACAATTGAATAACATCTAATAATGCTAAAATATTTGTAGTTTATACATTTAGCTGTGGATGTCACCATACCTGTTTTTCCAATGCTGTGTTAACACATGTACAGTTGAGAAGGCATACTAACTGTCAGTGAAAAACGTTAACAACCTTTTTGTTATTTAATTTACAAGCTTCAGTTAAAGCTACCAATTCGACTGCTTAAACAGAGTAATTTTTTGGTAGTGGTTGTTTTAAGAAAACTTCAGTTTCTGTTACTACTGCAAATCCTGTAGCATTTGTGCCATCAGGGTTTTTTGCTTGACCTGTCGAATAAATATAGTTATTTCTGCATTTTCATAACGTATATCAGTTAAGTCTGGCCTGGGTAAAACACTGATGGTTATTTCTGACATGCAATCATGAGGCTTTCCATCTGTGGGGTAGGTAGCAGTGTGGATGGATTAAGTGTAGCACATCTCTCGACAACAAGGTGTGGCTGTGAAAGAAGAACAGTTATGTAAGAGAGATGTCTGGTAAAGATATTTTGTTAAGTAACCATATCACAGCCACTGCATGAGGTACCTTAAGTGTTAATGGGTGAAATAACACCATAATTGTTGATGCCTGCACTGCCAATGGCTTCTGGCCATTGATTCCAAAATACGATCTCGTCACTTTTTCCCCCTTTCAGTGGAAACTGGCCCCTAATTACCGCAATTCAGCAGGGGGTCTTTCATTAGGAGTACTGGACTCCCCCGTGCACGGTTTCAGCTCCGACCCTGGATGGCGGAAAAAACGTCGAGATCTGGTTTGAGGACCCAATTGTTGAGAAAATTCTCTCAATGAGACTCAGAGTTGCTGGAGTCAGTTAATGTAAAGGTTTAATCTTGCGGCAAGCTCAAGAATGTGTGTGTGTATGGGTGTATGTGTGCGAACGTGTGTGAGTTTGTGTGTGTGAGAGAGTTTAAAGAACCTGTTATCCACAGGCAGGTCTTAACTAGTATGGCACGGGTCCAGCCTGTCTAATCTTTTTGTGAATGTCAAACTATAATTACTGAAAAATGGGTAAGAAAAGGTGCGAATGCCCAATCATACATCATCAAAAGCAGGAGTGGATGTGTTCGGCTACAAGAAGGTGTGAAAGTCCGACCATGGTTTGTAAAAAGCGGGTAAGAAAAGGTTCGTATGCCCGAATATACACCATCAAAAGCGGAAGCGGAGGTGTTCGGCTTCAAGAAGATGTGAACGTCCGACCAAAGTTTGTAAAAAGCAGTTAAGAAAAGGTTCGAATATCCAAACAAACATAATCAAAAGCGGGAGCAGAGCTGTTCGACTGCAAGTAGGTGCGAATGTCGGATCATAATTTGAAAAAAGCTGATGAGAAAGGGTGAGAATGCCCGACTATACACCATCAAATGCGGGAGCGGAGGTGTTCGGCTGTGAGTAGGTGTGAATCTCCAACCATAATTGCTGAAAAATGTGTTAGAAAAGGTAAGAATGCCGGTCCATTCATCATCAACAACGGGAGAGGTGTTCGGCTGCAAGAAGCTGTGAATGTGCAGCCATAATTACTCACAAATGGGTAAGAAAAGGTAGTATTGCCAGACCATACATGATCAAAACAGGGAGCGGAGGTGGTTCAGCTGCAAGAAGGTGTGAATGTCCGACTAAAGTTTGTAAAAAGCGGGTAAGACAAGGTGCGAATGCCCGACAATGTATGAGATTTTCAGGAGGTTTTTGGCTGCAAGAAGGTCTGAATGTCTGAATTATGGGTGGTCTGAATGTCCACCCATAATTCCTGAAAAATGGGTAAAAAAAGTTGCGAATGCCCAATCATACATCATCAAAAGCAGGAGAGGATGTGTTCAACAAGTTCTTCTTTGTTGAAGTCGATCTAGACATTGATAAATATGAAGGTAAAAGCAGTATTCACTCGGTTTGAGTGAAGGAATATATTTAGTAGCAAAATCCCAAATCATGCAGAACTCCTCAAAAGGAACGTATGGCTTAATCACAAGTGTGGTTCTTTCTCATTCAGGGTAATATAAGGACGTTTCTGCTTCAAACATTTTTAGACATGGATAACTATGAAGGACAAAGCAGTTTTAACATAGTTTGAGTGTAGGAATTCATTTTAAAACAAAATCCCAAAACATGCAGAACACAAGAAAAGCTTATTCTCGGATTCCTGATCCTACAGTGTTGCTCTTTCTTATATTGCAAAGTACAACGTGGTTTTTTGTTTTGTTTAAATCTATCTTGACATTGATAAATATGGAAGGACAAAGCAGTTTTAACTTGGTTTGAGCAAAGCAATTAGTTTTATAGCAAAATCCGACATCGTGCAGAACTCATGAAAGAAAGCTTATACTCAGATTCCTGAATCTTTAGATTTGCTCTTTCTTTTACTGCAAAGTACAACGTTGTTTTTTTTGTTTAAATCTTTCTAGACATGGTAAATATGAGGGACAAATCAGTTTTAACATAGTTTGAGTGAAGGAATGCATTTTATAAGCAAAATCCCAAATCATGCAGAACTCACGAAAAGCTTTTTCTCGCTTTTCACTGCTTTTTACAAACTTTGGTCGGACGCTTCCACTTTTGATGGTGTACATTCGGGCATTCGAACCTTTTCTTACCCGCTTTTTACAAACCATGGTCGGACTTTCACACCTTCTTGCAGCCGAACACCACCTCTCCCGCTTTTGATGATGTATGGTCCAGCATTCTTACCTTTTCTAACACATTTTTCAGCAATTATGGTCGGACATTCACTCCTACTCACAGCCGAACACTTCCGCTCCCGCATTTGATGGTGTATAGGCGGGCATTCTCACCCTTTCTTATCAGCTTTTTGTAAATTATGATCTGACATTCAAACCTGCTTGCAGTCGAACAGCTCCGCTTCCGCTTTTGATTATGTTTGGTTGGATATTCGAACCTTTTCTTAACTGCTTTTTACAAACTTTGGTCGGACGTTCACAACTTCTTGCAGCCGAACACCTCCGCTTCCGCTTTTGATGGTATGTATTCGGGCATTCGAACCTTTTGTTACCCGCTTTTTACAAACCATGGGTGGACTTTCACACCTTCTTGTAGCCGAACAACTCCGCTCCCGCTATTGATTGTGTACAGTCGGGTATTTTAACCTTTTCTTACTCGCTTTTTATTAACTATGGTCGGACATTCACACCGTCTTACAGCGGAACACCTCCGCTCCCAATTTTTATGGTGTATAGTCGGGCATTCGAACCTACTTGTTGCCCGCTTTTCATTAATTATTGGTGGACATTCACACCTTGTCGCAGCCAAACACCTCCGCTCCCTGTTTTGATCATGTATGGTTTGACATTCGCACCTTCTCTCACCCGCTTTTTACTATGGTTGGCCATTCACAGCTTCCTCTCCACCATACTTGTATGGTGTGATATTCACACCCACTTGCATCCGAAGACCTCCGCCCCCACTTTTGTTGATATTTAGTCAGTCATTCGCACCTTACCCGCTTTTGGTAAACTATGGCCTTCTTGCAGCCAAACACCTCTGATCTCGCTTTTGATGATGTAAGGTTGGGCATTCAGACCTTGCTTCACCTGCTTTTCACCAAATATAGTCGGACATTCACACCTTCTTGCAGCCGAACACTTCCGCTCCACCTTTTAGTGTTCTATCACACCTTTTTTTTCACCGCATTTTATAGATTATGGTTGGAAATTCTCAACCACTCTCATCCAAAGACCTCTCCTCCCGCTTTTGTTAATATATTTGAACTTTAGTCGGACATTCACACCTTCTTGCGGCTGAACCACCTCCGCTCCCTGTTTTGATCATGTATGGTCTGGCAATACTACCTTTTCTTACCCGTTTGTGAGTAATTATGGCTGGACATTCACACCTACTTCTTGCAGCCGAACACCACCTCTCCCGCTTTTGATGATGTATGGACCAGCATTCTTACCTTTTCTAACACATTTTTCAGCAATTATGGTCGGAGATTCACACCTACTCACAGCCGAACAACTCCGCTCCCGCATTTGATGGTGTATAGTCGGGCATTCTAACCCTTTCTCATCAACCTTTTGCAAATTATGATCTGACATTCACACCTACTTGCAGTCGAAGAGTTCTGCTCCCGCTTTTGATTATGTTTGGTTAGATATTTGAACCTTTTCTTACCCGCTTTTTACAAACTATGGTCAGACACTCAAACCTTCTTGTAGCTAAACACATCCACTCCTGCTTTTGATGATGTCTGGTTGGGCATTGGAACCTACTTGTTGTCCGCTTTTCATTAATTATGGGTGGACATTCACACCTTGTCGCAGCCAAACACCTCCGCTCCCTGTTTTGATCATGTATGGTTTGACATTCGCACCTTTTCTCACCCACTTTTTACTATGGTCGGCCATTCACAGCTTCCTCTCCACCATACTTGTATGGTGGGATATTCACACCCACTTGCATTCGAAGACCTCCGCCCCTACTTTTGTTGATATTTAGTCGGTCATTCGCACCTTACCCGCTTTTGGCAAACTATGGCCTTCTTGCAGCCAAACACCTCTAATCTCGCTTGAGATGATGTAAGGTTGCGCATTCAGACCTTGCTTCACCTGCTTTTCACCAAATATAGTCAGACATTCACACCTTCTTGCAGCCGAACACTTCCGCTCCACCTTTTAGTGTTCTATGGGGTATTCACACCTTTTTTTTCACCACATTTTATAGATTATGGTTGGAAATTCTCACCCACTCTCATCCGAAGACCTCTCCTCCCGCTTTTGTTAATATATAGTCGGGCATTCGAACCTTTTCTTACCCGCTTTTTACAAATTATGGTCGAACATTCACACCTATTTGCAGCCGAATACTTCCGCTCCACCTTTTAGTGATATATGGTTGGTATTTGCACCTTTTCTTACCCTCTTTTTATACTAATTGCTGAAGATTAAGTTGTTCTTTCTCAAACTATAAATTTTTTTTAATTGTTGAAACTTGATTTGAAGTGGATAAATAAGGAGGACAAACAGTTTTAAGTCAGGCTGATAGAAGGAATTAATTTTATAGCAAAATCTGTATTTCGTCATATGTCGAGAGATGCTTATTGCTGAAGAAATTCTTTCTCATTCTACAAAGTACAACATTGTTTATCGTTGAAACTTGATTAGACATGAATAAATATGAAGGACAAAGCAGTCTTAACTTGGTTTGAGTTAAGGAATTCGTTTTATAGGAGAATTTGAATTCGTGCATAACTCGTAAAATAGAGCTTATTTTCGGATTCCTGTAGAATGAGTCTGGTTCTTTCTCATAATACAACGTTTGTTGTTTATTGTTGAAACTTCATCAGAAGTGAAGAAATAAGGACAAACTGTTTTAAGTCAGTTTGATAGAAGGAATTCATTTCATAGCAAAATCTGTATTCCTTCATATCTCCTCGAGAGAAGCTTATTGCTAAAAATGCTTAAAATGCTGTTATGCATGTCTAAACCAATCCATTAAATTAGATGATTTTGGCAGTAAAGCGATCTACAATGTGCTTGGTCGCAAAGCTGCTCATCTGTGGTAAACAGCTCTTCAGAAAGGCATTCTTCAATTGATTTCACTAATTTTATGTAATAATTTTGTGATTTCCTACAAAACTACACTTCTTCTCCCATCTGTCTGAGTATTTAATATTGTCTGGGTCCCGTTAAAACATGTATTTTTCCCATCTAATCTCCTTGTTTGCTTTAAAACAAGTATTCCCCATTTTCTATCCCTTCAGTAGCCAACCAGTTTGTATGGAGTACACTGGAGCAACTTGACTGATCAGTAAAACACTGCTTTTGTTGTCACCGCAAGGCTTCCCCCGTCGGTTGTTTCACTGAGACACTACTGAGTAACTATAACTCAACACAGTTTATACACATAACATTCATATACATACTAACAAACAAACAAACAATTATTTATCGCAATTTTCTCATCTCTGTTTGAACGTACACCCAGGTAAATATTCCTGTAGTCTTCTCATACCAACTATGGACCCATTTATTGTTTATCTTCACTGTTTTGCAAATCCTAATTGAATATTACACATTGACATTGAACTTTACTGGATAAGCAGGTCTTCATTGCATTCAGCAGCCTATATGTGAGCATCTATGTGTAAGCTGTTCTTCTTTGCATTTATCAGCAGCAAGCAATTCTTCATTGCACATGCATATGAAAATAGTAAAACAATTCCAATGCGTTAGCGAAACCTTCTATATCAGGAGTGTCCATCATGATGCTGGGAATAGAACCTCTTTCCCAGAATAGTTCAACCTTCATTACTCAACTGATCATAACTCCGCAATGAGCACATTTCAAAGTATCATTCCTCTACATGTATTCAAAAATCTATGTATAAATGTTTAATATTTCTTATATTTGTTGATGTCATTCTGTGTGCATGTGGCCTAAACCCAATCTCTGTGTGGCAATTTTAATTTAAACTTTAGTTGAACTCTGCCTCTGATCATTTAAAAAAGGTGTGTACCAATATCAACCTTTCTCAGGTAATTACTGATCCTACAAAACCAAACTTAAGAGATCCTTCAAGGTTGTCCCTGATTGGCTCAATCTTAACAAATCAAAGGTAGAAAATCCGCAGTATCTGAACTTGGTGTTAGTTATCACTGCTCAATAGCCTGTATCAGAATTGCAAAAATGAAAACATTAGGTCCACGCTTGGTATCCAGATCCTGAAACATCTCCATGAGCAGGCTTTTTTTTTTACTGATCTGTTGAATAGTTATACTCATGACACTGTTAAAATCCCAGATGAAGATCTAGCACCTGACCATTTTTGTAAATCTTCTAATTCCATAGTTGATAAACACACCCCTTTTAAAAGGTATAGAACTTAGAACAGGTCTAGTCCCTGGCTTTCGGCAAAACTGTCTTCTTTACTTTTTTTTTTTTTCCCCCTTGTCCTCTTCAGCATTATGGCAGCAGAATTGTAGTCTGAATACCTTTGATGCCAAACAGATTTGCTTTGCCAAGGAAAGTTTTATAAATGTAAAGCTCCCCTTGATGGCCATTTATTTATTTCTGTTTACAATATATGACATGTAATAGAACTGAACCGGACCGGGGACAAGGAAAGAAGAAGAGGAAAGAAGAGGAAACAGAACAAAAATAGAAACAAAAACCAGACAACCAGCTGCTACACCTGTAAAAAACAAAACAGACAACAATCCATGGCCTCTGAGGGGAATCCAGCCTTAGCGCCACCAGGAGCACCTCAAAGCAGACAAGCAGAGAAAAAACAAACACACAAACAAACAAAAACAAGCACAAGAAGCGGCAATCGCATACAACACAGCTGTGGATATAGATGACCTGAGACGACATGATAATACATCAACTGCTTAGCGACCATGCTACTGGACTAATGAATGTGTGTGTGTGTGTGTGTGTGTGAGAACATGCAACACCCATGGCATAGGACCTTCATGATAACCGTGCTTAGTTATGAGTGTATAAGCGTACAGGGCCACAATCCACAGCCCCCCCAAGCAATCAGAAGCAGGCAGAGAGGGCCACAAGACCCAGGCCACCAGCAGCCCCCACAGAGCACAGAACCCAGGAAGCCCACCGCAGGGGCAACCACGCATCCACCCAGAAGACTGCAGAGGAAGCCCCCGGAAAGAGCCCCCATAAGCATAGGGCAGAGGCCCTCCGGGAGCCAGGGGCAACAGCAAGTCCCAGATCCAGCCCCAATTATTACCACACACACTTTCACGTCCCATACATCCACACGTCCTCCCTCCTTCGACTCCGCTGGGGTGTAGTGCAGCGGGCACACCAGGGGGCCAGCAGCCCCACAGCCACCACAGACCCCGAACCAGCAGAACAATTAATTAATCCTCTTGGCCCCTCCCGCCCCGAGCAGCAACCAGGAAGCAGGGGTGTGGGAAGAAGACCCCTCCCCTCTCCCTTTTGGCTCTTCAATATTTTCTAATAGTGAGCAATTAAAATTGAGGGGCAGCCAAACTTGTAGAACTGGGAGCGCGGCCCTCTGGGCAGCCTACATACCCAAAGAGCCCCGCCCACCAGATGCCACTCAGTGTAACCACCCCCCAAGACCTAATGTGTGTGTGTGAGTGTGTTTGATAAGTAGTAATGTCTAAGGTGTAATTAAAACAGGGGCGGGGAACTGC
The DNA here is from genome assembly GCF_036924035.1 of Leuresthes tenuis. NCBI lineage: Eukaryota > Metazoa > Chordata > Actinopteri > Atheriniformes > Atherinopsidae > Leuresthes > Leuresthes tenuis. The sequence continues at coordinate 33,395,780 of NW_027325360.1, forward strand.
AGAGTGCAACCAAAGGGGACCACCTATGTGGCCCCATCCACTACACCCCACCGAACACACACGCCCCCAAAACCCTTCATGTGTGAGTGTGTGCTGTGTACAGGAGCCAGAAGGGAGAGGGGTATTGGGATATACACCGGGGGAGCTACTCTCCCCCAGAGAGGGCAGCCCGGGACTGGCTGCAATAGGCATCCCCGCTACCTGGGAGCCAACACAGGACTCTACAGTTAATGGGCAGAACTGTGGTCTTAGACCAATTGATAGAGTAGTCAGAAAGTGCTGAGAATTTATTTATGAGTGTGATCGTGTGAGTGAGAGACGTTTGAGAGTTCTGAAGGAAAAGTAAAACATCATCAGCATAAAGACTTATTTTATGCTCAATATTTTGGGGTTGGATGCCTTTAATATTTCTATCTTGTCTGATAGCAGCTGCTAAAGGTTCGATGAAAATAGCAAAAAGTGAGGGAGAAAGTGGGCAACCCTGTCTTGTACCTCTCTGCAGACTGAAGCTTGGAGAGGTTTGATCATTTGTCCTGACACACGCATTTGGGGAGCTATATAATATCCCTATCCAGTTGATGAAGTGTGACCCAAACCCAAATTTGTTTAATGCTGCGAATAAAAATTTCCAGTTCACTCCATCAAATGCTTTTTCTGTATCTAGAGAGACTATTGTGGTTTCCAGGTTGTTGAAGGCAGAATAGTCTATGAGCTTAATTAGCCTGCGAGTGTTAGTGGATGAGTGTTTACCCTTTATAAAACCTGTCTGGTCAGGAAGTATTATAAGTGGAGTTATTTTTTTCCATTCTTTTGGCAAGGGCTTTACAAATTATTTTGAGGTCTGCATTTATTAGAGATATTGGGCGGTAGCTGGATGGAAGTATGGGGTCTTTTCCTGGTTTCTGTAGCAAGATAATGTTAGCAGAGTTCATGTGTGGGGATAATCTGCCATTCTGCTTAACTTGTAATACCATTTTGTGAAATGCAGGTGCCAAAACAGTCCAAAATTCTTTGTAGAACTCTGCTGGAAAACCATCTGTTCCCGGGGCTTTGTTACTAGGCATATGTTGAAGGGCTTCATGGAGTTCTCCTATTGAAAGAGGTGAATCCAGAGCCATTGCCTGTTCGGTTTGTAATTTTGGAAGGTTGATATTACTAAGAAACTGATCTATGTTACTGTCTGATGGATCATTTGCTGATGAATATAAGGTTTTATAGAAGTCCCTAAAAGCATTGTTGATTACATCGGGGTCATGGGTGACATTTCCTTTTGAGTCTTTAACAGAAGTGATTGTTGTTTTCTCTTTGTTTCTCTTTAGTTGGTTAGCTAGGAACCTTCCAGATTTATTGCCGTGCTCAAAGTTCTCCAAGCGAAGTCTTTGTATCAGAAACTGTGTTTGTTTATCAATAATTTAGTTTAATTCAAGTTTAGCTTTTCTTAGTTCATTCAGTATGTGTTCCTCTTTGGAGGTACTGTAGACAATTTCTAATTATTTAATCCTGAGTTCTAAATCTGATATCCTTGAACTTTCCCTCTTTTTCTTATTTGATGAAAAAGAGATTATTTTGCCTCTCATAACTGCTTTTCCGGCTTCCCATGGAGTCCAAGCTGACATTCCTGGCAGGTCATTATTTTTTAAATATACAGACCATTCCCTTTTGAAATAATTAATAAAATCAGGGTCTTTTAGTAATGATGTATTAAATCTCCAATTCCTAGCTGGTGGTGTAACTCTGTTATTCTTCAGTGTGATAGAAACTGGAGCGTGATCACTGATAGTGATGGGGTGGATTTTGGCGTCGGAAATATCCCTCATCAAGGAACTGCTAACTAAGAAATAATATATTCTTGAATATGAGTGGTGTACCGGTGAGAAGAAGGTGTATTCTCTATGAGTGGGGTGGTGGGAGCGCCAAGCATCACAAAGACCAAAATCTTTCATATACTGTTTAACAATATTCCTGAAGTACTGAGTTTGTCTACTCCTGAGTCTAATACCATGTTAAAGTCCCCTCCTATGATGAGTGTGTTATCTGAGTGATCAGAGAGTGAAGTGAAAAAGGAGTGAAAAAATGAGGGGTCATCTACATTTGGACCATATATATTTGCAATGCATAAATTCATATTTTGAATAGATAAATTAACTATTAGAAATCTACCTTCTGGATCTATAACTGTGTTGTTTACGGTGAAATTTACTCTTCTATTTATCAGAATGGCTACACCTCTTTGTCTGGAGTTGTAACAGGCTGAGCAAATAGATACAAATAGATAGTGATAGTTAACAGACTAAACAGAAGAGATCTCTCTACTTGTTAATATTGGTATTCTGCTAAGGTTTCTTCTCTTTTTCTTTTTTTTCTTCATCATGTCAGTTGATGACTGTGTTTTGACTGTGGGAGTACAAATGGTCTTCCATACCTTTTCTCAAATGGAGTTCATCTTGTGCTAGTTGGAGGATGCATATATAGGATGGTAAACAGTAAACCCAATATTTCCCATTTCTTCCATGATTTTTTTCAGTCTTGACTTAATTATTCCATTGTGTCTCTCCACGAAACCTGCTGATTGTGGATGATATGCACAGTGGTTTCTAAGGTCAATTTTAAGTTATTTGCCATCAGTGAGATGACATTGTTTACAAAGTGTGTCAAATTATCAGGAATTTCAAATCTAGAAATGATTTATTTTACCCGTGCTTTTGCTACTGAGAGTGCATCTGCTTGTGCACATGGAAATATTTCAGTCCATTTGGTAAAAACCTCTGTTGTCACTGAGCAGAATCGTTTCCCTTAACATTAATTTAGTTCAATGAAATCTACACAATAATGAAATAATGAAATCCAAACAAATATGTTGAAAAAGATATACTGGCTTAGGGAATTATCTTAATTTTGGTCTTAGATTGCCCTGTGGATTGTATTTTGCACATATTTGACCTGCTAGACAAAACTTTATTCATTTATTTATTCTAAAAAAAATAGTTCAATAATTAGTAAAACCATATGCTGTAAAAACCTTGTTTATTATTGCTTCCATCCCTCCTGTTGAGACATGACATGGTCCATGGCTCAATACTGCAGCATATTTAAACAAATTCTTTGGCAGTATGGTTTTCCTTCCGGTCATTCATACGAGTCTATTGTAGATGACAATTGAATAACATCTAATAATGCTAAAATATTTGTAGTTTATACATTTAGCTGTGGATGTCAACATACCTGTTTTTCCAATGCTGTGTTAACACATGTACAGTTGAGAAGGCATACTAACTGTCAGTGTAAACGTTAACAACCTTTTTGTTATTTAATTTACAAGCTTCAGTTAAAGCTACCAATTCGACTGCTTGAACAGAGTAATTTTTTGGTAGTTTTAAGAAAACTTCAGTTTCTGTTACTACTGCAAATCCTGTAGCATTTGTGCAATCAGGGTTTTTTGCTTGACCTGTCGAATAAATATAGTTATTTCTGCATTTTCATAACGTATATCAGTTAAGTCTGGCCTGGGTAAAACACTGATGGTTATTTCTGACATGCAATCATGAGGCTTTCCATCTGTGGGTAGCAGTAGCAGTGTGGATGGATTAAGTGTAGCACATCTCTCGACAACAAGGTGTGGCTGTGAAAGAAGAACAGTTATGTAGGAGAGATGTCTGGTAAAGATATTTTGTTAAGTAACCATATCACAGCCACTGCATGAGGTACCTTAAGTGTTAATGGGTGAAATAACACCATAATTGTTGATGCCTGCACTGCCAATGGCTTCTGGCCATTGATTCCAAAATACGATCTCGTCACTTTTTCCCCCTTTCAGTGGAAACTGGCCCCTAATTACCGCAATTCAGCAGGGGGTCTTTCATTAGGAGTACTGGACTCCCCCTGTGCACGGTTTCAGCTCCGACCCTGGATGGCGGAAAAAACGTTGAGATCTGGTTTGAGGACCCAATTGTTGAGAAAATTCTCTCAATGAGACTCAGAGTTGCTGGAGTCAGTTAATGCAAAGGTTTAATCTTGCAGCAAGCTCAAGATTGTGTGTGTGTATGGGTGTATGTGTGCGAACGTGTGTGAGTTTGTGTGTGTGAGAGAGTTTAAAGAACCTGTTATCCACAGGCAGGTCTTAACTAGTATGGCACGGGTCCAGCCTGTCTAATCTTTTTGTGAATGTCAAACTATAATTACTGAAAAATGGGTAAGAAAAGGTGCGAATGCCCAATCATACATCATCAAAAGCAGGAGTGGATGTGTTCGGCTACAAGAAGGTGTGAAAGTCCGACCATGGTTTGTAAAAAGCGGGTAAGAAAAGGTTCGTATTCCCGAATATACACCATCAAAAACGGAAGCGGAGGTGTTGGGCTTCAAGAAGACGTGAACGTCCGACCAAAGTTTGTAAAAAGCATTTAAGAAAAGGTTCGAATATCCAACCAAACATAATCAAAAGCGGGAGCAGAGCTGTTCGACTGCAAGTAGGTGCGAATGTCAGATCATAATTTGCAAAAAGCTGATGAGAAAGGGTGAGAATGCCCGACTATACACCATCAAATGCGTGAGCGGAGTTGTTCGGCTGTGAGTAGGTGTGAATCTCCTACCATAATTGCTGAAAAATGTGTTAGAGAAGGTAAGAATCCCGGTCCATACATCATCAAAAGCGAGAGAGGTGGTGTTCGGCTGCAACAAAGAACAACATTGAACTTTGTAGTAGAAGAAGTTGAAATCGATCTAGACATAGATAAATATGAAGGACAAAGCAGTTTCCACTTGGTTTGAGTGAAGGAAAGAATTTTATAATAAAATCCGAAATCAGGCATAAATCCTCAAAAGGAACGTATTGCTCAACCAAAGGGATTTTTCTTTTTCATTCAGGGTAATATGAGGAACTTTATGCTTGATAAAAGATCTAGACATTGATAAATATGAAGGACAATGCAGTTTTAACTTGGTTTGAGTGAAGGAATTCATTTTATACATAAAATCCCAAATCATGCAGAACGTTTGAAAAGAAGCTTATTCTCGGATTCCTGCTCCTTCAGTGTTGCTCTTTCTTCTACTGCAAAATACAACGTTTTTCTTTGTTGAAGTCGATCTAGACATTGATAAATATGAAGGACAAAGCAGTTTTAACTTGGTTTGAGTGAAGGAATTCATTTTATAGCAAAATCCCAAATCATGCAGCACATATGAAAAGAAGCTTATTCTCGGATTCCTGATCCTTCAGTATTGCTCTTTCTTCTACTGCAAAATACAATGTTGTTCTTTGTTGAAGTCGATCTAGACATTTATAAATATGAAGGACAAACCAGTTTTAACTTGGTTTGAGTGAAGGAATTCATTTTATACATAAAATCCCAAATCATGCAGAACGTATGAAAAGAAGCTTATTCTCGGATTCCTGATCCTTCACTGTTGCTCTTTCTTCTCCTGAAAAATACAATGATGTTCTTTGTTGAAGTTGATCTAGACATTGATAAATATGAAGGACAAAGCAGTTTTAACTTGGTTTGAGTGAAGGAATTCATTTTATACATAAAATCCAAAATCATGCAGAACGTATGAAAAGAAGCTTATTCTCGGATTCCTGATCCTTCAGTGTTGCTCTTTCTTCTCCTGAAAAATAGAATGTTGTTCTTTGTTGAAGTCGATCTAGACATTTATAAATATGAAGGAAAAAGCAGTTTTAACTTTGTTTGAGTGAAGGAATTCATTTTATACATAAAATCCCAAATCATGTAGAACGTATGAAAAGAAGCTTATTCTCGGATTCCTGATCCTTCAGTACTGCTCTTTCTTCTACTGCAAAATCCAATGTTGTTCTTTGTTGAAGTCCATCTAGACATTGATAAATATGAAGGACAAAGCAGTTTTCACTTGGTTTGAGTGAAGGAATTCATTTTATACATAAAATCCCAAATCATGCAGAACGTATGAAAATAAGCTTATTCTCGGATTCCTGATCCTTCAGTGTTGCTCTTTCTATTACTGCAAAGTACAACGTTGTTTTTTTTTAAAGTTGATCTAGACATTGATAAATATGAAGTTAAAAGCAGTTTTAACATAGTTTGAATGAAGGAATTCATTTTATACATAATATCCCAACATATGCAGAACTCATGAAAATGTTATTCTCGGATTCCTGATCCTTCAGTGTTGCTCTTTCTTCTACTGCAAAATACAATGTTGTTGTTTGTTGAAGTCGATCTAGACATTGATAAATATGAAGGACAAAGCAGTTTTCACTTGGTTTGAGAGAAGGAATTCATTTTATACATAAAATCCCAAATCATGCAGAACGTATGAAAAGAAGCTTATTCTCGGATTCCTGATCCTTCAGTGTTGCTCTTTCTTCTACTGCAAAATACAATGTTGTTCTTTGCTGAAGTTGATCTAGAAATTGATAAATATGAAGTTAAAATCAGTTTTAACATAGTTTGAGTGAAGGAATTCATTTTATAGCAAAATCCCAAATCATGCAGAACGTATGACAATAAGCTTATTCTCGGATTCCTGATCCTTAAGTGTTGCTCTTTCTTATATTGCAAAGTACAAGTTGTTTTTTTTTTGTTTAAATCTATCTCGACATTGATAAATATGGAAGGACAAAGCAGTTTTAACTTAGTTTGAGTGAAGGAATTAATTTTATAGCAAAATCCAAAATCGTGCAGAACTCATGGAAGCAAGCTTATACTCGGATTCCTGAAACTTTAGATTTGCTCTTTCTTTTACTGCAAAGTACAACGCTGTTTTTTGTTGAAATCTATCTAAACATTGATAAATACCAGCCGAACATCTCTGCTGCCGCTTTTGATAATTTATGGTTGGGCATTCTTACCTTTTCTTACCCGCGTTTTACAAATTATGATCTGACATTCACACCTACTTGCAGTCGAACACCTTCTCTCCCGCTTATGATCATGTGCGGTTTCATATTCGAAAATTTTCTTTCATGTTTTCTAGCAATTATTGAGGGACATTCAGACCGTCTTACAGCGGAGCTCCTCCGCTCCCTCTTTTGATGGTGTATGTTCGGGCATTCGAACCTTTCCTTACCCGCTTTTTACAAACTATAGTCGGACATTTAAACCTTCTTTTAGCCAAACACATCCACTCCTGCTTTTGATGATGCTGTCTGATAATGTTACCTAATGGAAGCAAGTATAAAGTAAAAAAGAATCGGTCCAAGCACAGAACCCTGAGGAACTCCATGACTTACTCCAACGTGTGAGGAAGATCCTTCATTTACAAGAACAAACTGGAATCTATCAGATAAATATGAACCAGCCTAATGCAGTTCCTTTAATCCCAATAACATGTTCAAGTCTCTGTAACAGAATGCTATGATCGATCGTATCAAATGCAGCACTGAGATTCAACAGGACAAGCACAGAAACAAGTCCGCTATCAGAGGCTAAGAGGAGATCATTGGTAACTTTCACCAGTGCTGTTTCTGTGCTATGAGGCACTCTGAATCCTGACTGAAACTCTTCAAACAGATTATTTCTATGTAAATGATCACAAAGTTGAACTGCAACTATTTTTTCAAGAACTTTAGACAAAAAAGGGAGATTGGATATAGGTCGATAATTAGCCACCACTTCTGAATCAAGAGTAGGTTTTTTAAGTAAAGGTTTAATTACAGCAACCTTAAAAGTCTGAGGTACATATCCTGTCAACAAAGACCGATTGATCAAATCCAATATGGAAGTGTCAATTAAGGGGAAAACCTCCTTGAACAGTCTGGTTGGGATTGGGTCTAACATACAAGTTGATGGTTTAGAAGAGACTATTGCTGTTGTTAGCTCAGAAAGATCAACTGGACAGAAGCCGTCTAATAACAAATCAGGTTCTAAAGATACTTCTGAAGCTGCTCTACTTGATGATACATCAGTGATAATAATGGGAAGGATTCCATTAATCTTCTCTCTGATAGAAACAATTGTATTGATAAAGAATCTCATGAAATCATCACTGCTGAGAGTTAAAGGAATACATGGCTCAACAGAGCTCGGACTCTTTGTCAGCCTGGCTACAGTGCTGTAGAGAAACCTGGGATTATTCTTATTCTCTTCTATCGATGATGAATAATAAGCAGTTCCAGCTTTACGAAGTGCTTTCTTATACGTTATTAAACTATCTTTCCAGACTAATTGAGACTCTTCTAAATTAGAGGAACGCCACTGTCTCTCCAGCTTTCTTGCAGTCTGCTTTAACGCAAGCAGCTGTGAATTATACCAAGGAGCCAACCTCTTCTGACTGATTACCTTCCTTTTCAGAGGGGCAACATTGTCCAGTGTTGTACGCATTGAAGCTATAGTGCTGTCAACAAGAGAGTCAAGTTCTACTGGAGTAAAATGTAGGTAGCCGTCCTCTGTCATATCAGCATATGGCAGTGAAGAAAAGGATAATGAAATCAACTCTTTAAATCTGGTTACAGCATTCTCTGACAGACACCTTCTATATGTAAAATTCTTCTCAGAAGCCGTATAGTCAAGTAATGTAAATTCAAAAGTTATCAAAAAATGGTCTGACAAGACAGGGTTATGAGGGAACACTGTTAACTGTTCACTCTCAATGCCATAAGTCAGCACAAGGTCAAGGGAATGATTAAGGCAGTGAGTAGGTCTGTGAACACTTTGAGAAAATCCAATAGAGTCTAATATAGAATTAAAGTTAATATTTAGGCTGTCCTAAATTCCAACGGAGGCCCCAGCCACCCAGACATGGGCTGTGCACCGGACCCAGGCCCCAGGAGCCCGAGCGCCCCCAAACCCCCCGGCAGAGGCCCCACCCAATACCCAGGAGGGCCAAACGCCCCAGACAGCCACACAGTGGGTCAGCGCCTGCCCCAGTGCCCCTGGCCAAGTGCCCACAGGTGGGTGAAGCTGCGAGCATAAAGGAGAGGCAATGCCGCCCCCCCATCGGGAGAAGCACAAGCAGGCCAGGCGACAGCAAGTCTCAGATCCAGGCCCAATCATCACCACACACGCTTTCACGTCCTCCCTCCCTCGACTCCGCTGGGGTGTAGTGCAGCGGGCACACCAGGGGTTGTGGTTCTCCTGGCCCCTCCAGCCCGAGCAGCAACCAGGAAGCAGGGGTGTGAGAAGACCCCTCCCCTCTCCCTTCTGGCTCTTCAATATTATCTAATAGTGAGCGATTAAAATTGAGGGGCAGCCAATCTTGTAGAACTGGGAGTGCGGCCCTCTGGGCAGCCTACATACCCAAAGAGCCCCGCCCACCAGATGCCACTCAGTGCAACCACCCCCCAAGACCTAATGTATGTGTGTGTGTTGGATAAGTAGTGATGTCGAAGGTGTAATTAAAACAGGGGCGGGGAACTGCAGAGTGCAGCCAAGGGGACCACCTACGTGGCCCCATCCACTACACCCCACAGAACACACACGCCCCCAAAACCCTTCACGTGTGAGTGTGTGCTGTGTCCAGGAGCCAGAAGGTAGAGGGGTCTGGGGATATTGACCGGGGGAGAGAAGCTCCCCCGGAGAGGGAAGCCAGAGACTGGCTGCAATAGGCACCCCCGCTACCTGGGACCCAACACAGGGCAGGAGGGCCTGATGTCCACCAGGCTCAAATTTGGGTTTTAATTAGGCAACTTTTTTTTTTTCATGATTTCCACAGTTGGCTAGCTTTTTGACATTTGTAGTTTTATCACAAAATGCCTTTAGCCTCTTATCACTTGTAATTAAAAAAAAACACGAAGTGTCTCGCCTTTTTGTTTTGTTTCGTCTTTCTTCTTAAAGACGTAGTGTGTGGAGCCTTTCTTTTCCACTTGTAGCTCTAAAAAGAAAACGAAGCCCATCGTGGAAATCATGAAAAAGAAATTTGGGGATAAAAGTCTAAATTATTTAAACGTATGGACAAATGAGCTCGGATTCCCAATAGGGGGGTCCCTTAGTTTAAAGAATATAGAAAAGTTATAAGAAAAACTGAAGCAAAATGAACAAGAAATGAGAAGAAAAAACAAAATTTCTGTTAAGAAATTAGAATTTATGGAAGGTCAATAAGAATTTTTAGAGATGTGGAAAGCAGAAGTACAGACACAAAGTAAAACAACTTCCCTTTGCATGCAAAAAAGTTGAAACCAATGACAGACAACTTCCACACAGAAAAAGAACAGGAAAGGGACATGGCCGTTACAGGAACAAAAGAGAATTCCAAAGTCTGTTTTGTTTGTGGCCACCGAGGACACTGAAGGTGGTTGGGGGTTGCCAGAAAGAGATGGACTCCTGCTGAGAAGCCCAATCAACCTGTGGATGGAGAGGAAGGTACTACACCACACTCACAGACACATGCAATTGTCCTAACATATGTTCATTACACATCTGATCATTTCAAGAATTTCCACAACACACACTGAACATCACAGAACAAAACATTATATTCTTAGTTGACTCAGAAGCCACACATTCAGAACTTCAGAATTCACAAAAAAGCCAAAGCTAAGTGGAAATAATGTATATTCTATTGGTTCATCAGGTCAAACAAGTAGAGAGAACATGACCTTCCCACTCAAATGTGTAGATGAGACACATTCAAGCTTCCAACTTGCATTTTGCTCTCTACAATCTGTCCCAGTAACCTGACAAGCAGGAACTGGATGTGCAAATCAAGCCTTTGTCTAATCCCAACCCCAGAAGGCGTCAGAGTTCTCAGACTATCTGACCTGGCACCAAATGCTTCACACACCTTTGTCCACCACACCCCGAACATGACATATGCACATCAATAACAACTGCAACCATTAACAACCTTTCCTGAGTTTGTTTCAGCAAAAAACACAATTTCAACAGCCTCAACAGACTTCATGGCAAAAGAGGACCTGCAGTGTACCTCCCATCTGTCACCGGAATCTGATGAATCATACGAGGAAGGCTGGTTAGGGGATAGGGTTAGGTTTGACAATTTCACATTGAAACACATTTATTCGACACAACATAAATGTGCTGTGTCAGTTCCTCTCACACCAGCTCAATGGAACATGTACATCATGGACCACACATCCCTCTAGCAACGCACACATCGGATAGCTGGGAAGATTTGAGCCCAGTTATGAAATCATGTAAGCGTGCGGCCGAAAGGAAAGAAACATCTGATAGATGTATTATTTTTTCACCTTCACTGCAGTGCAACTCAAAAACGGTGACATCTGTTGTGCACACACAAAGAACAGTCACCGGTAAGTATGATGTTAACCTCGTCAAAGATTGTGAAAATGTTGTCATCACTCCAAAATCAGACTTTAAATCTGGCAAGGCTCAATAATCACTGAAACAAAAAGCCATTGATAGTATAACATCATTCTTTGAGTCACCAACAGAATGGCGTTTTTATTCAGGATCTGAATGCAGGTAATGCAACCAACTTTCAGACACCTTCAGTGTTCCAGGTCACCCAGGAAGCTAATTCCGGTTTGCTTTCAGCTTCAATAGGAGGGGCTACACATTCACACGTCTGTGCCAAGGATACTGTGAAAGTCCCACCATTTGCACTGAAGCTCTCAGACAGTCTTGAATCCTTCTGAATCCTTTGTTCTCTCCCCAGGCACTGCTTTGTTACAGTATGTTGATGACCTCATGATCTGCAGTCCGACCAATGAGCAGCCAGCACAGTCAAACCCTTGAAACATCTGGCTGAAACTGGTCACGAAGCCAGCTTGTCTAAACTTCAATTTGTCCAGGAAAAAGTTGTCTGCTTAGGTCATGTCATCACTTCTGAAAGAAAGACTCTTTCACCAAAAAGAGTTGATGCAATTCAGACTTTGTGTTTTTAATAACGCTTATCTGTAAACATGTGTTAAACATATAAATTGCATGAACAGAAAGAAGGGGCTCACCTGTTGAGTAACTCACATTTCCTTATACGGAAAGCCTTGTCGGAATGGTGGGACGTTTGAATGTCGGAATACCGGGATGTCGGAATGGTGGGATGTCGGAATAGCGGGACGTCAGAATGGTGGGATGTCGGAATGGCGGGATTTCGGAATGGGTGTTGCCACCCTTGTGTATGTGCTTGGCTGAGGAGCCAATGGTGCGAAGCTACCATCTGTGGGATTATGTCTGAACGCCTCTAAGTCAGAATCCCGCCTAGACGTAACGATACCGTAGCGCCGCGGATCTTCGGTTGGTCTCGGATAGCCGGCTCCGGCCGGTGCGGAGAGCCGTTCGTGACGGGGCTGGGGTGGATGGTCGCCCCTCTCCTATCGTGCACCGCATGTTTGTGGAGAACCTGGTGCTAAATCACTGCTCTTGCATTTCTTCGCAGGATCTGCGTTGTTAGTGTGAGCAAATCATTTACAAACAGAAATTGACTTTTTGGAGTAAAATGGCATCGAGAAGAGCTGCGACTTTGTCATGATGGTGAATGGGTTTGCCGTTAGATTTTAGGAATTGTCTGTGTTTCCACAGAGTGCCAAAATCATGCACAATCCAAACGCGTATCTGGAGTCAGATTAGATGGTTACTGCTTTGTTGTTAGCTAGTCTGCATGCCTCTGTCAAAGCTATCAGTTCTGCCGCCTGTACCAAATAGTGATGGGGGAGTGAACTGGAGAGAAGAGTTTCATGATTAGTGACAACAGCAAAACCAACTCTGTTGTGACCCGTTTCTGGGTCACGTGAAGCTGATCCATCTGCAAAGAGAACCAAATCAGGGTTTGTTAATGGTGTTTCTTGAAGGTCTTGGCGAGCAAACCGGTTGGGGGACAGCAACACAGTTATGTTGTGTTCTGTCATCTGGTGTGGGGAGGAGGGTGGCAGGTTTTAACACAGAGCGTTTGACGGTGATGTTAGACCTTTCTAAAAGTATTGTGTTGTATCGTAGCCGTCGTGCTCTGTAGAGGTGAGAAGTCTTTTGTTTAAGTGAAATCATGGACACAGCATGTGGAACCAGGAGAGCTACATCAGAATAGGCCACAATATCTCTGGAGGCCATAACAGCATTTTCCTCTACCACCACAGATCTGAATATATCTTTGGAGTTTTGAAGAAAAATAAGCTTATTTCCATGGTCCTGCAACAAAACAGAAGTCGTACATCTATCTTTTCCATCTACTGTTTGAGTGAACGGTCTGGTAGGGTCAGACAGGCCCAAAGTTGGAGTGCTTTGTAAGGCAAGTTTTAGTTCTGTGAAAGATTGTTCTGCTTCAGGAGTCCATTTGATCTCATGTTTTGCTTGCAGGCCTTTGCCATGAATGAGGGAGGTGAGTGGAGCTTCAAGAATGGCATAGTGAGAAATGAACTGTCTACAATAAGAGCACATACCAAGAAAATTGTGATGGGTTTTGGAAGGTTCTGAATTGCATCAACTCTTTTTGGTGAAAGAGTCTTTCTTTCAGAAGTGATGACATGACCTAAGAAGACAAACTGAAGTTTCGACAAGCTGGCTTTGGGACCAGTTTTAGCCTTTGTTTCAAGGGTTTGATTGTACTGGCTGCTCATTGGTCGGACTGCAGATCATGAGGTCATCAACATACTGTAACAAAGCAGTGCCTGGGGAGAGAACAAAGGATTCAGAAGGATTCAAGACTGTCTGAGAGCTTCAGTGCAAATGGTGGGACTTTCACAGTATCCTTGGCACAGACGTGTGAATGTGTAGCCCCTCCTATTGAAGTTGAAAGCAAACCAGAATTAGCTTCCTGGGTGACCTGGAACACTGAAGGTGTCTGAAAGTTTGATCACTGAAAAGAATTTTGCATTAGTTGGTTCCATCACCTGCTTGCAGATCCTGAATATAATGCCAGTCTGTTGGTTGATCTTTGCCTCTGATTTTATGACAGGAAACAAAGGCGTGCGTATTGGAGAATTGTTACGTGGAACAATTACTCCTGCTGCCTTAAGAGACTCAAAGAATGGTGGTATATTATCAATGGCTTGCTGTGTGCCATGTCCATCAGGAAAAACTGGACAACACTGACCTGACAGTAGGAGTTCATTTCTGTTACAGACCGGCATAGGCATGTGTTTGGTTATTTCAAATAGGGACCAGTGCACACTAATCTGCTTGTATTTGAGTATTAGTGAAAAACACATGGACATTTCATTTATGTTTATTTATAATGTTGTATTTATGTATGTCCAATGTTATTTATGGATAGTGTATGTTAATTATTGACATTATGATGCACAGTTGCAGTACAGCCCTGCACTACAGAGTAAAGATGAGAACTCTTTCTAGTTGCCTCCTTGTCTTTCATTAGTTGCTGTAACCTATAACTTGTGGAATGCATTAAATTCTTATTTACTCGTATTCTCTTTAAATATTCAGATATGCATTGTAAACATGACAGTTTTCTGACTATGATTGTTTGCTTGTTTGATCAGATCTACATGACACAAAATTGACTGCAAATGCAAAAAAACAACTTTCAGTCAGACAATTTTGTGTCCCGACCACTGTCAAAATCAAACCTACTCCCTTGCATCAAACAGTCACAAAACATCATTGAGAGCAGGGGCAGTGTAGCTTTCAAAGTTGATGTCCATGTCTTTGTCAGCCAGGAAGTCTCTTAGTGTTTTAACTGCCCATGTCGTGGTTTTCTTTGTTTTACCTCGTCCTTGTCATCCTCTAATTTGTGTCACCTCCTTGTGTCGCTTCTCTTTTTTTTTTCCACATTCTCTTCTCTCTTCTTCTTCTGCTGCATCCCAGTGTTCAAAGTTATCGTATTCACAAAATAAGTAAAAAGAATGATAAAATCCCTCATGTTTTTGTCTGTCTCACTGTTGTGAGAAATAAACTGTGAAATAACAGTCTCTGTTGCCATGGTTACCAACTAGCATTTGAGCCAGCGCAATCATTTAGATCTGTCATCAGGCAATTTGACCGGGATGTCTTTCCTAGGTGTCCATTGTCACTTTTTAACCTACACCCTCCATCCAATCAGAATTGAGTATCCACCCAGATCATGGTATAATATGAAGTAATGCAACTGTTAACCAGTGTTTCCTGCTGTTTCTTTTTGTATTCCATGTTTAGCACTGGAAAAAACATAGTTTGGTTAATTATTCATGTCATAACTTTACAGATATCCACCTGATTTTTGAGACACATAATCGTTACCTATGTTATATTATGTTATGTTGTTATTTGATGTCCTTTTATCATAAGTGTGTGTTATATCTTTAACCTTCATATCTTAACAAGTTGTGGTGTTTTCAGAATGGAGAAATCGAATTTCTTTGTTTCCAAAATCTCTTACTGATAGAATTAGTCTTACAAAATACGCCCAGGCAGACGTCACAACAGTTTCAGGCATACCATTGGCTGAAAGTGGAGCGTAGGCCTACGTCATGCCCCGCCTCCATGAGTCAAACCCCGGAACCCGCGTTACGACAAGCGAGAGCAGAAAGAGAACCGAAAAGGAGGCAGAAGAGAGAAATTAAGTAACCGGTAGGATGAAGGAAGGAAGAAAATGGAAAGAAAGAAACAGGATGAAGTAGAAAGAGACACTTTTGTGTTTTTTCATTGTCCACCGTCTCGTCTCCATGTCTGTTTACATTGCACGTTTTTTTAAACCTCCGCTGCTGCACGCCTCATCACATAGTTTTTCTTACCAAGAGAGCCAGCGTTAAGCTTGTCAACCTTTTTGTTAATATTTTGTGAATTTAAGTTCACCTCATCAGAGTTGGTCAGCTACCAAACCAACTCCAACACTTTTGTCAGTCTTTGCAGTGAACCCTCAATACCACCCAGTTCCGTCTCCTCGACCACCAGAAGCCCATTTGGCGTATAAGAGCGACCTGTCTCAGGTGACTTGAAAGTCCACAAAGTCACCTTCTACTAAGGAAGGCCTTGAGATGCAGAACCGAGAGAAATCCACTTTGACCCGCTGACGACTGTTGTGTTCCGAGCTGACTAATAGGGCTAAAGTGTGTCGATCAAATAAGTTCTGCCTCTTCTCACCACATCTCAGACGGTATGCGGTGGGTGTCGAGAGAATTCACTGTTAAAATGATAAATTAATCTAAGCTGTTAGCCTTCAACCTCAAATAGTACCAAACCTAGACTATTTGAATGATTCCGGTATCCATCCATCCCCTCTCCTTAGTTCCTTTCAATTCACTAAGTGTTTCTTATATAATCATCCATATTCAAAGCATTTCTTCTGTTGTCTTAAGGTTCATGTCTTTGGTCATATCGTATTAATGAATAATTCATATATAATTAACAGACTGTATTGTATGTTTTCTTTATGTATTTGTCAGTCATACCAAACAAGAATTCATGAGTAGCGCTATAAGACTGGAATATTTTAGCATACCAGAATTGTAAGTTTCTGTCTTTTTCCTTGGTGCCCATACATGAGGTTACATAAGGTTTAGATTGTGAGAACTTCTGGTAAATCCTTATATTTGATCACATTACACTACATAAGTTGATCCTCAACTTACTGCCATGATGTTGCACTGCAACAGTAATTTGGCTCACTAATTTTATTTTCACAACTCTGTTGAGGTTTCTGATCCCTCTTGAAATGCCCCCCCCCCCCCCCCTTATTAAAAAAAAAAAATATTCAAAGAATTTGAGGCCAAACTAATGTAAGCTCTGCTTAGGACTTTTTATGGTGCTGCCTGGCACAGTGAGAAAGTATGCTCAAATATATCTGACCGCATTAAGACAATGTTCATGTTGGGTCCCTTAATCCAGGCAGAAACACCATACACGTGATGTTTTTTTCAAAGCATATGCCAAGTTCTCCATCACCATATGTACACAGGACGAGGTCTAGAAGAACAGAAGACTTTGCACTACATGGATTTGGCTGGATCTGCAAAACTGACAACTGGAAAGAAACATACAGGAGTGGTGAGACAACAGTGCATACGCAGTGGCTGGGCAGGAACCTTACCTTGCTTGGTAAATTCAGCAAAAAGGCTAGTCCATCTGACATGGATGACGTGTGCTTTCACATTCAGCTCTTCCAGAAAATGTCTGAAATATTTCAGCTGCAGACTGAAAACAGTTTCATATAAATAAAATCCACAAAGCCACTTAATTACCTGCTGGTACCTGTGGTCCTGAAGCTGCATCCTTCACAGTGTTTCTTTTAAAAAATCTTGTTTCGCATTGCACTCGTTTCCTGTTTTTGCTCTTCCAGACATAGTGAAGGCACAAGCTGGCCTATCTGAGCCTGTCTCTGTTGGAGGTTTCTTTGAACACGGCATTGCACCGTTCACAGGGATTTTTTTAAAACTTTCTCTAGAATACTGGAAGTCTGGACCTCACTACAGATAGGCACTTTGTTCCTCTGAGTTCTCCTGTGATCATCTGGCCATTAATCACTGTACCACAGTGTATAGAAAGAAAAAACATTTTGCATTTTAATAGTACAAGAGGGAAAAAAAGCATGCCTGGATACAATTTTAACATAGTGAGAATGTCCCATTCAAAACATTAAACATTTTGGATGATCTTGTGGAAAGTCAACATGGCACACAACAAAGCCTTGGATAACAGGCATGAGGAGGTCCAGTGAGCTGTGGCTCAGTCTAGTGAAATGATATCAGATATGCTGCTGTCCGTGCCTCCTGCTGCACTCGCCCCTCCTGTTATGACCCGGGTCTCGTGGATGGAGCTGGCAGCATGGCTGTTGGTATCATAATGGCTGCTGGAGGAAGAAGACACCAGAGCTGCACTGGTGCTGGCTGCAGCATTGCTTTGCATGCTGCCTGCCAGGCTGTCCAAAAACATCTGGGGCCTGTAATGCTGATCAGGAAAAACAAAATCGAGCAGCATCAGTATGACTGCTTCCATACTGAGAATAGTTAGTATAATCGTCAAACAATTTCTCTTGTCCTATTATTCTCTGCAACATTTTGTATTCGTTTAGAACACTTTTTTATCACATTTTTACAGTTGACACAGAATGGGGCACATTTTTCAACATCTGAAACAACACAAAGCTGAAAAATGTCTTGGTTTGAGTGATATTTCCAGTGTCACTTCTGCATCCTAACAGTTGTTTACACCAGCACAGAACAACGGCAATACTTTCAGCAGTGTGTTCACGAACCGCCACACCATGTGGCGATGTGGACTGTGAT
Organism: Leuresthes tenuis; assembly: GCF_036924035.1. NCBI lineage: Eukaryota > Metazoa > Chordata > Actinopteri > Atheriniformes > Atherinopsidae > Leuresthes > Leuresthes tenuis. The sequence goes on from NW_027325360.1 coordinate 33,413,823, forward strand.
ATGGTGATCCAGCCTGTAACTGTTTGAGCCAGAGGTGGCACAGTTCTGAGGGACTTTTAGCTTTTGCTCTCTTGTCAGGAAAGCTTCTCATTCTCCAAATTGAGAGCACACTGACTGCTGTCTGCTGCAGGTGAGACACCGACTACTCAAAAGAATTACATACAATTCAATTTCACAATTAAACTAATTAAAAACACTTTAGACAGTCCAATGTTTCTACATCCTGCTGCCTATACACAATTGGGAGTAAATTGAACAAGCAGGATAAAGCTGTAGTGACAAAGTAGCAGCAGAAGACTTCAAATCCTGAATGGTGGGTAACCAAGCTGACCTTACCTGCGGATCTGCTTGAATTAATGAAAATAAATCCAGACCTGTAGGCAAGAGACAGAAATAGTTATGACTACCAGTGCCAGCATGTGCATCGAGCTTCCAGAGATTACATCAAACCAACTCACTCTGCATGTCTGTGGGGATGGTTGCCAGGGTTGATGGATGGAAAGGGACTGCATAGTCAGCAAGTGTTGAGGTCAGATATGACTGCTCCAGGGCCTGGACGTTTGGCACGTGCAAAGTGGGTTGGTACGTTAACAATCTGACAGAAAACAGCAAACTTGTCACATACTTGGTGGAGACAAATATTTCAAAGCTCTAATTAGAGGTGTGCGCTCCACTTCTTATCCATTCCAGACAAAGCTATGCTAATCAGAACTCAAGCTTAAACTACTTTGTCTATTCAGCATTATTGCTGTGACAGAACATAAATTCTGTGGGAGCTGGTAGTTTTGCTGGGTTAGGGTTAGCAGATACTGCAGGTCCAACCGTGACAGTAGGTCCGGTACCTGGCTGAGTGACAAAAAAGATTAAAGCAGGGCTTTACTCTACAAACACAAAGCTAGGTCTGTCTGTCAGAAAGAATAAGAGCAGAGCTAAAGTTAGAGGGCTGATTCAGTCAGTTAGACTGAAGACTGAAGGAACACATCTGGAATGAGATCCTGCAGAAGTTTGACTTGGTATTAGTGGTAATGGTCAGAAATCCAGCAAGACCAGAACAATGGAAAGAGTCCCATGTATGGCTCCAGTTTAAACTCTATAAAATAATGACAGTATATGACCATTAATTGTTGATTTTCTAGCCTCAGCTGAACTATAAAGTTAAAGACATTGTTAAGTCAATTTCAAATGCTGTAAGACATTTGACCTCAAGGGTAATAGGAATTCAAATTAAAGAGGACCCAAAGCTATGGATTCTGGGGGACATGCAGTCTTCGGGAAAAATCTAGGGCCCCTTTGTAGACATCCTTTCTTTCTGGAAAAAACACATTGTACTTCGCTGGTTTGAATGGTGCAAGGCTGGATAGATTTCTACTTGTAAATCTGCTACTTTTTAACATCTGTTATGATGCTTCACCATGCTAACACAACCAGAACGGACTAACTCGTAGATCCTATCAAACTTTCTTTGAATTTCTCCTCACATTTTTGAGTGTGTCGCTGCATCAAATTTGTTTCCATTTTCTTTCTTACAATGAAGTTGGTCAGCAAATACACAGAAAATCATTTATTTGGACCTCTGTCTGTTAAATAAAGGTTCACACTAATTACATACTTAAATGATCTTTTCAGAAAACTTGCAAATATTTCTAGAAATGGGGCCGACAGAAAATACTGACAGAAACTTTAGAAAGGGCATATAAATGTGGCTAATAAAGAAAAGTTAGACTCAACGTCAGCTTTGATTTAGAAACAATGTTGTTGCAAACAGTTAAAAAACAGATCTACTCACCCCTTTGCATGTATCTCCTCATTCTTAGACATGTAAATGCACTGTTTCTTCAGTGGAGGGTTTGCATCCCTCTCATCATCAGAGGAGGAAGAGGAGGAGCTTTCCAGGGTCAAATCAATCACATCTGCCTTCTTGGTCAAATTGGTCTCTGTAGAGTGGGAAACCACTGACAGATGACGCAAAGAAGCTAGTGCTGAAAGAAAAAGATAAATGGTGAAGGTCAGATTTGTAAACTCTGACATCCCTTTCACATTTGTAACCACATGGACAACTACCTGTAGGAAGGAAATTACACATATGCCCCCATGTGGGCAGTTGCCCTTTCAAGCTCGGGTCCTCTACCAGAGGCCTGGGAGCTTGAGGGTTCTGCACAGTATCTTAGCTATTCCTAGAACTGCTTTCTTACGGACAGAAATGTCTGATGTTGTTATTTATATACACATACATACACACACACATTTTATAAACATGTGAGTGTAATTATAGACATATATCTCAGTTAAGTTGAAATTTGCCAAATTGTCATGATGATGTACTTACGCTCAATTTTTGTGATCGACTGTGAGGGCACCTTGACCGCCTCTTTCTTCGGTCTCATTGGGCACCAGGTTCCATCCTCCTGGAACTTTATTTCATCCACATCTGAGCAGTCATTTAGGATCTCCAAGAATAAACTGAGCAAAGAGTGAAACACTGGTCTGGGTTGTGTGGTGGCCATAGTATTTCATTACCACATGGCTAATGAGCAAATCCATACATACAGGCAACAAAGAAGCTATTTCTCAATAGCTGTACCTTTAACTACATGTCATCCTCATTTAAGTTCTCTGAAATAATACACACACAGCATATACAGTCGTGTGATAAATCAATCTTCAAATTCTGAAGTTCTACAAATCAGGGCAGAAGAAAATAAAAATTAATCAATTAAAATCCCTTGGTCTGTGCCAAAGGGGTGTGCAACAAAGCAAGTATAGCACAGCCAAGTTGACTTTGTGTTGCCTGCCTGACAAAACCTAAACCTACAGTCAGATGCAACTGGTGCTATGATTCTGGTTTTGACCTTTCTCTGTTAACTCAGGCATTCCTCTTTGGGCTCGGTGCGCACACATAAAATGGGCATCATTTGGTGCTTCTTCCACACAAAATACACATCAACACACACCTTGTGAACAGAGAGGTGTCAAGAATGTAAAAATCATTACAATGAAAAGCACAGTTGCTACAATTAAGACAAGAGAGGAATACAACCTGAAAATCAATTGTGGTCCAAATTTTTATATTAATACAGGCGAAGCTGAACATAAAACTCTAAAACCTTTAACTTTTTTTTTTTTTTTTTACAAAGATTTGTTTTTATTAACAAAAGCTCTTACAGGATGTTTATGGTGAATAGCAAGCATCTACAGTTTGTTATATTGAAAATCATATTTTACAAAACGAAAATACACAATTGTATAACCTTACAGACACACCGTACAAGGATGATGGTTTTTTTAAACATCAGAAGGTAAAACAAAGAAAAAACAAAACAAGACAAAACAAAAAAATATTACACAAACTTTTCCCATCCCCCTCCTCCCTCATATGGGTCTCAATTCCCTTTCATTTATATACCTATACAGTCTATATACAGTTCATACATACACCCATCAGTACAAAATTATATATATAAATCAGTACAGTCCTCACAACAGAAACATCAATGAGGAAGTGATACAAGAAGAACCTGCAGGGGGCTAATTTGAAGTTGGTCCAGGAAGGCTCACACCACCACAGTTAGCCAAGTTCAGAGAAGGCAGGATATCTATAAAGGGGCCCTAGATTTTTCCGAAGACTGCATGTCCCCCAGAATCCATAGCTTTGGGTCCTCTTTAATTTGAATTCCTATTACCCTTGAGGTCAAATGTCTTACAGCATTTGAAATTGACTTAACAATGGTTAATTCAATGGTACGTTTCCAACGCTCGCATGTGTAGAACATGTGCCCCATCTTCTACACATGCTCTGGAGTTGCCCAATGATGCCCAATGCCCTCTGACATCTGGAGGAAATGTTGCTGTCAATTTTATGTAACCTGTAAGGGGTGTAGTATGTTCTATGGAATATATTAAATTGAATTTGCCTGTGTTTTGGGAAGGTTAGTACAGTCTGTGCCTGTTCCAATAGATGATGCCAATCTGCCTCCTCATAACACAGCCTAGGTATGTTTCCCATTTCTTTTTTGTAGATGTTTCATGACAAACAGGTAACTTTCCATTGATGATACCATATATTGAAGATATTATTCCTTTTGTTGATCTTCATAATTTGTTACATAGGTGGGTTTCAAGGGGAGTTTCTTTTGGGATATCTAGGAATGTTTCTTTAGATTTCTCCTTAACCCAGTCTCTAATTTTTAATAATTTGATGAAACTATCTTTGGGAAGGTTGAATTTTTTTCCAAAAAAGAGCTAGCAAATGTATCATTAATGTATAAATCAGCAACTGTTTGGATTTCTCTATTCCTTCATCCCCGTAACACTGAATCAGCTTTGTGGTGTGAGAGGTTGGGATTACCCCACAACGGTGCCCATCTCAGAAAATGTGTCCAGGAGTGAGTGAGATTCTTGCCAAGCAGCAAATGTGTTCAGTATTATTGAATTGTTTGTAAGTGTGACTAAACATTTTTTTGTACCTATGAATGGAATATCCTTTAAAAGCGTGGATTTCATCTCATGTTTCGCCACACGTCAAATATGCCTATATCTTTCATACCCAAATATTTGAAACCAATGTTGTACCATTTCAATCGGTCAGTGAGCACTCTAATACTGTTGTCCTGTATATTTAGTGGTAGAATCTCACATTTAGTGTAGTTTAATTTATACCCTGAAACTGCACTATATTCTCAGAGGCAATTCAATAGACTGATGTGTGTGGCTCGGTTATATATGATAGGAGATCATCTGCATACAGAGAAGGTTTATGTTCATTTGTACCAAATTTCTCCGTTTTTATCCTTCAACTGAATTTAATTTAAAGTTCAGGTGTTTATCAATGAGCAGGGCGACACCTCTTGCTTTTGAGGAGTAGGAAGAGTAGAAAACATTACCCACCCAGTCTCTATGCAATTTTAAATGTTCTGTGTGAGTTAGGTGGTTCTCCTGGATAAAGGCAATATCTACATTCTGTCTCTTTAAATATGTTAACATTTTCTTCCTCTTAATTGGCAAGTTGACCCCTCTTATATTCCAAGATATACATGTTAATTTACCCATAATATAAGTTCTTTGTATCAATGTCTCAGAAGGATAAGTATCATAGTGTTCAGCTCTAAGGATGTCTGATTGTAATCCTGCACTGAGTTTAAAGGTGCTAAAATAATGAACATGGGTGTAATGCTAAAACTAAACCCAGTCATAAGAATACTCTGGACATATGTGTAAGTAAGAGTTAGAATTTTAGTGAGAGACCATACATAACCCCAAAACATTAAAGTAAAAACCTGCCTAACAAAACCCCTGAAGCAAAACCACATTAAGTAGGTAACTCTCCTAAACAACAGTGGTGCCTCCAGCAACTGCTGAAAATTAGAAGTGGCCACTCACAACAGTCTGTACATGGCAAAGTTTTAAATTTTACGATATTAGAAATAAGGCCGATATGTAAGGGAAAGAGAAGTTGGTTAAGTAAAGTGTGACCCCCTTCTACCACTTGAGTGTAAACCATAACATCACGCTCATGAACCTGCGCACACGTTCTACAGTGTTATATATCTGAATGTACAGCCATATTGAATAGTGAACAATTGACCATGTCTCAGTAGACAGGTGCTGGTTTATCATCAGCCGTAAACATAACAGGATTAGGCTACTGTGCTTGAATCACAACCCTTCTCATCAGTGTCTATAACGGTGGACTGTGTACTGCAGTCACCTTGGTCAGCTTTAGGTTACCCACTTAGGAGTTCTTTCAAAAATCGTTGCGCTTCGGCTGCAGTGGAAGAAAACTTGACAGATCCCAGATGCTTGATGCGAAGCTGGGCTGGGTAGATCAAGGTATTCCACCTCCTTCTCTTCATGTCACGGAACTCGTTTCTCCAACGCTGTAGTCTGGATGGAGCGATATCGTTTTGTTCTCGTATGTCATATCTCCTTTACTTCTTGCCAGTCGAAGGACTTTCTCTTTATCTCTGAAGTTCAGGAACTTGGCAATGAGGAGCCGTGGTCTGTCTGACTTCTTTCCGATGTGGTGCGCTCTTTCCAGGGTAACAGGTGAGGTGAAGTTATCATTACCCAGGATTTGCGTTATAAACTTTTCCAAATATCCTACGGTATCACGACCTTCTGCATGTTCTGGTACATTTAATATCCCAATGTTAGACATCCTACTGCGGTTTTCTAGGTTGTCAGTTTCATCTTTGCGGTGCATTATCAGTTTCTCCATTTTGTCAACATGGTTGCGCGTATCTTTGATAACGTCTTTGTTTGCACTCACTCGTGTCTGTATCTCCTCGACCTGTTCGTACAGCGTGGAGAGCGATTTTCGTTAATGTTGTTTGTATGTCAGCAGTTTTCTTGTCAATATGTTTTGTGAGGTCCCCTTTAGTTTCTTGAATAGCATCGAGAAAATTGCTGAAGGATGTTTCCATTTCTCCGTCCATGTTTCTTGTGATTACAGCGTGCAAGTGCCGTGAAATTTGACTTGCCATACAAAAGTGTTCTTAATGGCTTCGCCTCTTGCATACAAATCAAAGTTATGAGAAATTAAATCAGGATAAAGGTAGATGTTAGGTACCACCACTAAGAGCTCACGAATACACGCCTGCACTCCTCTGCTGCATCCAGCCCTCTGAAACCTTTAACTTGATTAGAAGTGCATTTAGTTCTGACAATGATCCATAAGAACTGTGATATCAGGTGAACTGAGAAATTCTTTCAAAAGTCAAAACACTTCAAAAGTATGTAACGAAGGAACATACAGGACCAGGACACCTTCAGGTTCACATATTCTAGATGTATTATCTTGCACAAAGTTGTCAATAAAAGCATAGATAACAAAAAAAGATGAAGCTTTTCAGCAGTACCTGTCATGATGAAGCAATCAAATCTGCACATTAGGAGGTGCGGTTCATCACTGTGATAGTAGGACAGAAATGTCTTCCAAAATAAAGCTGCCTGTTCTGCTGGAAAATGGGATTTATCATGAAAATACAGACGGCTGAGAGCAGCACTGACCGCTGCCACTACAACAGCATAGACGTTGGAACTAGGGGTGCGCCATCCAGGATGTTGTATCCATCCTGCAAACCTTGCAGCCCCAAACCTGCTCCATGCTGTAAGTGGTGGAGAAGCTCATTAAGCGCTGTCTGGCCCTGCCCATATCTGATGCGGCATCCGAGCGCTCTTTCTCAGCCTTGCGCAGGCTGAAAACCTGGCTGTGCAACACCATGACGCTGGGGAGACTAACACATTTGGCCTTTATGAACGCTCACAGTGACCTTATGGATAAAAGCCATGTTTCGACCCTGCTTAAAATTTTCATCAGCAGGTCAACTGAGAGAAGGTCCATTTTTGGAAATGCATGAAATCCCTGAGTCATAAGCACAGACTTTTCTTTTTTTTCATTTGTGGTGTATTTTATCTGCTATCTGCTGTGTGTTAAGTATCGCACTGAATAAACGACACATTCAAGGATACAAATAATGCTGTTATGTTCCTGAAATGGCTTGATTCAGTTATCAAAGTTTCAACAATAAAGATGCCGTGTTCATCCATTCTAGTTCTCTTGTAACTGCATGCTATTATAAAATAACTTCAAATCAAATCCTTAATCATTGATAAGTGTGCATGCTTTCCCCGCCCCTCCAAACAACCCCCACCCCCCTTCCCCCAACCCCACCCCCACTAGTTCCGACGTCAATGAACAACAGTGGCATATCATTGGCCACTTTTTAGTCTGAATTAGTGTTTCACTGTAGATTAAACACTTCTGTAGTGTCACACTATCAGGCTCAGCAGGTTTGGAGACTTAAAATAATTCTTAACATCAGTTTGTTACAATATCAGACATCAACTTTTAATACGTCTTCCTGATGACATGTACATGTTGTCACAGTGTGATGTTGCTGTCTGGGAAATTATGAGGACAAGAATTTGTGAAAGCATAGAGCTTTTTACAGACCACTTAACCTGAAACTCCAAACAGGAACTGTTCTGGAGCAGGTCGTGTGTTTAGCATCTGTGTCCATGGTGATCCAAGGGTCAGTGGGAGATATATTCTCAAAGAAATCAGATGACACTAGCCCAAATAAAGTGGAATCAACTACAGTACCATATCTTAGGATGAGCCTTAAACATTTCCAATAAAATTATAAAAACTATTTAAGAGTCGCTCAACAACATAAAGAGAAACTCTGTCTACTGTGAGAAACACCACAAAGGTATTCACTACATGTATTCCCATAGGAGATAATATGCAATCTACTAAAATCTTAATGAGCAAGTGTTTCATCAGCACTGTGTGTTGGGTCATGTGGAGTAGCTGAATGGATTCAACTAACCCATCAATGATGAGGTTCTCATATGCAGCTTTCTTGTCACACACAGGACAGATCCAGGAGGGTTTCTTCTCATTCATCTGCAGATAGAGGGCAGCGTCAAAGCACTGCAGATGTGAGCATGTCACTGCCCTGCATGGCACCGTCAGCCGCATCTTCCCCAGCTTAAAGACAGTACAAACCTCAAGTCAGTCTAAACTCCTCGCACAATGCTGAATTCAAACTAATTCAGAAAGTAAGACTTCGACATGGCAAGCTAACAGACACGTGGAAACGCCATGTCACCTGATCAACAAACAACAGCTTTGAGGTTTGATGCGGACAGAATATTTTAAATGTGCACAGATGCTTGATTTACCGGGCACATGAGTGACACTCGAAGACTTGTTGTGGCTATTTCACTGTCTGGGTCTGCTGTCAACTTCTCTTTTACTGGAACACAGTTAAATCATAAAAATACATTCAAAATCACAAAACTTTTACCAGGACAAAACTGATTTTGTGTCTTAATACATGTGCAGCTGGGTTTCTAACTGGCTTAAGAAAATCAAGAAGCATGCTACTGGATCACTGTCACTTCAATTGGTTTTAAATTCTACACCAGGACATGTAAACATATAGTTTGGCTCACTGTATAAACTGATTTTTTAGAGTAAGCTGCCCACCTGTGTGCATGTAAACCAACCAGTGCATGGTAAAGGTACATGAAGATCTGAAGTGTTACTACATCAAGTAGAAACTACTGTGGTGTCATGCAGCACAAAAGGTTCAAGAGAAATATACTTAGTGCTCTGGAGTGGTCTGGGTTTCTGATGCCCTTCATCCTCAGCCTCTGCAGGAGCAGTGGTGATGTCAGCTGCCTCACCAGGTACACAGACATAGAATAGGTCTGAAAAGCAACCATGGTCAAACCCTCCATAGAAAAGTCCTCATCCCAACCCCAAAATAAGATGTACGCCTCAAGGGTGTGACAAAAGGAAGGAAACTAAAACATAGGCTTTTTTTCCCTCACCTTTCCAATTTCAGGTGCCCATGTGACTGATATCTGGTTTGGTACAGCAGATGAGAGTCTGACAAGGGAGGTAATGTTTAGTGGTCTACCAGGTCTCTTCTGTTCCACACCATTTTTTGGTGGTGGTGCATAACCCTACAGGAATGAAATGCTCAGTTAGTGTTTTTCTGACTAAATACTTGAATTGCTTTATTTGGCTGTTCTGGTGGAAAACAAGCACTTACAGGTAAAGGGAAAAGTTTCCCATTAACTTTTATACAAAGACTGTTGGGGTAGTTATCCTCTTGAGGGCAACTCGTTTCTGACAAGCAGAACCTTCAAACACAAAGACACATTTAAGAACCTGAATTTGCAGCAGTGTACAAAAGATTAAGAAAATCATCTGTCTTACATATTATTACATATCCTCAGGTGGCTATGTTGCGCATATGTTGCTTTTTAGGATTCTTAAACCTTTTCTATGTAAGTATTGACATTTTTGTGAGATATGTGTATGTCATAAAAGAAAGTGTTTTCCACATGAAAATACCATGTATTCACAGGATATCTATTTTGTGTTACATTTAAACTGATATTTGCTATTTTAGTTTGTATTATTCAGAGTTGTTAGTGTGTTTTTCAGATACTTCCTGTGAACACAGTACTGACCTGATCACACTTATCTGATCTGGAATGGGTAAAATAAAGGTCACAACTCTGAATGTTAAACAAGTCATAACAGGGAATGGTGCCATGTCATTTCCACACCACTTTTATTTTTCTTGGTCTTTATTTCTTTTGCTCGTCTTCAATAGCTGTTACTTTTCAAATATATGTATTGTGTTTAGTACAGCGTTTGTTATTTCTCAAGATTTTGCTATTACTATTTTACTATATTGCTTTTGCCTTTTCTCAATTGCATTTGCAACTGGCAATACAAAGCTGATGCTAAAGTAATAACAAAAGCAACTGAGTAAAAGCAAATGCAAAGCTACAGTGAAAGCAATGTGGGGAAAAAATCATTATACTCCATGACTATTAAAAGGTATTTCCACATTTATTCTTTAATTTTCCTTGACGTTTTTGTTCGTCCATTTTCTGCTGTTTGAAAGCAGGATGTGAGAATCCTGTTTTTTTTCCAAGTTGAAAGATTTTGAAAATCCTCACCTCAGTTGAATTTGGACCATATAGTCCCTTCTGCCACCTGGAAGAAAGTCTCTGTAAACGAACAGATCACAACAAACTTTAATGGGCATGCTTCCATCAGTGGCTGAAAAACACTTAACAACAAACAGGCCTACCGGGATATGCATACTTCTCGAACTTGCTGTGGTGTCAAGGCAAAGATAAAATATTTTTCTTGGTGGTACCTCTGTGCAGTACTCGCTCCTAAAAACACAAATGGCTGGTAGTTATAATGTGACCCATACGATGGAACAAGATTTACACGCACACACATTCACAAAATGAAAGAGAGTATGAACCATGGCTTGGGCGTCTTTATTAGTGCACACATATGATTGGAGGATTAGCTGCTAAACTCCAAGACAGATTGGACAGCATGTTGCTGATATTTGCAGTCTCACACAGACTGTGTACGTGTGAAACACCCTGAGGAGAAACTCTTGTTGCCTGGGGAATTTTTGGAGTTTCATGTTGTGGGAAAACATTCCCATTTTTTATCCCAAGCTAACTTCTTTGAATTGATTGCATTGCTGGACTCCTTCTTTTCATGCTCTATTGTAGTGCTCTTCCTTAACACTCTGCCCTTGCACTCAAAAAGTCCATGCTTGTGTGGAAATCTGTTCTGCTTCATGTGAAACTGTGTTTCTGCTCTCAGGCTGACTGCTGTTCTCCACTCACTCTCCTTCACTCAGGCTTCTTCAGTGCTCTTGTGAAACTTCCGCTTTGGAATATTCTCTTTTCACTCTCAGAATGCTGTAAAAACAACCCTTTCAAAATCTCCCCACCCAACTTAATGCTAAATATGATGCTGAGCAATCACATAACTATACAGAGTTCTCCCTTCAAAAAATGTTAGACAAACATTTGTGTAAGCTGTCAATTATAGCTCTCAGAAAGTAAGCAAGCTGGTATGATGAAGTCAGACTTAAAATAATAAAATTTGAATCAGCCAAGAAAATCAGATTGTACGCATCTGTGTTAATCCTGTCAATCATCGCAGACATCATGTTTGGACTATATTAATTAATTCAGTAATTTGGCGCTATATAAATAAAACTGAATTAAACTGAATCATCCTTGCAAAGAAAAAAAAAAAACATGACAGACCTAGACTTGAAGGCTTGATGAGAACGTCCAGCACATCATAGAAAGGCAGGGCTTTCATCTGTACATCAGGGTGTACGGGAGGGATGAATGGGGCTGGCTGCTGGAGGTTCATGCTGGTTTCTGAGTGGAGTCAGACAGCTGTTTCATACGTCAGGATGGCAGTGTTACAGGGCTGACTCCTGCAGACAGAGGTATCCACTATGGTAACCCATCAATCCCACAAATTACACCATCTATTCATTTACCAGTATACTGCACAAGGATGTAGAACATTTAAAACATAGTTCATCCAGTCATAAAGTCCTCAAAATGATCAACAACATGACAGTGGTGGGGGGCTGAAGCTTCTTCCTATGGGATGATGACCTGATGGTGAAGACCAAGTAAACACTTGTGGGTGCATTTGGTTCAAATCACCAGAAACAAGTTGCTAGATTACAGCAGTTAGTTCATTAAATAACAATGTAATTTCTTTATCATGTGACTGCTGGTTACCTCATGTAGTGAGGCAATGTAAACAGCAGCAACAAACATCAGCAAGCTAGATATCCACTGCCGGTGGACTGGCAAGACTGCTGTACGTTGCTACACACACTGCAACACCTTCTTTCATCTACATGAAGCACTGAAGTTTGGTTTCTGAACTGAGAATGTCAACACATATCATAAGTGTTATATTTGATGTGATTAATGTGAGTTACCAACCGACCAGTTCCCATTCATCCAAATGAGGCGTATTAAGTATTATTTCTGAGCACACCTGTCTGCAAAGCAGAGCATATATTTCTTTAATCTGAACCCAATTAATCATTTCAAATACTGAGGGCCTAATGGAAGCATGCATTGTTTTAAGGACACACAGCATGTGCTGTTGGTGCTGTGCTCCTCCTCTTTAGTAAACACTTCGAAGCAGCATGTGTCACTAAGATGTATGGAATATCAGCTTCACAACAGCATGGACTGAATGTGGGCCTGACTGGAGTTAACCTGCTTCGTCCTGCTCCCTCTTGTGTTCAAACAATGGAGACTGTTGACGTAGTCACACAGAAGTACATATTGCGCACATTTAACATTAACTAAGTTCTTCAAAGCACTTTACAATGCATTTCTTCTTCACACACACACACACAGTGCTTCTTACTGTAAAGAAAACTTCTGGGTGCATGCATCTGTCCCACAGACCACTGTACAGCTACAGCACAAGTACAGCTGTGAATGTACGGATGTTGGCTGCACGATCACTGATGAGAGTGTGTGAGTGAGAGAGAGAGAGAGAGAGAGAGAGAGAGAGAGAGAGAGAGAAAGAGAGAGAGAGAGAGAGAGTGAGTGAGTGGAAGCAGACACAACGGGAAGCTCCTGGGTTAGAGAACACAAATCAATCGGGCTGTGTAATTTTCTTTCAGTCATCTTGATTCATCATAAAAACAGCCTTCTAACTTTTTCTGAACAGCTGTATTCTGTTGATGTTAGTAAACGTCTAAACAATAATATTAAATCTATTTTCTTCTAAATATAATTGTTTTTAGATTACTTCGCAGGCTTATATGCACCGATACTTAAGAGAGTATCAGGCTTACAGTGACTTTTAAGTGAGTTTATTATATAACGGTACAATTTACCAAATTTGCGCATGAAAAATAAGTGTTAGCATAAAGCTACATGTTGAGCCCTCTACGATCTGATGTAGTAAAGCACATTCCTGCCCTTTCAGCACAGTCCGTCTGGTATCGGCTATTCTATTCGTTTAAATCTGTCGTTACATGCTCTAATTTAGCCTGGAATCAATCTCAATCAATTTTTTTCTTTTCGTCTACCTGAAACTCCCCATTATCCACCATCTTGTTGTTCCGGCTGTGAAACACCGCCCAGCGTGACAACTTCCGGGTGGTTTCTTCTTCTTCTTTTCTGAGCCTTTAAACATCCTAAAAGTTGCATTACTGTCATCCTCTGGGTTCAACTCATTACTGAGGTTTTCTATATTCTGGTGAAAACAGTGTATAAGCTCCTCTGCAGCATTAGAGATAATATATCATGAAAAGACAAAAGCCAGACCAGAAACAGTCAATGAAATAATCGTGTAAGACACAAGACTTATAAAGCAGTGTGTAATGTGGGATTTCTTTGGGTAACAGCTCATGTAACATTGATGTTTAAATGGCTTTCTGTATACAATGGAACTATATTTGGTGGTCTTTAATTCCAAAAGTTTAGTGAGAACAGTGGAACTGTGAGAAAAAAAGGGTGAACAATCTTTCTACTACTTATAAGCCAATACTCCCCACCTACTAGTTTTGACCTAAAGAACCATTTCAGATAAGAGGTGAAAGTTATTCAAGAACCAAGCAAAGTCCAGTTGCCCTTGTTCAAGCTCCGAGTATTACCATGTTGTGGATGACTAAGGAGCTACATAGACAAGTGAAGATGTTAAAGTTATTGAAAATTATGAACACAAGATGTGTATCTCATGCAGCCAGTGTAGTTACATGATCCCAAATTGAACTGGAAGTTATTGAGCAAAACTGCTAACATTTACATTTAAAAGTTGATATAAATTATGAATAGACCTAAAATGTAAAAACGTAGACATAGAATAAATAGAAAAAACACATAAAAAAAAAAACCCAATAAAATATGGTAAAAACACTGTTCAAAAAGGCAAACCCTAGGAAAATAACACAGCAAAGAACACACGGATAAATATGGAAGCCCGTTACCACCACTTAATACAACAAAAAAAAAAAAAAATCGAGATGTATTAAGTCAAAATTATGACATACTAAGTCAAAATGACTACCCTCATGACTACAAAGATTATTGGACAAGGTTATCCATTAACCCTAAAATTCTTGATTTTGACTAATAAATTTCAAAAAGCTATATCTTAAAACTGATAAGAGATAGAGACTTTCTGTAAATTAGAGAAATGTTAAGGATGACCCGAAGTGTATATAGGAAGCAAATCTACACACCTAATTTGCATATTATGACGTCATAGGGTGGGCCATCTCGGATTATAGAATTTTTATGAAATTTTCATGATTCAATGATGAAATGAAGCCTTTTTCCCCAAATATGCCCCTATTAATCTGTGTTCTATATTCAGTATCCTATATTCAATGTGCTAGACAATGCAAAATGTTCAGGGAAAAAGCAAAGAGTAAACCAACACTGTAAATTATTTCTAATAAATGCACATGAGCGATAACCTCACGTTTGCTTGCAGAGGTCAACATAGGCCTATGCCTGTCCATCCAGGTGACACTGTTTGTAGTTTTTTACGGTGTGATACCTCTCATTGTATGGTACCACACAAAGACCCACCCCACACTGCCTACAACTGTAATTTGTCTGACGGCGGCCTTTTGGCCGGGTTCGATCAGAACATACAACACAATCTGGGTGGTCATCAGCCTTATACAGAAAGTGACGTTCTGTAAGTCTCTGTGGCATTTCTCCTGATGACTTCTTCCTCCCTTTATGGCTCTCTTTCCTGGAGTAGCCTTCCAGTAAACCAGTTACCACGTCTTGCACAAAGACCTTCAGAGCCTTGTGAGGAGCCGGAATAGGGCTTCAGTAAATTATGTGAGCATTCACCATACTTATGCTAAGAATAGCATTGAAAATTCTGTTATATCACTTTCTTGATCTGTGGGGAAAGAGGTAGGTCTTCATTCTTTGATCTGCAGTGTCAATGCACCCCATGAATGAATGATAAACATCAACACACACAGGTGTATTTATTCATCTGTACCCACTGGTAGTGTGTTTTGTCCTGATGCGTTTTCGATTTCACTGACAGTTACATCAGACCACTGGTGAAATCTTGAATGTGGCTTGATTTCATGGGAGGCTAAAAACTGATGGGCATAATGATTTGTAATGCATGTCAATAAATTCCAGAAATCATCATTGAGAAAAAGTGACAAGAAATCTAGAGCCGAATCAGCATTGGATAGTTCTCTGTCCCCCTGATATCCAACTATTCAATTAAATGGCTTTATCCAATTTTGGTACCCCACCTCATCAGTCAAATACTCAAAGCCTGCATTTCCATAACCTGGCTTAGTGAGACGCATGTTGGCTGACTTGGCTCTGCGCGTCACGTCTCCATCAAGTGCGCCAACACGCGCTCCGGTCAGTGAACAGACAGCAAGGCTGCGTCTGCATGAACTGCGCCGCTACGTTTTCCCCCAGCTCTCCCACTGACACTTCGACCACGTCTGACATGTCCATCAGATTTGTCAAGCTACTGGCTGAGCAATCGCAGACACTTTGTGAAGGCACCGTAAAAAGACAGAACATGCACATTACTCCCAGCCTCGTTCCCTCCAGTACAACCACGCCTGCTAACTCCTCGATGCAAACTTCGACCCGTGAAACATTTTCCTCACCACCAACATTGCTGGGCAAAGGATCTGAAGTTGGTGTTTGGTGTAGGGAAACACTTTGTCCGACTGCTGGTGAGGCAGGGATGTGGGGAACTAGCGCTGGGACTAGCTAACAGCTGACCGTCATCTTCCGAAGGTAGATTTTCCCCTTCAGAATCACAATTAGCGAATAGAAGACCCAGCGCTTCTTTACAGGTAAACGTTTTAGTGGACATTGTGCGATTATTGGAAAAAAAAAAAAACACTTGCTAATTCTGACTATAAGTGAAGTGTGACATGTCTGTCAATCAGAAGTGGATAGTAGGAACAAAATGTGATGTTATTTTTGCCACAATGGGCCGTTTTATTCAAGGCGCCATCTTGTCGACTTAAGTCGACCATGGCGCTTAAAGGGTTAACCGGAAACGGGTCACCTGGCCCGGCCACCAGGCGTTCGCTACTGGGCCCCACCTGTGCCCATAGGGCTCAGTCAGGCACAGCCCGAAAATATGACGTGGGTCCTCCTTTCAACAGGCTCACCACCCATGGGAGGAGCCAAGGGGGTCGGGTGCAATGTGAGCTGGGTAGCAGCATCCTCAGCTACTGAAGCTGGCTCTTGGGACGTGGAACATCACCTCTCTGTTGGGGAAGGAGCCTGAGCTGGTGTGCAAGGCTGAGCGGTTCCGGCTAGATAAAGTAGGATTCACATGGATGCACGGCTTGGGCTATGTGCCCATCCTTTTTGGAGTCTCTGGAGGAGGTACTGGAAAGTGCTCCAGCAGGAAACTCACTTGTCCCCCCCCCCAGATCTGAATCAGAGTTCTGTTGCTGGACTTCTGAAGAGTGCAGACGTCTCTCTGCTTCCTCTTGTTGCCTACTGCTTTATTTGCTTTTAAATCATTCTACTCTTTTCCACAAGTCTTGGATATAATTTTATTCTTTTATTTTTTTTCTTTTAAGTGTATACTTGTAAACAGTATTAGCCCTCCTGTTTGCAAAGAAAATCGTACCGAACAATGTCTCCTAACCCTGCATTATCAGTGAAGTGCACAGAGTGTGAGCGACTCTCTGTGAGGATAACACAGCTCGAGAAGAGGATTGAAACGCTACAAGACATTCTTGCAAATGAGGAATTTATTGACTCTATTATAGCTCCTGTGCAGGCTGAGGAGCCTTCATGTGCCAAAGGACGCGGGATAACAGCTGATGTGGAGCCTCACGCTGCAGACCTGGCTGACACACTTCCCTGGATGTGTCCAAATGACACTGGAATATATGGTGAAGCTCCCAAACGGACCAACTGACATCTCTTACTAAAACAGTGTTGGTGCCAAACCAAAGTCATCAACCCCAGCCAGGACCTGGTCTCATGTTGTCCATTACAGAGGTAAACCCAGCATGAAACCTAAACCTCCCGCACTCACTCCACCACCTGAAGTCTCATTGCATAATAGATATGATCTGCTGACTCCAAACAGAGTGTGTGACAATGAATGTAATGCAAAAATGAATAAAAACAAGAGAAATGGCCCCAAACCTCAGCTAAGGACCTGGAGAAGCAGCATTTAGCTGTTATGCTGCAAACAAGTGGAACAAACTGCCAGTGGAGATTAAACTCTCACCAAATGTAGACATTTTTAAATGCAGGTTAAAAACATTTCTTTTCTCATGTGTCTATGCATGAAATCTGCACGAGATCTTTTTAATTGATCTAAGCTGTTGCTTGTCTTTAATAATTTCAATTTCATTTTAATTATTTTATTTCTTTATTTTTATATTCTTTAGTGTTTTTAATGCTTCTTCCGCTCCATGCTGCAATGCTTTTATTTTATGTAAAGCACTTTGAATTGTTTTGTACATGAAATGTGCTATACAAACAAACTTTACTTGACTTGACTTGACTTCTGTGCTCGTCATATACTATCCATAATGAACACCATGTTCAGGCATAATGGTTTCCATATGTGCACTTGGCACCAGAACACCCTTGGCCTCAGTTCGATGATGGACTTTGTGGTTGTATCGTCAGACTTGCGGCTGTATGTCCTTGAAACTCGGGTAAAGAGAGGGGCGGAGCTGTCAACTGATCACCACCTGGTGGTGAGTTGGCTCCGCTGGTGGGGGAGGATGCCGATCAGACCAAATGTATTATGAGGGTCTGCTGGAAATGTCTGGCGGAATCCCTTGTCAGAAGGAGCTTTGACTCCCACCTCCGGCAGAGCTTCAACCATGTTCCAGGAGAGGTGGGGGACATTGAGTCTGAATGGGCCATGTTCTGGGCCTCCATTGTTGAGGTGGCTGCTGGAGCTGTGGCCGTAAGGTGGCCGGTGTCTGTCATGGCAGCAACCCCAATAGCTTGACGCCTCACCAGCGGTGAGAGAAGCCGTCAAGCTGAAGTAGGAGTCCTATCGGACCTTTTTGGCCAATGGGACTCTGGAAGCAGCTGATGGGCCATCCGGCAGCTAGGGGGGGTGCACGGTCAACACCATATATGGTGGGGATGGGGCTCTGCTGACCTCAATTAGGGACCTTATGAGTCGTGGGGGGAGTACTTTGAAGACCTCCTCAATCCTACTGACATGTCTTCAGATGAGGAAGCAGAGTTGGAGAGCTCGGAGATGGGCCTCCCATTTCTGGAGCTGTTGCCGAGGTGGTCAAAAAGCTTCTCGGTGGCAAGGCCTCAGGGGTGGATGAGGTCCGTCCGGAGTTCCTCAAGGCTCTGGATGTTGTAGGGTTGTCTTGGTTGACATGCCTCTGCAACATCGCGTGGACGTCAGGGACAGTACCTCTTTTTTTTTTTTTTCCTCAACTCTCTTTATTGATTTTTCTCATTTTGAACATAAAACATAACAGTCATACAGACATCATACATATTTACATGTACACATTTACATTTAAGTAATTTAAGTTATTTTAACTTGTATATCACGGAATGAAAAATAGACAGAGAGGGGACCAACTTAAAATACATTATACATATGATCAGGAACGGCTGATATAATTGGGCTAACAGGGCTCAGCCCTCCCTACATTATTCAATAAAAATGAGAATATAATATATAAATAATTCAATAAAAACTTTAAACAATTTTTTTTTTAAATTTTTGATCAGAGGTGGAGCAAAATCTGAACTGAAACCCATGAAATTGGTGAACACGGGCTAATTATCTACAGCCCAAGCAAAGCAACTCAGTTACACTTGACTTTTCTTCAACATTTGAGTGACAGGTTGCAAGTACCGCCCCCTCCATTTGCGGCTTGTCTGTACAGCCCAAAGCCAGAAGATTTGGGCCAATCAAAGACGATTCTACTTCATGGGAGTTGTGCACGTGTCCTTGTGTGTGTGTGTGTATGTGTGTAGGGCGAAACTTTGACAATGGCAGGCATCGGCGTTAACGAAGTGGATTATTTACTTTCGAATCCGTTTTCTTCAATGTCCTTAGTAGAAAAAGTTGAGGTGAAAAAAGTAGGGGCACATCATTCAAAGGATATCCAAATTACACAGAAAGAAAAGCGCCAAAATCGTAGCTTTTGTGTAACTTAGTTTGAGAGAAAGGACTGGCTAACGGCTAGCCTAGCTAAAAAGTCACTTTTCTGACCCTGAAGAGGATCAAGTCTTTTCTGAGAAGTAGTATGGGACAGGAAAGACTGAATTCACTGGCCGTGCTTTCTATTGAGCGGGACTTAGTTCAGAAATCCCTTGACTTTAACGAAATGGTGATCAACCTGTTTGCATCCCAGAGAAATCGTTGTGCTGAGCTTCTCTTCAAATAAGGTAGACCACCCCCATTCATGTCACACAGATGGCACATTTTGTGGAGTATTTCTTTTAAGGCTTTCTTAACGTTCATTTTTCTGGAGTTACTATTTTAGTTTTGTGCTGATGTTTGGATTATTGTGTTCCAAAGCAAATTGCAATAGGCTAGAGTTGAAACCAATTTTTTAGCACAAGTCTGGGTTGACCTTTTTTTAAAACCTTTTATGGTGTGAAAGTATTTGTATTTCCAGAGAGATGGTAGATGGTATATTTTCCATCAGTGCTTTCTTCTAAAAAGTGTTTTGGTGGTTTGTTGAAAAGGCCCATGGTTGCTGTTGTGATAGTTTAAACTTACATTCTAACAGGACACCTTTTATGTTGAAATACAACTACTTGGCTTTTATAATACATTAACCCACCCATTCAATGTCACCACAAGCCGTCACTGCACATGATTATATATTTTTTTCAAACCAAAAAAAAAGGGGGTGATAGGAATAAAAAAAATACAGGAATAACAAATAAATACAATACAAATTAAATGAAAGTTCTTTCCTTCTATTGGGGGTTAAGAGCACTACTAAAACTTGCCATTAGACTATGTGTTGTGGTTAAAATAATCCATAAACGGCGGCCAAATTCTATAGTACTTTCTTTCCTGATTTTTCAGAAAGAATCTGATTTTCTCCAGCTCTAAATGTCTCATAATGTCCGTCATAATATTTGAATAAGTTGAGGCTATATTTTGTATCCAATTAAGTAGTATAAATCTTCCTACAAGTAGTTTGACAAACAAAACCATACTATATCCATATTGCTTTCCATCATACTTGCATCAATAATTCCTAGAACTGCCACCAATGGGTCTATATTAATAGGTCTATGTAAAATACTTGATGGAGTCTGAAAAATATTGTTCCAGTAATTTGATAGCTTTGGGCAACTCCAGAACATATGACCCAGTGTTGCAGGTCAGAGTCCACATCTTTCACATGAAGGATCTACTGAGGGAAATATATTATGAAGCTTTTGTTTTGACCAATGTAAACGAAACTGTGCATTATTTTAAATTGCAGGAGACCAAGTCGTACACATATTGAAGAGCTATGACTTTGTGCTAGGGCGGTCTGCCATTGTTCTTCCGTGATCTCCCTGCCTAGGTCGTCCTGCCAGGGCAACCTCAGATGATCCATAGTTGGTTTATCTGCCAAGTTTGACAGATTTTCGTATATTTTGGATATTCCTCTCTTTTAAGCAGGGTCTTGCATTTATAAAATCCATTGAGGATTGGTTGGGAGAGTTTGGATATGATGGATTGTTGTGAATAACAAAACTAAAATCTGTAAATATTTATAAAATTAACCTTGGAATATTGTATTTTTCCTGTAACTGTTCAAATGTTGGAAAAACATGATCTATGAATATATCCAAGAAGGAATTAATTCCTTTTTCGGACCAATCCTTAAATACTGTATTAGTAAATGAAGGTGTGATTTTCTATAAGAGGGCTTTGAAGCGAACAAGACCATAGACCAAGACCAAGACCAACCATAAAATTTTTGAATTTGGGACCAAATCTTGAGTGAATGGGATACAACCGGATTAGTTGATGAGTCAGGGTCTACAAAGGGCAGAGCTGAGAGCAACACGGCTGGAACAGAAGAGGGATAACAACAGGCATTTTCTACACTTAACCATAGCGGAGGCTTTTTTGTAGCCAGTAGGTCATCATTTTAATGTTACTCACCCAATAATAAAGTTTAAAGTTTGTCAACCCCATACCTCCTATCGATTTTGGCCTCTGTAGGAAGAACATCCTTACTCTAGTTTTTTTTCCCTATTCCAAATGAATTCTGTGATTATTCTATCTATGCTCTGAAAAAAACCCTTTTTGATATAAATGGGAATGCACTGATATAAAAAAAAAGAAATTTGGGGAGGATGGTCATTTTGACTATGTTGATTCGGCCTGCTAATGTAATGGGAATATCTCTGCAGATCTTCTGTTATAATGTCAAGAAATCTCTTTAAATTCTCCTTATATAGCTCTGCGAAAGTTTTGGTAATGTTAATACCTAAATATTTAAACTGAGTTGAGATCCTAAAGGGCAATTTATCTAAGAGTTGTTGATCATTTATGGTCTTTATTGGAAATAATATACTTTTGCTAAATTATATTTTATATTCCAATATTTGTCTGAATTTGTTCAAAATTGAAATTATTGCGGGGACTGATTTAGAAGGGTCCGAGGTGTATATTAATAAATCATCTGCGAACAGTGAAATCTTATGCTCCTTGCCTCCTCTATGGATCCCACTGTATTCTTTTGAAGCCCGTAAGGAGACCGCAAGAGGTTCTATTGCCAGTGCAAAAAGAAGCAGAGATAATGGACATCCCTGCCGAGTGGAACGTATTAAACTGAAGTACTCAGATTTAATCTTAATGGTCTGTACTGAATCCATTGGAGATGCATAAAGGAGCTTGATCCATGAAATATACTTTGAGCCAAAAATGTATCTGCAAATGAAGTGATTCATTCACCTCTCAAAGACAATGACCGAATAACTTGTGTCAATGTTTATGTTTATGCATTTGGCAGACACTTTTATTCAAAACGACTTACAAATGAAGATATAACAAGCTATATAAAAAGCTAACAATAAACTACATAGAAGGAACCCACGAGTCCGACTCTGTCAGAGGTGACAGAGTAGAGATAGAGTGCAGGCATAGAGGAAGTACAGAAAGATAAAGTGCAAAGATAGAGGGGGTAGGTAAGTACAAGGTAAGTGCTAGGATAGGAGATGCTCTCTGAAGAGCTGGGTTTTCAAGAGTTTCTTGAAGATAGACAGGGCGCTCGGTAGGTCATTACACCATGGTGGAACGACACATGAAAATAGTCTGGATTGTCTTAAGCGTGGTGTAGGAGCTGCTAGACGACAATCCTGGGACGAACGGAGGGACCGAGTTGTGACATAAGCCTTTGCAAGAGTATTCAAGTAGATGAGAGCCGTTCCATTAAGCACTTTGTAGGCTAACATCAGGGACTTGAATTTGATGCGGGCGGCTAAGGGAAGCCAGTGGAGTTCAATGAACAGAGGGGTGACGTGTGTTCTTTTAGGCTGATTGAAGACCAGACGCGCCGCCGCGTTCTGGACCATCTGCAGAGGTTTCACAGCACAGGCTGGGAGACCAGTTAGGAGAGCATTGCAGTAGTCAAGGCGGGAGATGACCATGGCCTGCACCAGGAGTTAGGTGGCATGTTGGGTTAGGTATGGTCTGATCTTTCTTATGTTTAGCAATTCAAAGTGGCTTGAACGAGCAGCAGAGGTAACGTGATCTTTTAAGGTTAGTTGGTCATCAATCATGACACCCAAGTTTCTAGCTACCTTTGGTGGAGCAAGAGAGGGTTTAAGTTTGGATGCAGATGCTGTAGTGTATGGTTGGTTTGGCTGGGAAGACAAGCAGTTCAGTTTTAGGGAGGTTAAGTTGGAGGTGATGGGCTTTCATCCATGTTGATGTGTCAGAGAGACAGTCTGAGATTCGTGTGGTCGTCAGATGGGAATGACAGATAGAGCTGGGTGTCATCAGCATAACATTGGTATGAGAAGCCATGTGATCGGATGATCTGTCCCAGTGACGTGGTGTATATGGCAAAGAGAAGAGGTTCCAGTACTGAGCCTTGAGGAACCCCTTTGGCGAGGTGGTGCGCTGCAGAAGTGTGACTAAGCCAGGATACTTTGACCAGTGAGGTATAATTCAAACCAGGAGTGTGCTCTCCCTGTGATGCCCATGCTGGAGAGTATGGACAGGAGTTAGGTGGCATGTTGGGTTAGGTATGCAGAGCTGTGTCAAATGCAGCTGATAAGTCGAGCAAGATAAGTACAGAGGACTTAGCTGTCGCTCTGGCTTCTTTTAAGGCTTCTGTCATAGCCAACAGAGCCGTTTCGGTGGAGTGTCCACTTTTAAACCCAGATTGGTTTGGGTCAAGGAGGTTGTTATGTGAGAGGTAATCAGTGACCTGCTTAAAGACCGCCCTTTCAATGGTTTTAGACAGAAACGGGAGGAGAGAAACCGGCTGATAGTTCTCCACGAGTTGGAGGGAGGGAAGGTTTTTTGAGCAGCGGTGTAACCTGAGGTTGCTTGAATGTGGTAGGAAATATGCCCGATGTCAGTGAAGCATTAATCACATGCGTGACTGCTGCAGTTACAGTAGGAGTAATGGATTGGAAAAGATTAGTAGGGACGGGATCCAGCGGGCATGTAGTAGGATGGCTATAGGTGAGAAGTTTAGACACACTGCTCTGAGTGAGAGGGGTAAATGAGGAAAATGATGCAGTAGGACTTCTGCATGCAGATTTTGTGGTACCAGGTTCGGTAAACTGTTTGCTTATAGCTGCCACTTTGTCGGTAAAAAATGAGGCAAAGGTGTCTTCTGTTAGATTGGTAGCAGGTGGCGGAGGCGGAGGATTAAGTAGAGTTTTGAAGGTGGAAAAAAGTTTCCAGGTGTCAGTAGTACTATGAATCTTGTTGATGTAGAAAGACTTTTTTGCATCAGTAACACTG
Source organism: Leuresthes tenuis (assembly GCF_036924035.1). Taxonomy (NCBI): domain Eukaryota; kingdom Metazoa; phylum Chordata; class Actinopteri; order Atheriniformes; family Atherinopsidae; genus Leuresthes; species Leuresthes tenuis. Next base: position 33,438,124 of record NW_027325360.1, read on the forward strand.
GATGCGAATGATGACAGTAGCCCCTGGAGTTTAGCTAGATCTGCAGGATCTTTTGATTTCTGCCATTTCTTTTCGGCAGCTCTGAGATTGGTGCGTACTGGGAGGATCGAGCGGGTTTGGTGGATAGAGGACACAGACTATCCAGAGATAAGCTCAGAGTAGAGCAAAGGGACTCCGTGGCATCATTAACCTGAAGGGAGGAGAATATACTGGAGGTTGGAAGAGCGGAGGCAACAACGGAGGAGAAGCGGGTGGGCGACAGGTTGCAGAGATTGCGGCGGTATATGACAACCATATAGATTTTGACCGGTACAGTTACCAAGATGGCATGTAAGGTATTGTATTTAGCTTCAGGTAGCAGTTGGCTGTATTTCCATTTGTTGGAAATGAGCATGCCCGTTCCACCACCTCTCCCAGATGTAGGAGAGGTGTGGAAGAATATGTGGTTGGTTGAAAGTGCAGCTGGGGGAGCTTTGTCTTCAGGCTTAATCCAGATCTCAGTGAGAGCCAGGATGTCAAGAGACAGGTGGTTGGTATAAGCCATAATGAAATCTGCTTTGTTTACCGTCGATTGGCAATTCCACAACCCCACAGACAAGGGCGTGTCACAGAGTAAAGTGGGCTTTAGAGAGCGGAGGTTATTAAGGTTGCAGTGGCGTTTGGTTGTGTGAAACCTTCTATGCGAGCCGGAGACAACAGCAATGGGATTGAGGCACATTTTAAAGCAGGTGGTGAGGCCAGAGTGACATAGATGAGACAAGTAGGACAGGTTTGCCTTGTTCAATGGTCTTGCTCAGTGGACACGCGCAAGTAAACACGCTAGTCTTTACCCAAGAATGTCTTCACATGAGAGTGGCTAACACTTCAGACGCTTTTATGGTGTGCGCGCAATTGGACATGGCCGTTAATGTGTTAGCTAATTGCACTTGGCTGAGACCGCCCACTGAGAGTTAACCAAGAAGTGGTTTCAGAGAGGGGAGTTACCGCCCGTTCACAGCCTTTGATTATTCTGATTGATTTGCGATGGCCCACCCGAGGCTACTAGGTAACAGGTTTCACCCATGGATGGGTTTTGATAACTTTCTCAACAGTAGATATTGATTTTGGCAAAGAAGCTTAGAAAAACTTACACTTGCAGACACACAATGTTCTTTCTGTGCAGTTCCGATGATTATCTATTTTCTTAAGATTATATTATAGGTTTAAGAATGTATACATCCAAAGCCTAAGCACATAACTGACACAGAGGGAAGTACAATGTTTATGAAAGAGATAAATAAAAGGGAAAAAAAAACAAATGCAAAACCAGTTATGTCGAATATTTTCATATAAATCTTGAGCCAACTCAGATCACTACTGTTACTTGCACTCATGGGGATCAGTCCACTCTGGCGATCTTCTGGTCATAGAAATCTTCAGCAGCTTTCGGGAAATCAAAGGAGTGTCTGATGCCACCCACACTGATAGCGAGCCTGGCTGGGAAGAATAGGCTGCATGTGACTTTGGCCTCCCGGAGTTTTGTCTTTACTGGATTGAAGGCGGCTCATTGTTTGCTGACCTGGTCAGCATGAACACCTGTTCTCCCTTGTATGTCAGTCGCCGTTTAGTTTTGCTTGCATCCAGTATCTTCTGCTTGTCCGTGTAATAGTGTAATAGTGGAGGCGGACAAGGATTGCCCGCAGTCTCTCCCCGCTGGTTGGCCACGTGGCAAGTGTATGTGATGTACCGGGGAGCTGAAACTGTTGGGGGGAAAGAAATCCGCGAGGAACTTGATCATGTTGCCTCCTTTGGCTCCCTCTGCAATACCGACCAGTCGTAAATTTTTGGCATGGTAGCAGGTAATCTCTCCAGTGTATCCATCGCTGCGTTGTCAGCCATTATTGCGCTGCCTCGTGCGAATGGAGTTATCGTTTTCTGTACCCGTTTTCCCTGCTGTTTCCCTCTGCGTGAGCTCTTCTTCATATCAGGAGTTTTGTTACAAAGTGGTTGAAATTGAAGTTCCCCTTAGTTTTCTTGTTTATTTCAGTGTTCATTTGTCGGAGCTCTTCTCTTCTGCTCCCTAACCCTCCCGCTTGATAGGGGCTGTTTGGTCTCTGTATGACCAATGTCAGAGTTTGGTCCGCTTTGCTGGCAGTAAGTCAGATGTGTTTCCGGTGAGGGTTGTACTCCGCCAGGGCTGCCCTTTGTCACCGACTCTGTTCATAATTTTATGGACAGAATTTCTAGGTGCAGCCAGGGCATTGAGGGAGTCCGGTTTGGTGACCTCAGAATTGAGTTTCTGCTTTTTCTGGATGATGTGGTTCTGTTAGCGTTGTCGGGCCGTGACCTTCAGCTCTCACTGGAGCGGTTTGAAGCTGAGTGTGAAGCGACTGGGATGAGAATCAACACCTCCAAATCCGAGACCATGGTCCTCAGCCGGAAAAGGGTGGAATGCCCTCTTTGGGTTGGGAATGAGATCCTTCCCCAAGTGGAGGAGTACAAGTATCTTGGGGTCTTGTTCACGAATGAGGGACGAATGGAGTGGGAGATTGACAGACGGATTGGTGCGGCATCCGCAGTGATGCGGGCTCTGCACCGGCCTCCGCAGGGTGTCTGGGCTCTCCTTTAGAGATAGGGTGAGAAACTTGGTCATCTCGAAGGGGCTTAAATTAGAGCCGCTGCTCCTCCGCATCGAGAGGAGTCAGATGAGGTGGCTCGGGCATCTGGTTAGGATGCCTCCTGGACATCTCCCTGGTGAGGTGTTCTGGGCACGTCCCACTGGGAGGAGACCGGGGGAAGACCCAGGACACATTTGAGAGACTATGTCTCTTGGCAGGTTGGCAGGCCTATGAATGCTTCAGGGTCCCCCCGGAAGAGCTGGAGGAAGTGGCCTGGACGGGGAAGCAGCAGATGATGGATTGATGGATGAACAAGTCAAAATTATGAGATAGATACTAAGTCAAAACTAGAAAATTTCTGAAGAAATTTTGATGGGTGCCAAGCTGCTTCCCGTCTTCTGCCCGTCCACACAAACACACAGATGAGAGCTGAGAGCTGCTAGTTGCCAGATATTTCAAATCCAGTCTGAAAAATGAGATTTTGGGTTGTTCTGGTGAAATCTGCCTGCTTTAGACACATAAGGCCCGGTTGATCTGTTCAGAATAATGGAGAACATATGAGTTAGTGCGCGCTATTGCGCGCATTTGTCTCGTCAGCAGCTGGCATGAACCAGTTAATCTGTTCAGATTAATGGAAATTTATGAGTTAGTGCGCGATATCGCGCGCATTTGTCTCGTCAGCAGCTGCCATGAACCTGTTAATCTGTTCAGATTAATGGAAATTTATGAGTTAGTGCGGGTCATCGCGCGCATTTGTCTCACGAGCAGCTGGCATGAAGCTGTTTAACCATGTTGGCTGCCCTGCTGCTGCCCTTATGCTGCCCTAATGCTGCCCTAATGCTGCCCTTCTGCTGCCCTTCTGCTGCCCTTCTGCTCCTGCCCTTCTGCTGCCCTAATGCTGCCCTAATGCTCCTGCCCTCCTGCTGCCCTCCTGCTCTTCTGCTCCTGCCCTGCTCTTCTGCTGCCCTTCTGCTCCTGCCCTGCTCCTGCCCTTCTGCTCCTGCTGCCCTCCTGCTCCTGCCCTGCTCCTGCCCTAATGCTGCCCTCCTGCTGCCCTAATGCTGCCCTCCTGCCCTGCTCCTGCCCTAATGCTGCCCTAATGCTGCCCTTCTGCATTGCTCCTGCCCTAATGCTGCCCTCCTCCTGCCCTCCTGCCCTGCTCCTGCCCTAATGCTGCCCTAATTATGCCCTAATGCTGCCCTCCTGCCTTAATGCTGCCCTCCTGCCCTCCTGCTGCCCTTCTGCTGCTATGTTTACTCTGCCCTCATCCGCCATCTTGGCTCTGCCCTCATCCGCCATCTTGGCTCTGCCCTAATCAGCTGTGATAGAACAGGGCAGCCATCTTGGGTGTGGTCAGCATTAGTTGCTATGGGCAACAGCTGTGCCTGCCAACTGCCAACTGCCAAATCTGCACCTCACTTTGTCCCCTTAAAATCATGGGGTTTTCATATTGAGGCAAGTCTGGAACAAACGGTCGCTGTTCGAAAAGTAGAAGTCGTATCCGAATAATTCTTTCACCGTGAGCGCCAGAAGGGACGGGGGAAGCAAGCGGTGTAATTTTTATTCTTCTACCCCCCGTGGCTCCTTTATTATGGCAGTTTTAAAATGATTTTTCCGACTGATTTCAGGGCTCGGCCGTTTTATAATGGGATGGAATGTTCTCTTCGCTCAGAGGGGATTTGTGAGAAATCTGTGAGGCCCAGCTCAATGACAGTCACATTGGGTGAAAGACAACTAAAATACCTACGTTTTGATGTATAATTTATCCAGATCAGGCAGATAGTTTGGACGTGAGAGGCATTTGTTCGAGAAATTGCTTTTTAAAGATTTTTAGAGTGACAGTTAGAGTGTAACCGACATGAGACGACCTCCTCTGGACAACTAAAACGTAAACTGCCATTGTGTCAAAGCTGTATAAGCTATTGACAAGCCCTTTACCACAGTTAAAGCTGAGTCTTTCCTGTCACACACAAACTTTGAATGATGTGTGTGTGACACTGTATGGCTGAGTTATGAGGCCTCCAAGGGGAGGCCTCATAACTCATATGTGTGCCCTGCCTTTGGCATTGGGCACCCATAATAAAAGCACTGGAGTAGAGTGCTGCATTGGAACTAAGATTCCAAGGGTCCCGTGGGACCCAACGAAAATCTTGCGGAAAAGGGTGTTTTTAAGATTACCATGGGAGAAGCCAACAGCTAAAAATAGACAGCAGGTCCCAAGATCTTTGTTGGATGAAAAGTTCAACTATGGAGAGAGCAACTGAGGTTGGTAATAAAATTGGAATAAAAAGAATGCAAAACTATCCATCCATCCATTTTCTATAACCGCTTAATCCATTTCAGGGTTGCGGGGGGCTGGAGCCTATACCGGCTGTCATTGGGCGAGAGGCTGGGTACACCCTGGACAGGCTGCAAGTCCATCACAGGGCCACACAGAGACAAACAACCATCCCTGCTCACGCTCACTCCTAGGGACAATTTAGCCCTAATAGAAAACTAGACATATGGAAAGGCTTTAAAATGTTTGCGTATTGTTTTTTAAAACTGCGCAGATATTTGGACATCTGATTCGTTTTTTGCCTCAGTTGCGTAGATTGTATTTGCGTTTTTGTGAATAATATGGTTATGGTAAAATGGTACATAATGCTAAAGCGTGTATCTTGTGGTACATCTGCTGTTGAAATGTAATCTGCTGGATTTCATAATGCGTATCATAACCCATCCAGTATCACCACCAGCTGTCACTGGTGGTCACAGTTCTGTACTGAATAGAGCCACATGTCGAACTGTTTTTTATCACCAAAGCCTGCCCTGACAAAACTTGAATTCACATGGTTTGAACTATTACATAAACTATGAAGCCACCCCAAAACATACATTTCCAACTTTACTCAGTAGGTCCTTAATCTTTCCATTATGCCTCAGTTTACATATTATCATTATTTATTTAGGATTCTTTCTGTTAAATGACAGTTCTTTACCATGACACAGAAATGCTCACACTCAGAATACTCAGAAGTGCACTGTCCTACAGAACTAATATTTAGCATGTTTGCTTATGTAACGCCCTTTAGTTACACACATATTGTAATCCCTAATATTTCTAGCTTAACAATGTTGAGCTATACAGTCTGAATGAGTTTTGTAGTTGTTGTAGTTAATTTATTTCTCCAGCAGGGTGTATATTCATCATCAAGTGCTACTCGTGCTTTTGGTTCTTTTTTTTTCTTTTTGCACCAATGCAGGTGAAAGTAGACACGTTACATCCTAGAGAGAGCATATTAATGTTAATAACTCAATGAAGAGTGATTAAAATTTTGTTTCATTTTGAGTTATTGATTCCTGAAAGTATTTGCACCCATTAGGAGGTTTTTGGGTTGCTGGATATCACTGTGTTATTGAGTCTTATTGAGGGAAAACTCAGGTGAGTAATAACCATTAGTGCTTCGCATAGTATGCTAGCTGGTGCCGACAACGGCAGATTGCTCACTCTTGACCTAGTTGTACCTTTCCTGGATTCTGGCATTGGCTGACGGCTTTGCTTTGCGGTAAGACGTATTGCATCACTTCCTGTTGCTTTGTGTGTGTGCACTGTGACAGTTCTCGCTCCTCTTGAACTACTAATAATCACCTTATTTCTCCCTATAATTTTCGCATCTTGCATAGTTAACTCTATCCCATACTTGTTATATTCTAACACTCACTCTTACAGATCTTTAGATTTTATTTTTCACTTTTTAGCAGTGTGTCGGGTTCTCTAGCTTAGCATGGCTACCAGTTCTCTTCCTCTATCTCCTGCTTTCACCTGCTCCGTGTGTCAGATGTTTAGTTACTCCTCTGCCTCCTTTAGTGGTAATGGTACATGTAACAAATGTAGTCTTTTTGTAGTTTTGGAGGCAAGGTTATCTGAATTGGAAGCTCGGCTCTGCACTGTTGAAAACCACCTGATAGCGAGCCAGGCCCTTTTAGTCAGTGCGGAGCCACCTAGCGTAGCTAGCTCTGTTAGTCGTCCCCGAGCAGATCCCGAGCAGCCGGGACTTAAGAGTGGCTGGGTGACTGTCAGGAAGAGGAGTCATAGTCCTAAAGTCAAGCCCGTGGTTCACCATCAACCTGTCCACGTTTCAAATAGATTTTCCCCACTCAGCGACACACCCGCTGAGGAGAAAACCCTGGTAATTGGTAGCTCTATAGTCAGAAACGTGGCATTAGCGACACCAGCGACCATAGTCAAATGCATTCCAGGGGACAGAGCGGGCGACATAGAATCCTATTTAAAACTGCTGGCTAAGGATAAACGTAAATACGGTAAAATAGTTATTCACGTCGGCGGTAATGACACCCGGTTACGCCAATCGGAGGTCACTAAAATTAATGTTGCATCGGTGTGTAATTTTGCCAAAACAATGTCGGACTCCGTAGTTTTCTCTGGACCCCTGCCAAATCTGACCAGTGATGACATGTTTAGCCGCATGTCCTCATTCAATCGCTGGTTGTCTAGATGGTGTCCAGCAAACAACGTGGGCTACATAGATAATTGGCAATCTTTCTGGAGAAAACCTGGTCTGATGAGGAGAGACGGCATCCATCCCACTTTGAAAGGAACTCTTCTCATTTCTAGAAATATGGACGAATTTATTAGTCATCCAAAAACATGACAACCCAGGGTTGAGACCAGGATGCAGAGTTGTAGTCTTACACACTTCTCTGCGGCTTCCCACCTGATGCTGCCCCCCCCCTCAATCAAAAAACACAAAAGGAGCAAATCCTCTTGTGCAAAAAAAAAAGAATTTTAAACAAAACTTTAACTGAACAAAAACATCAAACTATTAAATGTGGTTTGCTGAATATTAGATCTCTCCCTTCGAAGTCTCTGTTAGTGAATGATTTGATTTGTGATCATCATATTGATATATTTTGTTTTACAGAAACCTGGCTGCAGCAGGAGGATAATGTTAGCATTAATGAATCAACTCCCTCTGACTATTTAAATGTTCACGTTCCTCGAACCACAGGTAGAGGAGGAGGAGTGGCAGCTATCTTCAGATCAGGGTTACTAATCAGTCCTAGAACCAAGATTAGTTTTAGCTCTTTTGAATCTCTGATTCTCAGTTTTTCCCACCCAAAGTGGAAATCACAAAAACCTCTTGTGTTTGTTGTTGTGCATCGTCCACCTGGCCCTTATTCTTAGTTTCTGTCTGAATTCTCAGAGTTTTTATCCCAGTTAGTGCTGAGTACAGATAAAGTCATTGTAGTGGGTGACTTTAATATTCATGTAGATGTTGAAAATGACAGCCTAAATATTAACTTTAATTCTATATTAGACTCTATTGGATTTTCTCAAAGTGTTTACAGACCGACTCACTGCCTTAATCATACCCTTGACCTTGTGCTGACTTATGGCATTGAGAGTGAACAGTTAACAGTGTTCCCTCATAATCCTGTCTTGTCTGACCATTTTTTAATAACTTTTGAATTTACATTACTTGACTACACGGTTTCTGAGAAGAATTCTACATATAGAAGGTGTCTGTCAGAGAATGCTGTAACCAGATTTAAAGAGTTGATTTCATCATCCTTTTCTTCACTGCCATGTGCTGATATGACAGAGGACGGCTACCTACATTTTACTCCAGTAGAACTTGACTCTCTTGTTGACAGCACTATAGCTTCAATGCGTACAACACTGGACAATGTTGCCCCTCTGAAAAGGAAGGTAATCAGTCAGAAGAGGTTGGCTCCTTGGTATAATTCACAGCTGCGTGCGTTAAAGCAGACTGCAAGAAAGCTGGAGAGACAGTGGCGTTCCTCTAATTTAGAAGAGTCTCAATTAGTCTGGAAAGATAGTTTAATAACGTATAAGAAAGCACTTTGTAAAGCTAGAACTGCTTATTATTCATTATTGATAGAAGAGAATAAGAATAATCCCAGGTTTCTTTTCAGCACTGTTGCCAGGCTGACAAAGAGTCCGAGCTCTGTTGAGCCATGTATTCCTTTAACTCTCAGCAGTGATGATTTCATGAGATTCTTCATCAATAAAATTGTTTCTATCAGAGAGAAGATTAATGGAATCCTTCCCATTATTATCACTGATGTATCATCAAGTAGAGCAGCTTTAGAAGTATCTTTCGAACCTGAATTGTATTTAGACAGCTTCTGTCCAGTTGATCTTTGTGAGCAAACAACGGCAATAGTCTCTTCTAAACCATCAACTTGTATGTTAGACCCAATCCCAACCAGACTGTTCAAGGAGGTTTTCCCCTTAATTGACACTTCCATATTGGATTTGATCAATCGGTCTTTGTTGACAGGATATGTACCTCAGACTTTTAAGGTTGCTGTAATTAAACCTTTACTTAAAAAACCTACTCTTGATTCAGAAGTGTTGGCTAATTATCGACCTATATCCAATCTCCCTTTTTTGTCTAAAGTTCTTGAAAAAATAGTTGCAGTTCAACTTTGTGATCATTTACATAGAAATAATCTGTTTGAAGAGTTTCAGTCAGGATTCAGAGTGCATTATAGCACAGAAACAGCACTGGTGAAAGTTACCAATGATCTCCTGTTAGCTTCTGATAGCGGACTTGTTTCTGTGCTTGTCCTGTTGGATCTCAGTGCTGCATTTGATACGATCGATCACAGCATTCTGTTACAGAGACTTGAACATGTTATTGGGATTAAAGGAACTGCATTAGGCTGGTTTAAGTCATATTTATCTGATAGATTCCAGTTTGTTCTTGTAAATGAAGAATCTTCCTCACACATTGGAGTAAGTCATGGAGTTCCTCGGGGTTCTGTGCTTGGACCGATTCTTTCTACTTTATACTTGCTTCCATTAGGTAACATTATCAGACAGCATGGCATAAATTTCCATTGTTATGCTGATGTTACTCAGCTGTACTTATCTATGAAACCAGATGAAACCAACAGGTTGGTCAGACTACAAGCCTGTCTTAAAGACATAAAGACCTGGATGACTCAGAACTGTCTGCTTTTAAATTCAGACAAAACTGAAGTTGTTCTCTTTGGACCTGAGCGCTTCAGGGAGAAATTGTCTAGTTATATAGTTACTCTAGATGGTATTTCCTTGGCTTCTAGTTCTACAGTGAGGAACCTTGGAGTTATTTTTGACCAGAATTTATCATTTGACGCACATATAAAACTGGTTTCTAGGACTGCCTTCTTTCACCTTCGTAATATTGCTAAAATCAGGAACATCCTGTCTCAGGGTGATGCAGAGAAACTAGTTCATGCATTTGTTACTTCAAGATTGGACTACTGTAATTCCTTATTATTGGGCTGTCCCACATATTCTCTGAAAAGCCTCCAGCTGATCCAAAATGCTGCAGCCAGAGTTCTGATGAGAACTAACAGGAGAGATCATGTTTCTCCAGTTTTAGCTTCTCTTTATTGGCTCCCTGTTAAATTCAGAATAGAATTTAAGATTCTTCTTCTCACATATAAAGTTCTTAATGACCGAGCTCCATCATATCTTAAAGATTTAATTGTAAGGTATTTTCCTAACAGAGCACTTCGCTCCCAAACTGCAGGTTTAGTTGTTGTTCGTAGAGTTTCTAAAAGTAGAATGGGAGGTAGAGCCTTCAGTTATCAGGCCCCTCTCTTGTGGAATAAGCTGCCAGTAAATGTCCGGGAAGCAGACACCCTTTCCACTTTTAAGATTAGGCTTAAAACTTTCCTTTTCGATAAAGCTTATAGTTGGGGATGGCTCAGGTAATCCTGAAACATCCCATAGTTAAGCTGCTATAGGCTTAGACTGCTGGGGGACCTCATCTGTCACACCTTTCCTCACTTTGCTCTCTTTTTTCCCCCTGTTTAATTTCACAATTGATTTTATGTACGTGTGACATTATTGTGGTTATTAACGTATGTTTCCCTGTTCCAACAGATATCCTTTGAATGGTGTTATGGTGTTTTTCCCCCCTCTTTTCCCTCTTTTCTGACTTCTCAAACCCCAGTTGGTCGAGGCCGATGGCCACCCTTCCTGAGTCTGGTTCTGCCAAAGGTTTCTTCCTGTTAAAAGGGAGTCAGGACGGGAGATTGGACTGAAGACAAGTTTCGGTGCTATCTGTTGGTTTCCTTAGCTAGGATATTCATTTTTTGAATTGGCTCTATATGAATTAATTGGATTATGATTACAATGAATTGAATTCCAATTGGCTTGAATTGGACTATATTACTTAAGTGCCTTGAGATGACAATTGTTGTAATCTGGCGCTATATAAATAAAATTGAATTGAATTGAATTGAATTTAATGGAAATGAATATCTTTGTTACTATTGTTATGTTTTGGAAACCATGTTTAAAACCAACTGGAGACAGATGAATGTATATGTGTGCATTTATGAGTTTGATGGTATCTTTATGGAAAATTGTCTGTGCTAATTGAACTATTGCTTTGTGTTTGCAGCGGAGGTAATGCTATATAGTTAAACAAGCTGGTCTTGAAAAAAAACTTAGCTGTGTGCATTTGGCTTATTGAGAGACAGTAATTCAATTAATTAGATTAAATTCATAAATGTACACTATGCGGTGCGAAAAGCTAAAAGGACCATTTAAAATAATTCACATACACACTATTTTGTGTGTGTTGCCTGTTTAAAAATTAATTTTATAGCTGTATATGATGCCTTAACAATGTGAATGGTTCATGTTCATTGATTTGAGATTTAAGAAAAAAAAGAATGAGAAATACTGTACAGTTGATTTAGATGGAAAAGATAGGAGAATAATATAAAAAACAACTGCTGCTCTATGCAAGTTGTTTTTTGTTTTGGTGTATGAGTCCATCTGATGGTGAACTAAAGCCCAGACCCAAGAAACGTGGAGCAGTACACCATCTTACAAGCGTGCAGTGTGACGTTGGAGGCAGCTTCATTGTGCATCTGGAGAGAGGACATATTTTACATCATACAGATGAGAAACAAAATCACAATACCCGAGTAGATGAACAGTTACATAACCATACACTGAAAGACTAACACTTACTGAATACGGGAGACTGAAGGACACTGACTAATTGGGACAAGTGACTTTATGTGAACTTGAAACTTTGAACAGTATTACTTGTGAATTCATATTGTGAATTGATTTTGCTGTTGTTTACAGCTGAGGTTGCTACACAGTAAATTTCAGGTGATTACCGGGTTGTTTTGATAGAGAAATATAAATTCACCTGTTAGCTGAACTATTTCAGTTGGTGAAATCGAAGAGTGGCTTTCCTGCCAATAAAGAATATTATTGTTACTGTTTATAAACTGTTGTCCTTGTCACATATATCTGTCACAGTCTGCTCTGTAAACAGTTTGTCATGTCACAGTTTATGTTAATCAGGTTATGTTCTGGTCATGTTTTTCCCCTGTCACGTTCAGTTCACTCACATCACCTGTCTCATTGTTCACAGCTGCACCTCATGTCACTGATCACTCCCTCCACAGTATTTAGCTTCCTGGTTTACTTTCAGTCACTGCAGAATCCTCATTATCCCTCCATGCTTCGCCACAGAGATAAGTCTGGTTATGCCTCATAGTCCTGTTTATTAATAGTCATAGTCTTGTTTTGTATTTCACAGTCTTGGTTTTTTGTCATAGTTAAGTATTTTTGATCCGGTCCTGCTGCGCCTTTTGTTCTTGTCTTTTGCTCCTTGCTTGTGGAATAAACCCTTTTTGTGAACAAAAAGAACTGCATCTGGGTCCTACCTCTCCACAGTTCCTGACAATATCCTCCTTGAGCGAAACTATATCTTCTGATTTGGCCTAAATTTAAAGTACATGACAGTCATCTTAGCTTGTGCACAGAAGACAGTGTTACATTTATAATGTCAGACTGATCATGTTTTCACATTTTGATGGGAAGGCTGATCAGATTAAGTAATCTCTTTAGCACCATGAACAGACTGAACAGACCATAGCCACACCCACTATCTTTTATATTTTGACATACAACCCCTGACACTAAAAGGTTTGTCAGCATATGCAAAACCCTTTCATGGTGTAACTTTATTTAAATTGTGCATTTTCACAAAACATATCCATCGCCAATGTCATTCCTCATAATGAAACAGCATGCAACCTCCAAGCTTTACCAAACTTTGCAAGCCAATGCAAATATTTTGGGAATGTACCAAAATGGTTCAAGAGCGCCATTTACAATATTCAGCCCCACAGCCTACTTTAATTCACACATATGGAAATTTGCACAAACATTCCAAGCCTCTTGGATCCATTGAGTAAATCAAGCAGGCAGTTGGCCATTTTGATTTGAAGCGTGATTTGAGGTGCAATTTTTTCAGGTGTCCTATTTTAATGAACTCCTCCTACAGATTTTATTTAATCACTCTGAAACTTGGTCAGTACATCCCTTATCATTAAAGGTTATTTAAAACTTTACATTAGCCAAAGGGCGTGGCCACGGCGGCTGCCTGAATTGGAAGGTGTAATCATTTCATAGGAATTTGTTTACTTGATCTTTGACCTGTTTTTTTTAAACCTTTTAGCCACTTCAACTTAAAATGTGGTCAAACTACACATAAGTAATTGATGATGCTTTATACTGAAAAATTTAGGTTTTCGCTGGAGGGCGTGTCCATGGCCATGGGGAAAATATCAATATCGAGCTATGATTACAAAAGTCATTATAATCGTTCATTTTGCATCTGAGCAGCACCAAAGTTACATAGTGTAGTCTCCTTTGGGCCCTGATCAAATCAATATAGATATACTCTGCCAATGTCGTAGCCCCACCCACTAAGAACAGGAAGTAACAGTTTTTAGTTTATGACTTACAACTTCTCAGTGACTCAGGAAGCCATCTATACTTTCATCTATATCAAATGAGGTGGGGGGAGAACATCTCATTGTGACAGTGGCTGGGGCAACGTGGCAACGTAGGTCTGAGCGCAGCCAATGTGCGAGGGCCAATCATCGATGCTTGCAGATTTAATTCCTCTTCTTCCTCTACTTCTGGTAAATTAATTGCTTATTTGGGGACTGCCCATGCCCCGAAACTCATGAAATTTAATTCAATTTAAGAGTGGTAAAAAGCCACCAAACCAACTAAACTGCAGCCTCTCTTATTACGTTCACTGACGTGCGTGAAAATGGGAATATATATCATGCCAGGACGAAAATTCCTCTTGGAGGTACAGACTAAACCCAACAGGAAGTCAGACACTTGGTCCAAAGGTGCCGTTTTGCACATCAGGCTGTCGTTTGAGAGGCAGGGTACACCCTGGACAGGTTGCCAGTCCATCACAGGGCCACACAGAGACAAATGGGACAAATAACCACGCACACTGGGGTTAGTTTAATTTGACGTGCTTATTTTTGGACAGTGGGAGGAATGTCATCACCAGACTTAACATATTTGATGACAGTCACCCTGAACACAAAAATTAGAAATGTTAAGAGATTAAAAAAATGAGAGCTTAATTAATTATGATCTGTAATTAATTTATCTCTTTTTTTAATGTCACCTAAAAATTGCTGAGAAAAACCCTCAACTTGAAGTATTTTCATTGAGATTCATTACATTATTGTGGCAGATCAAAAGATTGATATAGAACAAAAAAAGTGGCTTTATTAAGTCATTTATTGTTTCTAACTGTGAGGACTTGAACAGATGCAGTCCTAGCTATTTACATTCTTCCGTGTTTGAGACTAGTCCCAATTACTGCTTCCAAACTTTACTTTTGACCACCAGGGGGGAATATTGCTGTGTTCTTTTGTCAATCTCTAAATAATTAGAAAATAAAAATAAAACACTTTTCTGAGCAATACAAGTATTGAACACTGAACATACTTCACTCCCTTGTGCGTGGGGGTTGTGGAATTTCCAATCGGCAGTTAACAAAGCAGACTTCATTACGGCTTATTCCAACCACTGTCACAGTTTAAGTTTTTTAATGTCACAGTTTATGTTTTGATCTTCATGTTTTCAGCTTATGTTCTTGCCATGTTTCTCCCCTCAAGTTAGTCTCACTCATGTCACCTGTTTCATTGTGATCAGCTGCACGTCATCACTAATCACTCCCTCCACAGCATTTAGTCTCCTAGTTTCCTTTCACTCATTGCAGAATCCTCACTAACCTTTCATGCCACCGTCACTGAAAGCTAAGTCTGATTTCCTGCCTCATAGTCACAGTATTTATTTCATGCCATAGTCTTGTCTCATTTACATAGTCTTGTTTATTCATTTAGCCTTGCCTTGTTTTTTTCTAACATTGAGTATTTTTTAATCCGGCTCTGCCACGCTTTATGTTTTGGCCCTGCTCCCTGTTTTTGTTGGAAATAAACCTTTTTTTTAACTTAAAAGAACTGCATCTGGGTCCTACCTCTCCATCAATCGTTACAACCACAAATCACTTGACATCCTGGCTCTCACTGAGACTTTGATTAAGCCTGAAAACAATGTTACCCTTAATGCACTTTCGACCAACGTCACATTCACTGGGCCTTCAAATGGGCCTGCTAATTTCCAACAAATGGAAATACAACCAACTGCTACCTAATGCTAAATACAACACCTTTTAATAACATGCCATCTTGGTAACTGCACCGGTCAAAATCTACATGATTGTCGTATGTCTTCCACCAGGAGAGGGGAGTTTTTGGATATGTGGCTCAGCCGCGTTTTCTGTTTTTGCCTATTGGAATAGACCTTTTTGATTTGTGAAGTCTGCATCTGGGTCCTCCCCTCTCCTCACGCCATCGCTCTTGACAGAAGGATTTCGCTTCTTCGACGCTCTCCGGAGCCGACCCGCGATCTTGTACAATTGCTTGGCTGAGGGGGGCCGTCAAGTTTAATCGGTGGAGGGTCTCTGGTGACTGGTAAATCCTGGAGGTGTTCCGGTGGGGGCTGGTTTCGGGGACCTCCGCACTCCAGGAAGTCTGGAAGACAGTGAGACAAGTTCACTATGCGGGAATGGTGGACATGTTCAGTGCAGACTCAGCCGAGGCGCTCCACCAGTCTCTCACCTCTCCTTTTGCTTCCCCACACTGTAATGACGTTGTATTGAAGCAGATATAATTTAAGTGATTGGCAAAAAAGTAATCAGTATATATTAGATGTTTCTATGCACGGCATGTAATTTTAGTTTTAATAATTTTTGGTGATCTGCTTTTTATTTACATTTAATTTTATTTTCATTTTTTGACAATGTGCACTGCTACCAGCAGAGCAGTGTACACGAGAGGAACTGTTGGCACTGTCAAGGATAGGACGCGGAATTAAACATCCAATTCCAACTGAGCTAAGAAAGCTGTACCGTGGATGCAGACCTGGAGCAAAACTAAAGGCAAAGAGGCACAGCAGGAGGTGGCGGTACAAGTTTTTGTCTGCCCTCAGTGATTATGGGAAATGCTAACTCGCTATCAAACAAGTGATGAGCTAGAGGAGCTTGTGTGGAACCAACAGCTGTATAAGGAGAGCAGTTTGATCTGTCTGTCTGAGTTCTGGCTGAACGTAAACACTCATGTGTGGACATGCTCGGCTTCACAGCCATACGAGCGGATCAAGACCTGAGTGTGAGCGGAAAGGCGGGGGTGTTATCCTGTTTTTTAATCAGAGATGGGTTAACCCCCGCAATGTGACTGTTAAGGAGAGGGTATGCTGTCCAGACACTGAACTGCTGTCAGTTGGTTTCTGTGCGTTCTATGTGCCCAGAGAGTTCCCATATACAGTCGTAATCACTGTTTACATTCCACCGAGGCGGCACTAACAATGGCGTGTGACGTAATCCATGACGCCGTTACTAGGATACAGACCCAGCATCCTGAAGCGTTCATTGCAATCACAGGGGACTTAAACAACTTCTGTCTATCCTCCTGACTGGCTTTGTACAGTATGTGGACTGTCTGACATGTGGAGAAAGGACATTAGATCTGATATATGCAAATGTGAAGGAGACTTACAGGGCAGTGTCTCTTCCATGACTGGGTAGATCTGATCACAGCATGGTCTATCAACAGCCCACATACAGACCTTGTGTGAAAAGACTTCCTGTCTTCCTTCCAGATCTGTCAGGAAGTGGTCACCAGAGGCAAGTGATGCACTGAGAGGCTGCTTTGATGTCACCAATATTACAACAGGTTTGATAGAGTGGCTTTTTCCACCTCTGCTGCTGCTCCCTCCACCCCCACCAATACAGCTGCTTCCTCTATACTGCTTCCGCTGCCCAGCTGTACTTCCACCTCAATGGCAACTTGCATCGTCGAGCCTCCTCCTCCCAGCTGCAACTCATCCTCTGCAGCAGCTCTCATTAACAGGCTTCCTCCATCCAGCTGAACCTCCACCTCTATGGCAGCTTCCACCGCCAGGCCTCCTGAGCACAGCTGCACATCCACTTCTGCGGCAGCTTCCATCGCCAGGCCTCCTGAGCACAGCTGCACCTATACCTATGCAATAACTCCCACCACTAGCCCTCCTCTGTCCAGCTGCACCCCCACCCCCATCTCTATGACTACCAACATCACTCCTGTCGCCATTGATCCACTACAAACTGAGCAGCTCCCCCTGTCTCAACCTATAGAGGAGGTTGAAGCTGAGCTCAGGAGATGGAGTCTGTCCAAGGCTTCTGGGGACTGAGCTGGTCAACTAGCAGTCTCTCTTCAGAGGCTCTTCAATATGAGCCTTCAGATGGAAAAAGTCCCGGTGTTGTGTAGAATTTCTTGTCTCATACCAATGCCTAAATTAGGGCAACCAGTGGAGCTGAATGACTACAGACTGGTTGCTTTGGCATCTCATATCATGAAGACCTTGGAGAGACTCCTTGTTTATCGCAAATGATTGCAGGTTGCTTAGGATCTTGACTCACTCCAGTTTGCCTACTAGAAACACATAGGAGTGGAAGACGCGATTCTGTACATGCTGCATCGGGCATTTGCTCATCTGGATGTGCCTGGTTCATATGTGAGAATCATGTTCTTTGGCTTCTCCAATGCCTTCAACACTATACAGTCTCCCATACTGATAGACAAGCTTCTAGCTATGGGTGCGGCACCCTCCCTGACATCGTGTATTATAGACTATCTGACTGCCAGACCACAGTATGTCAGGATGGGGAGATGTGTTTCTGGAACACTAGAATGCAGTACTGGGGCTCTGCAGGGTACTCTTTTGGCTCTTTTTCTTTTCACCCTGTACACATTGGACTTCAGGTTCAACTCAGAGTCCTGCCACATACAGAAATATACTGATGATCTGTTGTGGCATGTGTGCGCGGTGGACAGGAGAAGGAGTACAGGGACCTTGTGGAGTCCTTCAATGGCTGGACCAAAAATAACTGTTTGCTCCTGAACACTACCAAGACCAAAGAGCTGGTGGTAAAATTCTATGCCAGTAAGTCTGTATTTATGGAGGGGAGATGGGGGTGTTGCTGGATAATAAACTGGAGTGGTCTGCCAAGGTGGAAGCAGTGTACAGGAGGGGCCAGAGCCGTCTCTTCTTCCTGAGGCGGCTCAGGTCCTTCAATGTCTGTAGTGATATGATGAGTATGTTTTATCCCACTATCACTGAGAGTGCACTGTTCTATGCTGCTGTCTGCTGGGGGAGTTGTATCACACACAAAAACTGTAGGTGCCTGGACAAACCAAAAAAGGCTAGTTCTGTATTAGGCAGAAGGCTAGACCCTCTTAGTGCTGTGGTGGAGCAATGGATGAGGAGGAAACTATATTCTGTTTTGGAGAATAATAAACATCCTCTCCACAGCATCCTGGCAGGACAGAGAAGCAGTTGCAGTCTCATCTCACTGCGCTGCAGGACTAAGAGGTTCAGGAGGTCCTTTGTCCCCACAACCATAAGGAATTTTTGTTTTGCCAATTTTTTTCATAGTTTAGGTTTTGTATACCAGCTCAGCCACGCTTTTGTTTGGATTGTTTTGTCTGTATTTAAATAAATCAAGTTCTAATTCGGAAATATCTGCATCCAGGTCCTCCTTCACCACGCCATTCAACCTATGTGACATTAATTTGCCTTAAAAAAAGTCACAGCTTACAGGCAGATGACTTACTCTTTGTACTGTCTTGAAAGTTTTAGTTCAAAATGTACAGTGAGGACAACTAGAAATGCAAGCTATACCCAACACACGACAGTCTTATGTAAGAGAGCTATTATTGTGAGGACAGGAATTAAGATTTTGTGTGTATACTGTGTGTGTGTGTGTGTGTATATATATATATATATATATATATATATATATATATATATATATATATATATACACATGTGTGTGTTGTAGTGAAAAAGCATGGTATAATGTATTTAATAAGTCCAGTCATTATCTGAATTATGCTGTCTGCGGGCCATAGTTATACATAGGATACACCAGACATATAATGTGTATCGAGAAAAAGTGATCTGATTATTCTCCAGAACAGAACTATGTTTAAAAAGATTATGCTGATACCCCAGCAGAGCCTACAAGGGGCTAAACAGTATGCTGCTTATTCCTCTCCACTGTGTCAGATTCAGGATGCATTAGAATGTACCAAGACTTCATTGTGCATGGAGCAAATGGTAAATGTCTCCAAAAATATTGCTGACATTGTGTTGTCTTTTCACATCTTCATTCAACACCTTCACTGCAGATGTATGCCTCCCTTTATTTTATAGCAGTGCTATTGATTACCTCTCTGCCTGTCAGTCGTGCATAAAATTAACACTGTGTTAAAAGGGCATGGATTTCTGTCAGCCCCTGACAAGATAACCTATTATTGGAAGACTACTCCTAATTTGTTTTTGTTTATCCAGAAGGATAAACTTACATTCTACGAACTCCCGATAAGTCTATTACAGAAAATCCTAGTCACACCATCAATGACCACTAATCATTGCTACTCCTAATTACATCAGGATTCTCAGTCTTAATTAACCAATCTTTACAACACTTCACATCCTTAATGCTGCTCTCAACAAAACTGCATGTTTGTTAAAGTTCTTTAAAACAAAAAATATCAACAAATATTTCAAGATATTTGCACTGGATGGAGGAAAGAAAATTGTTTTCAGTATGCAGTGACATAACAATGCCAGCAGAGCACAAGGCTTCACTCTTCATGGCCTCACTGTTGGCACTGAGTTCAACACAGACTTCAGTTGAAACTTGAAGTTACCTAGAATATCATATTTGTTCACCAACAGAATCATCTGCCGTTATAATTATTCACCTTACAAGCCAAGACATGCAAACCATGGGGATAAAGCTAATTGCAGTGGCTGAGGATTTTGTTAAGCCATGAACTAAGCTTATCGACCTGGAAAGCATAACACTGGGAGCATGATAATATGGCACTATCCAAGAAAATGACACATTTGTTTTCCTCAAATACACAGACAATATCTTAAAAATTACAAACTACATCCATGACAGATTCTATTTTGAGATTCTATATAGTAAATGGTTAAAACTGAACCCAAAAGTCCCAAGCCCACGAGATATACAAAAATAGTCTCATATATTATTCCCCAAAGATCATTCTTTAGATAGTAACCACATGTTAAGCACACTTTTGGTGTACCCTTTTTTCAAGATCATGGATAAAAATTGGCCATATCTGAGCTATACCACTGATACATATTCACTTATATTTTTTATGAAACCAGATTGCTAATAAATGTACAATCTCTCCTCAATCAGCTTATTTTACATGTGTTTAAAAATTATAACTAAATTTAGATTCACATACATTTCTTAACTTGTAAATATTTATGCATAGTCACTGTTGGATCAGCAACAATGAATGTTTAACATAGAAGGTATTCAATATTTTCTTCAATCTTTTTTTTTTTTCCTCCCCTTGTCCTGTTCAGCGTTATGGCAGCAGAATTGTAGTCTGAATACCTTTGATGCCAAACAGATTTGCTTTGCCAAGGGAAGTTTTATAAATGTAAAGCTCCCCTTGATGCCCATTTATTTATTTCTGTTGACAATATATGACATGTAATAGAACTGAACCGGACCGGGGGACAAGGAAAGAAGAAGAGGAATGAAGAGGAAACAGAACAAAAATAGAAACAAAAACCAGACAACCAGCTGCTACACCTGTAAAAAACAAAACAGACAACAATCACCAGGAGCACCTGAAAAGCAGACAAGCAGAGAAAAAACAAACACACAAACAAACAAAAACAAGCACAAGAAGCGGCGATCGCATACAACACAGCTGTGGATATAGATGACCTGAGACGACATGGTAATACATCAACTGCTTAGCGACCATGCTACTGGACTAATGAATGTGTGTGTGTGTGTATGAGAACATGCAACACCCATGGCACAGGACCTACATGATAACCGTGCTTAGTTATGAGTGTATAAGTGTATAGGGCCACAATCCACAGCTCCCCCAAGCAATCAGAAGCAGGCAGAGAGGGCCACAAGACCCAGGTCACCAGCAGCCCCCACAGAGCACAGAACCCAGGAAGCCCACCGCAGGGGCAACCACGCATCCACCCAGAAGACTGCAGAGGAAGCCCCCGGACAGAGCCCCCGCAAGCATAGGGCAGAGGCCCTCCGGGAGCCAGGGGCAACAGCCCACCAACCCCGCCAGGCCCCAACCGCCCAGACACGGGCCGTGCACTGGACCCGGGCCCCAGGAGCCTGAGCGCCCTCAAACCCCACGGCAGAGGCCCCACCCAATATCCAGGAGGGCCAAGCGCCCCAGACAGCCACACAGTGGGTCAGCGCCTGCCCCAGCGCCCCTGGCCAAGTGCCCTGGGACTCAAGACGCGCCCACAGGTGGGTGAAGTCGCGAGCAGCGGGGAGAGGAAACGCCGCCCCCCCCATCAGGAGAAGCACAGGCAGGCCAGGCGACAGCAAGTCCCAGATCCAGGCCCAATCATTACCACACACACTTTCACGTCCCATACATCCACACATCCACACGTCCTCCCTCCCTCGACTCCGCTGGGGTGTAGTGCAGTGGGCACACCAGGGGGCCAGCAGCCCCCCAGCCACCACAGACCCCGAACCAGCAGAACAATTAATTAATCCTCTTGGCCCCGAGCAGCAACCAGGAAGCAGGGGTGTGGGAAGAAGACCCCTCCCCTCACCCTTCTGGCTCTTCAATATTTTCTAATAGTGAGCGATTAAAATTGAGGGGCAGCCAAACTTGTAGAACTGGGAGCGCGGCCCTCTGGGCAGCCTACATACCCAAAGAGCCCCGCCCACCAGATGCCACTCAGTGTAACCACCCCCCAAGACCTAATGTGTGTGTGTGAGTGTGTTTGATAAGTAGTGATGTCTAAGGTGTAATTAAAACAGGGGCGGGGAACTGCAGAGTGCAACCAAAGGGGACCACCTACGTGGCCCCATCCACTACACCCCACCGAACACACATGCCCCCAAAACCCTTCATGTGTGAGTGTGTGCTGTGTACAGGAGCCAGAAGGGAGAGGGGTATGGGGATATACACCGGGGGAGAGTAGCTCCCCCGGGGAGGGCAGCCAGGGACTGGCTGCAATAGGCATCCCCGCTACCTGGGAGCCAACACAGGGCAGGAGGGGCTGATGTCCACCAGGCTCGGGGCCTGCAGCGACCATATTCCGGGAGCTACTGTACCCCCAGAAGGTACCCGTCCCGCCCCACCCCACTCCACTCAACCCAACCCCACTCCGGAGGACCTCTACAAAAAACAAACAAACAACAAAAAAAAAGAAAAAAAAACACCCGGTCACACCAGTCGCAGCAGCCCGGGCCTGAGACCCCCCCTCACCCAGCCCCCCCCACCCCCCCCCCCCCCCCCCCCCCTCACCGCACGCCCCAACACCCTGAAAAAAAAAACCCCAACCATCTGCGGACACCTTGGAGGTCCCAGAGCAACAAGCTGTGGCGCGTCCAGGGCAACCTAGCCCCCCCAGGCACCGGCAGGGGCCAGCCACCAGGGCCTAGGTCCAGCACCACCACCCACGCCAGAGCGGCCCGGCCACCCGGCATAGAGCCAGCAGCCACCACCCCAAGGCCCCTAAGGGACCCCGCCCCACACCGCAAGACAGCCCCACCCGCAAGCCCCCAAAACTGCCCTCCAAGCCCGACACACAGTCCCCCCCAGCAATGACCAACCCGGTCCCCACGACCCGAGAGACCACCAGACGCCCGAAACCACACAGCCCCCCCCAGCACACACCCAACCGCCCAGAGCGACGGGACAGCAACCCACCACCACCACTATGTGATAAAGCTAATCAGAGGGGACCAGAGAGAATGAAATTCAGCCAATTGATGTTTTGAGGAGGCAGACATTGTTTCCATGCTAATATAATCTAAAAGAAAATTTCTCAACTGGTTAATACACAGATTGTTCTTTGCTTTCCAGTTCATGAGAATAGTTTTCTTTGCGATACATAACACTGTGAGAACCATGTGTGCTGAGTTAATTTCCATGTTGATGTTGTCTAAGTCACCCAGTATGCACAGTGTGGGGCATGCAGGGATGCTACACTTTAGCCATGTTGATAGGTCCTCACAGACTTCAAGCCAGAACTTCTGGACAGGCGCACAGAACCACAAAGCGTGTGCATAATCATCAGGTGCGTTATATGTGCAATGTGAGCAGATGTTTGAGTGTGTTAGACCCATCCTGAACATCCTTTGTCCTGTATAGTGTGTTCTATGAAGGATTTTGTATTGTATGAGCTGTAAATTAGGATTCCGAGTCATTCTGAAGGTGTTCAAACATATTTGTGGCCAGAAGCTATGACTAGAACTGTTGGATAAATCTGCCTCCCATTTTGAGGATGGAAGAGACATTGTGTCATCTATCTTAGACAATAATTTATATATTTTTGATAGTAGTTTTGGGGTGCAGATGCTTAGAAATTCTGCTACCCTAGTCGGGAGTTGTAAGTCTGGTTGGTGGAGGATATATTTCCTGGTTATTATAGACTTAAGTTGTTGATATTCTAGGAATTTATTGCTGCCTATCTCGTGTTGTGATATGAGCTCATCAAATGAAAAAAAATTTCCATTTTCGATTATATGTTCCAGATGTTTGATTCCTTTGATCTTCCACAGAGTAAAGTTTAGCATTTTTTTGTTTTTCAGTATGTCAGGATTGTTCCAGATGGGTGTAAGCTTACATGGGACAATTGAAGACTTTGTTATTTTAAGAAATTCCCACCAGGCTGTCAGAGAGGTCCTGATGTTAATGCTTTTGAAACATTTGTGATTTTTTACGTTTTGACTAATAAGTGGCAGGTCAGAGATTTCCAGATTATCACACAATGCTTGTTCTATATTTATCCATGGTTCATCTATTGGGCCAGGTTTAAACCATTTTGATATATACTGTAACCTATTGGCTAAGGAATAGTGCTGAAAATTAGGTAAATCTAATCCACCACAGTCCTTGGTCTTCTGTAGGGAATTTAAACTACTACGTGGTGGTTTGTTTTTCCACAGAAATTTGGAGATGCATGAATCTAGTGACTTACACCAAGTAGCAGATGGTTTTATGGGGATCATTGAGAACAAATAATTAACTTTCGGTAGTATCATGATTTTAATGGTTGTAACTCTCCCCATAAGTGATATAGGTAAGGACTTCCAACGAGAGAGATCGTCCTCTACTGTCTTTAATAATTGCACATAATTTAGCTTTGTTAGCTCTGAGAGCCTGGAGGAAATGTTTATGCCTAAATATCTAATATTTCCTGACTGTAAAGTGATCGCAGGTATATTCTGGACTCTGCAGTTAATGGGCAGAACTGTGGTCTTAGACCAGTTGATAGAGTAGTCAGAAAGTGCTGAGAATTTATTTATGAGTGTGATCGTGTGAGTGAGAGACGTTTGAGAGTTCTGAAGGAAAAGTAAAACATCATCAGCATAAAGACTTATTTTATGCTCAATATTTTGGGGTTGGATGCCTTTAATATTTCTATCTTGTCTGATAGCAGCTTCTAAAGGTTAGATGAAAATAGCATAAATGTTTAAAATGTTTTTAAACATTTAGATTTCTCTATGTTAAAGTAGCTTGGTATAAATCATTAGCTGGGCTAAAGTTTAGGATGACATATCACCTCAGTCTATGGCCACCTGTGACCACTTTTTTCCTTGAATCTTTGTGACAACCGATTTATTTATTTATTTTTTTAATTTGTTATAGGTTTTATTTTATATCTTTTAACCTATTGTTAATAATGAAATGAGCCTTTTGGTGTGTGTGTGTGTGCGTATTGTAAACTTCGAAAGTCTCCCGCAGCATGATTGCACTCAGTGAACTGGTACCATAAATTCCGATTAATGCTACAGGAATGACACTGTAGACTGTAAGAAGTTACAAGTATTACCCTTTGTGGCCACTGTATCTCACATATATTCACCATTCTGGTCTTGAATAGAACTTGGTGCAATGTGTAGTTGTGGAGCTGTTGATTAGCTCTCTGTGTCACATGATCCTCTCTGTGCCTTGAGATATGTCATGAAGCTAGAAGACTTCCATGTTTTACAAAATTGAAATCCTATGTCAGTATGTTTTTTTCTATGTGTAAAAATGACATAACCTCTTCTAACCAGGAGTGAGTACCAGGTGGTTTAGAGCTTTTCCAGTGGCACAGTATTTAACGGTTGGACATAAGAGCGGCAAATGCAATAACATCAGCCTGGTGGCTGGTAAATTTCCCCACAACAGGAGACACACCAAATATAGCAAGCAAGGGGCATGGAGAAATATAAATATTCAGGAAAGGGTGTCAAAAAAAAGTCCAGAAAGAGTGTACCTTAGGGCAGAAGAAGAAAGAGTGTGTATGGTCTGCTGGGGAATAATACAGAAATAAACTGCATCAGAAAATATTTTCTTCAGACTGGCCCTAGTATAGTGAAATAAGATAAGCTAAGATAAAAACTTTATTCATCCCGCAGCAGGGAAATTTCTTTGTCACAGCAGCAGCAGGGTACAAGACTGCAGGTGACCGAAAAAAAAGATCACACATTGTTATAATAGGAATATATCTGAAAAAACGTAAGAAGAAAAAAAGATAGAATAAACAACATATTTAGAACGGCAATCGAAAAAAATGCAAAAATATTCAATATGGGCTATATTATAAAATAAAGCAAGGTAGGGAATAAACTCAACTTTTTTCACATTTTTAAGTCCTGGTAATAAACATATTGCACATCTTATATTGCACAGAGAAACATTGTGTTGCATCAGCAGTGGTTGATTAAGACCCTGATGGCCGATGGGATGAAAGATCTGCGGAAATGTTCACTCATGCACTGTAGAAGAAGCAGTTTGCTGCTGAAGGAGCTGCTGAGAGCCCCCATAGGGTGGTGCAGGGGGTGAGAGGGGTTGTCTATGATAGATGTCAGCTTGGCCAACATTCTCCTCTCACCCATCTCCTCAATGGAGTACAGAAAACAGTCACAGAGCACAGAGATGGTCCTCCTGACCAGCTTATTCAGTCTCTTCCTGTCTTTCTCTGAGCCTCCACAGCCCCAGCAGACCACAGCAAACAGCAGTGCAGATACAATCACTCTGTTCTAAAAAGTCCTTAGCAATGACCTGCACACACCAAAAGACTTCCATGGGAAAAGTTGCAGGTAAGGTCAGGAACATTGTGGGGGGTTGGGAAGAGAGGGCATGGGACAACAACCAAAAGCAGCATTATTATCACCTACCCCAGCCTCTCACCAACTGCACACCAGTCATAGTGGGGTGGGGATACAAACCATGGTTCAGTTAGGTGGTAGAAATAGAAGAGGTAAAGATGAGTAGGAATGGGATTCAAACCCTGGTTCGGGTAGGGGGAAATGAAAGTAAAGAGAGTGCCAGAGGTGGAGGCAATACACGGTATACAATAGAAGATTCAGCAGAGAAACTCACCTAAACAGTTGTACAGTCACTAAAAATGCCAGCAAAAACAAGGCCACACATCCTGAAAATTTTCCTCTTACTCAGATAATAACAATTACAGGCACTCTAAAATAATCAAATGCGTTCCAAATAAGGCTATATGGTACTGAATCAAATCATGCCAAATCATGCTAGTGTGCTCTAAACACCCTGTGAAAGCTGGTATTCCTGCTTTCTGCACAGTAGTATCTATTAAGATATTATTTTCTAAATAACTAGCTAATCTCTGTGCAACTACACTAAAGAAAATCTTCCCCTCTACATTTAGGAGAGAGATCATCCTGAACTGACCTATGTCCGAGGACTCTTTCTCCTTTGGAATAAAAACACCTCCTGCCCTACGTCATGCTCTAGGAATAAACTGTTTCTCCCAAACTATTCTTAATTGCCTCCACAAAAACTTTAGAATATCCGGTGCACTTTTATAAACACGGTATCTATTTAGCCCTGGGGCCGACAAAGCCTTTGCACGCCTGACTACCTCCTCAACCTCTTTCCACCCAAGTGGTCTAACATCCATCTTATGAGCTATCTCTCCTAATGGTGGCATGTCAGGTGGAATGCCTACTACTCTACACTGCTCAAGATCTGAATATGTATTTCTTAGATACTCTTCCACCTCTGACTTTGTTGCCTTAAAGTGCCCTCCCTTTTCCTAGTTAAACAACCCTTTAACAAACTTGAACGGGACCCTGTAAAACGCAGTCCTTACATATTCTTTCTTCTTTCTCTTTTTCCTAAGATATTCGGCCCTTCTGAGTATTTTTAGCCTGCTTCTCAATTCTTCCTGCAAAACATTTATTCCCTTACTCTCTTCCTCTGTAGCTCTTTTCCACTGATTTCTTAAGTTTCTTCTTCCCCTTTGCCGTCTTGACTTAACTAAATGTTTTCCTTCAACCTTCTTTCTATCTTGCACCCAAAATCTTCCCACACCATAGGAGTAAATTATATCTCCCATCTTCTCTTTATTTAACCTTTATTTTGACAGGGAGGGTCCATTGAGAGTGGGCTCTCTTTTTCAAGGATGCCCTGTAGCAAACAAAAACAAAAATTATACAGTAATACCATACAGTGAATACGACAAGGTAAAAAACAATAAAATAAAAATATGGAGAGATGATGGGAAACAGATTAATTAAAACAGGAACAGGTCTGAATACCCAATACTATGGTATGAAGTTTACTTTTAAAAGCACCAAGTGAGATGAGTCAGTGAGTTTTCAGTGAATCCTGTAATAAAAAAAAGGGTTAGGCTGTTTTACCTCATTGTATTTACACTGTATTTGTGTAAGGAAGGTGGAGTCTGACATGGGACTGAGAGCGGGTGAGGAGACCTGTAGCATGGAAGTTGAAAAGTGAAGTCAGATATGGAGGGAGTGTTCCAAGTAGTGCTTTATAAATGAATATTAGACAGTTCTGTTCTCTGCGGGCGGTGAGGGATGGTCAACCTACTTTGCTGTATAAAGTGCAGTGATGTGTTGGATATGGATCCCCGGTGATAAAACATAAGACACTATGGCTTCCAGGGGTTTCAGTATTGAGGCTGAAGCGTGCATATAAATTACATCACTGAAATCAAGAACAGACATTACAGAGGCATGTGCAACAGTCTTCTTATTAAAAGTTGAAAGGCAAGACTTGTTTCTATATAAAAAAAAACAATTCTATGCCTGAGTTTCTTGATGAGATGATCAACATGAGTAAGAAAAGAGCTTGGAGTCCAGCCAAGTGCCCAAGTATTTGTAAGTAATGACAGTTTCAATGAGTTGTCCATGTAAGGTGTAAATGCTAAGACATGAGTTATTTTCGTTGGAACTTGTGAACAACATACATTTAGTTTTTCCAGAGTTCAATACAAGTTTATGTGCAATACGAGACAATTGCAAATGGTTGAAGGCAGATTGTAAGTTATCAACGGCTGATTTAAGAGTAGGGGCAATGCTGTATAAATTAGTATAATCTGCATAAAAATTAATGTTGCAGGTTGGGAAGGAGGGGACAATGTTATTAATGTAAAGAGAAAATAGGAGAGGGCCAAGAATGGACCATTATGGAACACCCTTGTGCAATACAAGAGAGTTGGATCAAACTCCCAGTGATTATAGTTGGTGTCAGGAACAGTGGATGAAGGTAGGACCCAGATGCAGTTCTTCAAATTCAAAAAGGTTTATTCCAATAAACGCAAAAGTATGAACCAAAAGCGACAAGGTAAAAAAGCAGAGCTGGATCTCAAAAATACTTAACTGTGAAACAAGACTATAAAAAACTATGGCTATGGTAACTGTGAAAAACAAGGCTATGATTAATAAACAAGACTACGAGGCAAAACCAGACTTAACTTTCGTGAAGCCATAAGGCTTTTTGATGGTGACTGCTGACATGTTCTTCTCAAATTTATGTATTTATTTATTTTGTCATTTATTATTATTATTGTTGTTGTTGTTGCTGTTGTTGTCTAGTATGAAATCATTGTAAATATTGTAACGACCCAGAATAAAGTTATAAAGAGCACACAGTTGGCTGTTTCCGCCTCTTCCTGTCAATCACTAGACCGCAGGTCATGTCACTCAGGTATGGGCTGGTGGTTGGTGGGACAGAGTGGGCGTGGGCCAGTCTGTGTGCAGGTTTGGGTGCTCTCCTGAGATTGGTTGAGGAGCAGTGCTGATGATCGCATGTGTGTTCTGGTCCAACAGTGACTGTGTTGTAAACTGGATTGAGTACAGTAAAATAAAAGAGCAGTTCGACAACGTCTTGTATGTGAAGTTCCCCGCAAGTCATTACACTGGTGTCAGAAGTGATTCCAGACAGTACACGGTGTTCTGTCGGACTGGCTGTACGTTGCTCTCGGATTAGCCTGTTAGCCAGACCTGGCGGCGGAGCATGGATGTGAAGCGCAAAGTGCGGGTGAAAGACAAGTTGAGTGGAGACGAGGAGAAAGACGGCACCTATAGATGGTTGGCGGATGTGGTCAGTGACTTCACAAGGGCTACACAGGAGGCAAGAGACCAGGTAAGAGAGGCCGCGGTGGAAATGGCTAACGCAGCCGGGCTGACCCCCACAATGGCGATCCGCGCCACTTTTTCCCGCACCGGAGGCGGTCTGCAGGCTACTGATGTAACCGGCCATGACTGCGCTCGGACTCCAGTGGTTGTCTCGTCGGTGAAGACACCCAGGTATGCCGGTAGATCAGACTGGGAGGCTTTCCTGGCCCAGTTCGAGCTGTTGGCCCAGGCTGAGGGGTGGTCTGCAGAAAAGAAAGCCCTGCAGCTGGCTCTGAGCCTCACCAATGATGCGTTGTCCTGCCTTCTGCTGCTGAGCCCTAATGACAGGTGTGATTATGGGGCTTTGGTGGGGGCTCTACAGAGACGTTTTGGGCAGTGTTTACAACCAAAGCTCCTGCGTAATGAACTGAGTAGCCGCGCCAGAAAACCTCAGGAGCCGCTACGGGTTTTAGCCAATGACGTGGAGAGCCTGACACGGCGGCCATATGCTCACATGCCCCTGAGTGTACAAAGTGAGCAGGGATCAGTTCATCAGAGCCCTCGCACCCGCAGAGCTGCGTGTTCAGGTGCAACAACTACAACCGCAGACCCTTCAGGCGGCCTTGGAGATGGCGGTGGAAAGAGAGAATGTGTGGGGTATGGCTGGCGATGGTGGGGCCTGTCAAGATAAGAGCCAACTTGCTGTGAGAACTGCAGAAAGGAGCCACCTGGTGGAGGAGAAGCCAGCCTGGGTGAGTGAAGTGACTGAACTGTTGAGAGCTGTGTCATTACAGACCAAATGCCGACTTCGCCCCGGACCCAGGGTCTGCTGGGGGTGTGGTCAGCCAGGACATTTGGTCAGAGAGTGCCCCAGCTCAGGCAGGCTGCCGGGAAACGGCTCGGGGCCCGCATAGCTGGGGATATGCGGACCCAGATTTCAGCCCCATCTGTACCACTGCAGCTTCCCCTCTCACCACCATCTGGAGGTGCCCTTCATCACAGCCGAGGAAGCTTTTCCCAGAAACAGACGACAACTCAGACGGGGGGGTGATGGTCGCGGTGGGACGTGTCAGTACTGGAGACTCCTGTTATGTTCCTGTTACAATTGAAGGGGTGCCCTGTGCAGCACTAGTGGATACGTGGTCGACAGTGACTGTGGTGAGACCGGATGTAGTTCCAGAGGGGGACCTCGCTCGAGCCTACTTTGGTACGTCTGTGCATGGTCACAGGTGAGCTGGCTCCTATGACTGGTAGGGCTGTGTTGTCTATGACTGTGGGGGGGAAATCACTACGTCACATGGCATGGATAGCTGCAGTACAGGACCCCTGTATTCTGGGTCTAGATTTTCTACGGGCTACTGGCTGTCAGTTAGACCTGTTAAGAGGGACTGTGAGCTTTTATGAGGGGCCAGTTGTCACCTTGTTCCCCAAGCTTAGTCAGGATAGGCACCCAGGTAGGATAGTAACTATTGCACCAGAGACTGTTGTCAGCCCTCTCCCTGTACTTTCCTCTGCCGTGTCCCCTCTCCAGAGTGACAGTGGTCACACTACCCCAGACAGGGATCCTTCCACACCGACCCCGCCGTCATGGCCTCAGGTGGGAAAAGAAGAAAGGATGGCTGCAGTGAGAGAGATGTGGAACAAAAACTGTAGTAGCCTTGATCCACAACAGCAGGAACAATTGTGGCAGCTGCTGCTGGAGTTTCAAGACTGTTTTGCCATGAGTGATGGGGAGGTGGGAAGGACTCATCTTGTGCAGCACGAGATCGACACGGGCGAGGCACAGCCTATCAAGTGCCGCCAACGTCGCCTCCCACTGGTAACACTCCTGCCACCTTTGTCAGGCTGATGAACAGGGTGCTGGCTGGGGTGCCTCGTCGGCAGTGTGTTGTTTACCTGGATGACATCCTGGTGCATGGCGATTCCTTCGAGGCTGCCCTGGATTCCTTGCGGCTGGTACTGTCGAGAATTAGAGCAGCTGGCCTGAAGCTGCATCCAGACAAGTGCCACTTCTTGCAGCGGGAGGTGTATTTTCTAGGACATAAGGTGGGAGGGGAGGGCATCAGCACCATGAAGGAGAAGGTGCAGGCTGTTACTGATTGGCCCACTCCCACTAATCAGAAGCAGCGTAAGAGTTTTTTAGGCTTGGCGTCGTACTCTCGGAGGTTTTTGCGGGGTTTTGCCGGCACTGCTGCGCCCCTGTTCCAGCTTCTAACATTCAAATGACATTCAAAGAGCCGGAAGGGCAGGTGGCCAGGTGGCTAGAGGAACTGCAGGCCTTTAACTTCAGGGTGGAGCATAGGGCTGGGGTGCGTCACGCTAATGCAGATGCCCTCTCACGCCGGCCATGTGTGTTCTGGTCCAACAGTGACTGTTGTAAACTGGATTGAGTAGAGTAAAATAAAAGGGCAGTTCGACAACGTCCTGTCTGTGAAGTTCCCCGCAAGTCATTACAATATTAATAATTTATTTAGCTACTCGACTAATTTTAGTATTTTTCTGTTCTATTCTATTTTGTTTGTTTTATTATATATTATTATCTATTCGTTATTAATTGGTTGATTACACAGTTGATAAATAAGATGTTTGAATTTATATTTAATATCAAGAAATATCAAGAATATTATTCAATTAATTAATTATTCTCAGTTTATTTACTCCGCGCTCTGTGACAGTCGGCTAACTTCACACGTAGTTTGCTACTGACAGTTTCGTGCAACTTGGCAGGACATTTATCGGATTTTCACGACGTGGACGATAACTTTGAGTACGATGGACATCCTTACCGGAGTGAATGAGCTGTGCTGCAGCGACTGGTGTCGATGATATCATCCCAGTAGACGAGTGTGTACAAAACCCTCTATAAAACAATATTGCAGCTATGAGCTAACAGAGCAGTAGTACGTGTTCATTCATTCATTCGTCTTAAAGTATTGGTGAAATAAAGACAGATAATGCCTTACTTAGAGGCTGCATCGTCTAAGCCCCGTTCACTCTTCCGTTATATGGATCGCGAGTTATCTAAATATCTTCCGAAGTCTTTATTATATTTAGGCGGTTGGTAATTCGGTGCACACAGTACTGGGTGAGCATGATCTAACGTGAATACAAAAACTAGAGAAGAAAGTCGATATCAAGAGATGTTTGCTACAAAACTTCTTAAATAATCGGAATAGTCTCAAACCTGACTAGAATAAGAATGCATATTTCCATATACTATGATATATGTGATGAACATATATGCAAACAAAAAGATCAAACAAAAAAGATATTCTAATTAATCTGTAATATAGTTAGTTTTTTCTGATTTACATTTTTGAAGGATCTGAATTGTCGCGTGTGTGAAATCAACACACATGCAACATAATATACGTTGTATTTATTACAGTTCCAATTATTGAAGAGAGCAGAGTACATTTTGAAAACATCTATAAAAACTGACCAAACATTTTTCCATGAGAAGAACTTTTTTCCATTTTAGTCTGAAAAAGAACTAAGGAGCTAATTGAGGCTTCATTCATGAGACAGATGATAACAATAAGGTTCTAACTTGTGTTTAAATCTCTGATAAGTAACATTACACAGATGAAAATGCTGCTGTTGTAATGCTGTGTATTTCTGGTTAGTTAAGATACAGATCCCTAAAGTAAATATCTGGACAATGTAAACATGTTTCATTAGTTTTATTACAGGAATCAACCAAAGTTTCAATCTCCTCTGATTTTATTGCTGGTGTGTCACAGAGTGGGTCTCCATGATGAGATTAACTCGATTATAGCTATATTTGGGTTATGCTTCTTATCTGAGCAAGGGTAATTATCCTTGGATATATGGTGGTGAATGACTCGAATCACTGGCACACAAAGCATGTTATACCCCAGTGCGATAGGTGGCGCTGTACCCATTTCAACCATCGCTTATATCAACTATCGCTAATAGAGCCATTTCCAGCTGACCTCTTCACCACCAACAACAACAACAACAAACTCAGGTATTCGAGAAAGATTGCAAATGAAGAGCAAGAAGAAACTACGTTCCTCTACATCTGTGATGAGCTGGTTATGGCACAAACACAATGCACAACGGCGCATTCTCCATCGCGTTGTTTCTTTCTTTCTGACGGCAGCGACAGCAACAGTAATATCGTCTCCTTCGACTTCCGGGTGACAATCCCGGCAAAAAATCTCAAGCATGCGCAGAACTCCCAATCCAAAACGTGCTTCTGCCGTCTACATGCACGTTTAGTGTACATTTGGATCGAGTTATCTTGGGGTCTTAATCCGATCACGAGTAACACGAGCCGTTTTTTTGTCAGATTAAGGTGTCTACATAAACTGAAGAACTCAGTCTTATTGTAATTTAGTCATTAATCCGATCCGATGGCACTCCACTGACAGTATCATAAAGTAAAATGGTGTTCAATTCAATTCAATTTTATTTATATAGCGCCAGATTACAACAATTGTCATCTCAAGGCACTTGAGTAATATAGTCCAATTCAAGACAATTGGAATTAAATTCATTGTAATCATAATCCAATTAATTCATATAGAGCCAATTTAAAAAAAAATATATATATATATATATATATATATATATATCCTAGCTAAGGAAACCAACAGATTGCACCGAAACTTTCTGTTGTGCTGGGCAGGAAACCAAAGTTGCTAACTGCGGTGTTTCAGCTCCTGGGTTCTAACTGACTCAGATAAACATAGTTTTGAGTTTGTATGAAGGGTGAGTTCTTCCTTCAAAATTTAGTTTTCTTTTTATTGAGAAGAACTAACACCCATAGATTCTGAGGGTCTAATCTACAGGGGGAGTTGGAAATTAATATCTGTGAAGCTTGTTAAATCCATCCAGATTGATGGATTAGTTAGACAATGGAACTGACCATAGACTGTTGAGATAGAAACTCTTAAGTTTAATGTATTCAAATCATATCATTTGCATGACTAATCATAAATTTGATCAATTATTTCATTTTTACAAACTGATCATCCTCATTATAGGCTACATTATTTTTTATAGAATATTTTCATTTAATAGAATAGACATTGTTGTCCTAATCATTGATCATTGATCTACACTGTTCATGATGCATTCTAGGTTTTCATAATATCGTCAATATTAAAAAATCTGGGCTAATGTAGGTGGTTGATTCCTAGGTTAGCTAAAAGGTTAGGTGAAATAAAAATGCAGGAAATTTGTTTGAAAGTTGTTTAAACATTTTTAGGGACATGAGGACCCCCAGACCGCCCCACCAATTAGGTGTCCTCTGAAATTTTGCTACCCAGTTTAAAACATAATCCAGTGCCCATGTTGCCAAAACGTTTTCTCTCTTTCATTAGTTGTTTGCTCCATGTGGGAAAGCACAGTATTACCTACCTCATGGATCATTCTCTAAAATGACCATGATTCAGACACTATCCAAACTGAAATCTCACTTCAGAGAGGGTTTTCAAAAAATTTGTCTCAGTAATGTGAAATGAATGGATCAACGCTCATGTAGGTTATTTTTAACCTTAGTTAAATGTGCAACTCTGTTTGCAGCATTTTAGATAAGATATGCTAAATTTCTTGTTCTCAAAGAACATGCATTTTTTGTTTTTATTGTTTTTTTCCTCTTGTCCTGTCCAGCATTATGGCAGCAGAATTGTAATCTGAATACCATATATGCCAAACAGAGTTGCTTTGCCAAGGAAAGCATTATGAATGTAAAGCTCCCCTTTATGCCCATCAACTACTTATTTATTTAATTTTGTTACAATATTTAACATGTAATAGTGCCAAACCGGACCGGGGGACAGGGAAAGAGGAAGATAAAAGAAAAAGAAACAGAACAGAAATAGAAAGATACAAACAATGAAAAACCAGACAACCAGCTGCTACACCTGTAAAAACAAAACAGACGACAATCCACGGCCTCTGTGGGGAATCCAGCCTTAGCGCCACCAGGAGCACCTGAAAGCAGACAAGCAGAGAAAAAAACAAACAAAAACATCCATCCATTTTCTATACCGACAGTCCGTTAATCGGGTAGCGGGTGGGCTGGAGCCTATCCCAGCAGTCATCGGGCGAAAGGCAGGGTACACCCTGGACAGGTCGCCAGTCCATCACAGCAAACAAAAACAAACAAACAAAAACAAGCACAACTAGCAGCAATCACATACAACACAACTGTGGATAGATGACCTGAAACCACAGGATAACACATCAACTGCTTAGCAAGCATGCTACTGGGCTAATGAATGCGTGTGTGTGCATAAACATGCAATACACATGGCCCAGGTCCTACATGATAACCATGCTTAGTTATGAGTGTATAAGTGTACAGAGCACCGGGAAGCCCACCGCAGGGACAACCACGCATCCACCCAGAAGACTGCAGAGGAAGCCCCTGGACAGAGCCCCCATAAGCATAGGGCAGAGGCCCCCTGGGAATCAGGGGCAACAGCCCACCGACCCCTCCAGGCCCCAGCCACCCAGACATGGGCCATGCACCGGACCCGGGCCCCAGGAGCCCGAGCGTCCCTAAACCCCCCGGCAGAGGTCCCACCCAATACTCGAGATGGCCAGGCGCCCCAGACAGCCACAGTGGGTAAGCGCATACCCCAGTGCCCCTGGCCAAGTGCCCTGGGAGTCAAGACGTGCCCACAGGTGGGTGAAGCCGCGAGCAGTTGAAGACTTCTGCAGTTTTTTGGACGTTAACTACTGCATATTTTCACAGATTTCTACAATTTTGGTATCAAAATGTCACTACACCGGCTACACTACACCACCGGCTGTGCTGCAGAGGGGGGCAGGGAGAAAGCCAACTTCTCACATGTAGCCGTCCTACTACATGCCCGCTGGACCCAGTCCCTACTAATCTTCTCCAATCCATTGCTCCTACTGTAACTGCAGCAGCCACGCATGTGATTAATGCTTCACTGACATGGGGCACATTTCCTACCACATTCAAGCAAGCTCAGGTTACACCGCTGCTCAAGAAACCTTCCCTCCCTCCAACTCACGTGGAGAACTATCAGCCGGTTTCTCTCCTCCCGTTTCTGTCTAAAACCATTGAAAGGGCGGTCTTTAAGCAGGTCACTGATTACCTCTCACATAACAACCTCCTTGACCCAAACCAATCTGGGTTTAAAAGTAGACACTCATGTCACAGCTCTGTTAGCTGTGACAGAAGCCTTAAAAGAAGCCAGAGCGACAGCTAAGTCCTCTGTACTTATCCTGCTCGACTTATCGGCTGCATTTGACACTGTCAACCACAGTATCCTTTTGTCCATACTCTCCAGCATGGGCATCACAGGGAGAGCACACTCCTGGTTTGAATCATACCTCACTGGCTGGTCTTTCAAAGTATCCTGGTTTGGTCACACTTCTGCAGCGCACCACCTCGCCACAGGGGTCCCCCAAGGCTCAGTACTGGGACCTCTTCTCTTTTTCATATACACCAACTCACTGGGACAGATCATCCGATCACATGGCTTCTCATACCAATGTTATGCTGATGATACCCAGCTCTATCTGTCATTTCCACCTGATGACCACACGGTCTCAGCACGAATCTCAGACTGTCTCTCTGACATATCAACATGCATGAAAGCCCATCACCTCCAACTTAACCTCCCAAAAACTGAACTGCTTGTCTTTCCGGCCAAACCAACCATACAACACAGCATCTGCATCCAAACTGAATCCCTATCTCTGGCTCCATCAAAGGTTGCTAGAAACTTAGGTGCCATGATTGAAAACCAACTAACCTTCAAAGATCACATTACCTCGGTTGCTCGTTCGTGCCGCTTTGCATTACTAAACATAAGAAAGATCAGACCATACCTAACCCAACATGCCACCCAACTCCTGGTGCAGGCCATGGTCATCTCCCGCCTTGACTACTGCAATGATCTCCTAACTGGTCTGAAACCTCTGCAGATGGTCAAGAACGCGGCGGTGCGTCTGGTCTTACACCACGCTTAAGACAATCCACTCTTTTCATGTGTCGTCCCATGATGGTGGAATAACCTACCGAGCGCTACCAGAACAGGGGCGTCCCTGTCTATCTTCAAGAAGCTCTTGAAAACCCAGTTCTTCAGAGAGCATCTCCTATCCTAGCACTTTCCTTGTACTTCCCTACCCCCTCTATCTCTGCACTTTATCTTTCTGCACTTTCTTCTATGCCTGCACCTTATCTCTACTCTGTCACCTCTGACAGAGTCTGACTAGTGGGTTCTTTCTATGTACTTTATTGTTAGCTTTTTATATAGCTTGTTATATCTTCATTTGTAAGTCGCTTTGGATAAAAGCGTCTGCTAAATACAGAAACATAAATATAGACACACACACACATGTATATATCTATATGTATATATATATATATATATATATATATATAGAGAGAGAGAGAGATAGATAACAAAATAAAGTAGAACTGTCATAAGCCATCCTCTCTTTGTCCAATTGTTGCCAATATTTGCAAATTGTCCAAGTACTATGTAATGACTATGTAAACCAAGTTTAATGCAAATCCATTTAAGTTCCTTAAAATTGAAAATTCTTTACTGTTGCATTGAAAATTCTGAAAAAAACTCACCTGATTGGTATGGTGTTTAGCCTGATGTGAAAATAGTGGACTGAGATGGTGTGAGATAAAGACATTAGCCTAATTTACATATTTTGGTTAAAAGAAATTACATTGTATTTTGAAATGAAAAGATTGACATCAAATGTTTGTCAGCATTCAATGAATCTTTATTGAAAATGTAGGCCTAAGACATAGTATTTTCAGTGTTTTTCTTTAAAGTTTTAAAATCTGTAGTAATTTCATTAGTTTATTTTCTCCATAAGCAACCCCCACCTTGTCCAGTCTTTATGGAATTTATGAAATTTAAGACTCTCCACTGACCATTTATACAAAGTTTGGCGTAAATCTGTTCAGACAATTTTGTATTATAAACTACTGCTCCCCCTAGAATTTGGCAATTGCCACATTTGGTACAGATCATTAAGATGGAGTGGGGATCAAAGTTTCATGTTAATACCTATTACCACAATGGTAATAGGACACAATTTTTTAATTGATAGTTAGCAATAAAAATTTGAACGCACATGACTTCTGTTCTCATGCATAGATCAAATTTTCAGTCCAGTAACATCTTTCGGCTCTTCATTTGTTTTTATGGTGCAGAGTTTTGCCTAGATCAGTTTTAAACCCTTGGAGTAGGTAAAGAAAATAGATATCATAGCATATTTAGTATTGTAGAAAAAAAATAATTAGGCAGAAATGGATGGAGTGAGCGTGCATGGTTGTTTGTCTCGTTTGTCTCTATGTGGCCCTGTGATGGACTGGCGACCTGTCCAGGGTGTACCCCGCCTTTCGCCCGATGACTGCTGGGATAGGCTCCAGCCCACCCGCTACCCGATTAACAGATTGACGTTTTGGGTAGCCTAATATAAGAAAAAATAGGCTTTAATAGGCTATTAAAGGAGTTTGCATGTTCTCCCCGTGTATGTGTGTGTTCTCTCCGGCTTCCTCCCACCATCCAAAAACATGCATGTTGGGTTAATTGGTGACTCTAAAATTGTACTTAGGAGTGAGTGTGAGCGTGTGTGTGGTTGTTTGTCTTGTTTGTCTCTGTGTGGCCCTGTGATGGACTGACAACCTGTCCAGGGTGTACCCCGCCCCGTCATTCTGAAAAAAAGTGTCGGAATGACGGGACATTTGATAGAAAATTAAGTGTCGCCATTCTGACAATTTGAGGCCCATGTCGGTATAGTGGGATTTCAGAATCGTGCATGTAACCGAGAGTATCGATACTTTAATAAATAAAGTATCTTTCCTAAAACTGACATGTTTCGCAAACAACACCAGCTAAAATGAACCTCAATTCCAACTATTTACTCCACCCATTGCTCTGACAGCAGTGGAGATAAAATACAGTAATTTAGTGTGTGATAATGATGACAGTAAAAATGGATTTAAATCATAAGCATGAATTTATTTCTTCATATGTGGCAAATTAAATTGCAAAACAGGACAATCTTGTTCTGTATTTATCAAGTACATTTTTTAAACCCTGAGATTTGAAAGAGTACCATACACAACAAATACATTTGAACAACTAAAAAAAAAAACCATATTATTATGATATTAGAAACGCGGTTTACAGGAATAACATGGAAAACTTCCAGTAAGTTTTATTTTTCATCTCCAGCAGACCGAGCTTCCAGCCCTTTATATCAGCATTAAGAAGAAATAAACATGTGTGGGAATACAGTGTTTGGGTGACTGACTGTGTTATCTGTCAAACTGTCGTTCAAACTGAAAAAGACTACGGTTCTCTCGGCATAAAACCCCCCCCACGAAACTGTGTCAAAAACACATTTTATACTGGGAGCCCGCGGGTTCAAAGATAAAATAACAACCATGACATGATAAATGATAACGTTTTGTTGTTTTACCTTCAAATTTATCAGAAATTACGTATAGACTGTAGAATCTGCCACTCTGAGTGTTGTTCCCGATACCAGGGGAACAGATTATTTCAGGGGAACAGAATTTCTGGATGATTTCTGGGATGATGACATACGTCACTCATGTGAGCGCGCTTTGAGTGTATGCTCGTCCTCCAATCACAAAACCCGGCGGATTGTATTTATTTGAAAATCTCAACCTGGTGAGTTTTAATGTTTTTTGTTTTTGGAAACTTTCCTGGCTTTTTTATTGCGCGCTGCCTGTTTCATGCTCTTCCTTGCTGCGGTCTTGTTGCCTAATTAGCATACTTAATTTTTCGGAGGTGTGTTGTGACTCTTGGCTGCTGTGTGGTAGAATATGACTTTAGGACAACTTAACTATTAACTATACCGTCTCTCTATCTCTCTCGCTCTCTCTCTGTCTGTCTGTGTGTGTGTGTGTGTGTGCCTGCATGTGTGTTTCTAGCTGTGGGAGGGTGTTGTTTTATTGAATATATATTCACATTGAAATTATGGCATTGATTTGAGCCCCACCGCTGTGTGGGTGAGCCCTGCAATAGTACTCTGGTGCCGCCACTGCTTGCCTGCATTCAAAACTTGAGAGCCCTGTAACGTAAAACTTTCAGGACCTGTTGATTGTATTAATGTTAGCGACATACTGTATGAATAATTTGTATCTGATATTAAGGTGATATAAGGTTAAAATAGATAAAATGTTGGTGAATACTTGAAATTAAAGTGTCACTGCAACCAAAGCCATTTGTACTATAAATAATTGGATGAGAGTCGATAAGAGAACCGATAGGGAACCGAATTGATAAGCGATATCGATAATGGAACCGGAATTGCTAAATTCTTAACAATTCCCATCCCTAGCAATATCTCCAGCTGCATTAATGCAGCTCTTGAATTTGAGGTGCAAAAGTGTGTGTGTGTGTGTGTGTGTGTGTAAAATTCTACATAATCCCATCCGATACAATTATACACAGAATTAGGGCTTTCGTCCTCCTGACTCAGTGACTGAATTTGAATAAGAAGCAGACCTATCTATTGAAAAAAACATGTTTTTTTCCAGCTTCACCACTTTCTTAAATGTCTCCCAGCTGCATGCCTTTGACCCAGAGAAGTTGTACTGTGACTGAAATGTCTGGGTTCTTGATGATGGACTATGGGGAATATTCCAGTGGTTTTCTTGATTATAGTGCCTGTTGCAATCAAGAAAATATACATTATTTTTAACTGAGTGACTTAACCTAAAAATCCATCATGTGACTTTTATTTAGAAGGTGAGAGAAGCACATCTGTAACCAGGATGGATTCTTCAGGTTGGTGAAAATGCCATCGTTTAAATTTCTTTAGTTGAGCTGAGAAGTCTTGCCAGCCCTGAATTTTCAAGAATCTTTATTATTTTAAAAGATAAATGCTAATAAACCAATGTTGTATAATTACAAATATATTCATATCCAATGTTGTCGTTGCCCAGAGGATATTAGCCAATCACCACACAGTGTTGCCAATCATTTTTACAGACCTAAATCTGCCAAAACACTAGCAAGACATGGTTTTCAAGTAGGAA
The DNA here is from genome assembly GCF_036924035.1 of Leuresthes tenuis. NCBI lineage: Eukaryota > Metazoa > Chordata > Actinopteri > Atheriniformes > Atherinopsidae > Leuresthes > Leuresthes tenuis. The sequence goes on from NW_027325360.1 coordinate 33,479,616, forward strand.
CTAGGAATGCTGACCCAGAGTCTCACAGAAGCAGGTACTGAACCCAGGGCATCACAGTAGAAAGAAAAGTCAGTCTTGAAAAAAATGGTTTCTGAACAGAGGAAACTTTTCTTTTGGTATTTTTCTTTACATGGTACTGTACCACCATGGTATGGTTATATCACATTTTTATGAATTTAAAAAAAAAAAAAAACAGTTTTGTTGATTCCTTTGTTCTCCAGTGTATGTAGAAATTTAAATTTAACTAAAACTGAGACTTTTTGTCCTCTAGCTAAACCACGGATTCTAGCGAGATGAACCGATGCCATTCAAAGATATGGAATATTGCATTCACCTGTGAATGTAACACACTTCCATAAAGTGGTTTAAAAGTCCAGCACAGAATTTACAACATAAATAACATATTTGTGTGTAGTACTCACATATTGGGTTAATGACTGGTGAATACATGAACATGTTTAAAGCAAGTATGGATTTACAGATTTGAGCTCAGTTACTGTTGTCACTCTTAAAATACATTCAAACCTTTCTGATCTGAAAGCCTGATGGAAAACCAGTAATTACAGTAATCTGTCTATGCTCCTCTATACTTCTGCTCACCTGCTTATATTCACATGCTAACCGTCACGGTTTGTGCTGTGATTTCATGTGAGCAGCTCACCTCTGCGTCTCAGTTTAGTAGTTACTTGAGGTACTTATCTGTACTTGATTACCAGCACACACAAGCTGAGATGCAGTGTTTTGTTTGTAGTAGTTTCTTGACCATTTAGTTCAGTTGTCTGGTAGTGTAATGTAAATTTTAACACCTGTTCCGGTCAGCAAGGGTCAACTGGATCCCTCTGTGGTCAACTGCCTGCAGCAGAAATATTATAACCACACAGACTGAGCATGCTGGCATGCACCTGGACCAACCACCATTAAAAAAAAACAAAAAAAAAAAAACAAAAAAAAAACAGCATACCAGACTTAGTAGAGGAGGAGCAGAGGAACAACATGAACTGTTTTGATGAGGTATTTGCAGGAAAATGGTTGTTACTCACACTCTTTATAACATAGGCCATTGTAGACTAACATTATGTGCTGATGCGAGGGAAGCTTCTCCACTGCTGATCCAAAAGTTATCATGTACAGGACTACATGTACGTCTACAAACTCCTGATTGGTTTGCAAATGTGCAAACAATGGTCTGCAAAGTTGTGTTGTTCCCTCCCCAATTTATTTATTTATTTTAGCTAACTCAGTAAATACTTTTAAGCCTGGTCATCTTAGACTGTGTAGGTAGATTACTAGTCCTGAGATGAACTGGCAGCATGTCCAGCATGAACTCAGTACCTTGCCCAGTGTCAGCACTGACAGGCTCCAACACCATGATTTTCTTCTTGATAACAAACGTGTAATGCATGCACATGTACATGTGCAGATGAATGGAATAAAAGGGGGCCTGACACATAAGATCTTTTTTTTTTTTTTTTATTATAACCTCCATGGCCACCAGAGGGGCCCCAAACACTTGAAATGTTCCATAAGAGAACTTGTTTGTTCACAAATACACTTGCATGTAAACCAACACTGCTTCTCTTCTTTTTCAACTGACACCAACATACTATAAAATGTGATGAGCATTAATTGCTAGTGAGTGCTGTCCTCCATCTTATGTTCATGTAGATTGGATTAAGTTTAGCTTTGTTTCAATCAAAAAAATCTTTCCATGGAACCAGGTTACTTTAGGAAGTCATTTTATCTCCCTCATCTGCCACAGGAACCAGTTGCTAAACAGAATTATGTGGGAGGTAATACATTTGAGGTGGGGCTTGCAGCACTGGACACTTCTGAATTGACTATCCCCAGCATTTTATTCCTATTTTTCTATCCAACTTTCAATCTAGCTCTAAAATCTGTTAACTTTAAGTTGTACTGCTGATATAATAATAGATAATAATGATTGAGGACACAGAGCTAAGACTGTTATAAGAAAGTAGTTAAATGAGAGCAAACATTGTTTCACAGTGGCTAAGCTCCAAGACACAAATAAAAAACACCTGACCCCAAGTAGAGAAGTGTAACATGAACAGATTTGTAGGAATGGAGGTGACGAGCAGTGAGTGAGGAGAGCGCACATTACGAGCTGTAGTGGTTGAGATGATTCAGAGGGACAGGTAGCACACATTGTGAAAACAAAGCAGTGAGGCCAGAGTAATGAAATGTTCATCTGTGAATATGTAACATGATTTAGAGATAATACAGCAGAGTAGCAGTGCAGAGACTCTGACGAGTAAAGACGGGATGGAGCGGCAGACTTCGCTTTACTTAATTTACCTGATCTATCCTGAACTTTAGAGCGCAAAGGAAATGCAACAGAACAAGGGCTTAAGTGGAAGAAAACCCCCAGGGAAGTTCTGGGAGCTGTTGATTGAAATGCAACTTTTGACAAGTGTTCCTAAGTGTCATGCAAAAAGCTGTTTTGCTTTGTCAGCACAACTGACTACAAAAAACATTTACTTACTGTAGTGAAATTCCTTCAGAAAAAGCATTTTGTTTTCACAAAAAACACCAAGACAAAACATCTCAAATACAGTTTTATAAATTCTCAATTAAGACCAAGGACATACTTTTTGGCACGTTCTATAACAAATGAGGTAGATGTGTATCAAATAAAATATTATTTTCTTTGTCATAAGAACAAATAACATAAAAAAAATTAAATGGAAGTAAAACATTAATTTCAAATAGCTCTACAATGTAAATAAATGACATGTGAGGTATATTTTGTGTTTATACCTTATACATGCTGATGAGTGAGGTTTCTCCATTCAGAAAAACTCATCCCTCAGAAATGTATTAATTTCCATTACTTTGAGGAGATCTGAATATTTTAGCTAGATATCTAAATGAGGACCCTGGTCAATGCTTGTACAAGTTCAGAGCTGGCAACGTTTAGGTATACATTTTTTACCAAGGAACAAGTGAGGCTGAACTCTCTGTGCCCCACAGTGGACAGCAAAGAGACTGTGGTGGAAACTATGAACTCAGTGAAAGGGAAATATCATGTTTTTTGTAGATTGTAGATAAGAAGCCTTGATCACAACATCAGTTCAACAAGCTTGAATATTCAAACAAGCAAACAAGCAAACAAACTCTGTCCACAGTGGAGTTATTGGGGAAATGTGAGTGATATGCAATAATATGACAGAATATCAGTGCAAGGTGATATGGGAGAACACGTTGATTTTGTGCATCAGTCAATATACATTCCAATCTAAAAAACATTATGAGCATACTGCTGGGTGCCTCTCCTTCCCTGTTACAGACATGTCTGGATATGAATGTAAAAGTAAAGTGACCCACCCACAGTACAATGTTCTCACTTCAATAAACATGAATATTATGTGTTGCATGTGTGAAAGGGGCTTTAAAAAGATTTTTCAACAAATTCAGTTGAGTTGAATGCATTATCTGCAGTATAAAACATAATACATATTAATTCAGAATGCAGTCAAATGCTAACACTGCTAATTTAAAAACCTATATACCTTCAAACTGTCTGCTTGTTTCCCTCATAGTACAAACAATTAGAATACAGAATATGTTTTTGAAATCATAAAACAGAAAACAAAAGGAGAAGTTGTGTGATGTTAAGATACAAGTGCATTACTTAACCCTTACATGCACGATGTCCAGTGAGTGGACGGAAATAAAAATGTATTTTTTATCATAATAAATGTTTGGATTTTTTTGTCAAAGTTGCACATAGGCCACTAAATTGGATGTTAAAGCATCATGTTTTCTGTGTCTGTTCCTCAGATGCACAATGTTCACTCCATGTGACATTTTAGCAACTCCTTAAGTAATTGGTGTAAATAATAATAATAATTATAATAATTTGTATGCATAAAGATAAATGAAAGTACTTGGGGAAAAAAATCCTGGCTGAGGCTTTCATAATTCGTGCACGAAAGGGTTAAAAAAGAAACTTTAAAAATGACCACATATAAAAGCAATTCTTGACTGTATATCCTTATGTCTTGCATGTATTAATGCTCAACTCCTCCGCTGCCAACGGGATAGAGTGCCCAATTCCTCCCTCTCAAAGGCCTGTCTCAAACAATCACAGCCACTTTTTGACTCCGTTGATTCATTTATTTAATTTTCCACCAAGACAACATCAATTGATTCTTTTTACCCAACAGCAGTTTCAGATTTATTTTGTAAATGTCACTAATAGTTTCTACACTCTGGTGGTCCTGGCTTCAGTCAGTGATTTCTTCAAAGAACCATACAATTTCATTAAGTACTGGACTCAGTCTAAGCAGAGATATTATTAGTATTTCAGTAATCTTATCTGCAATATTTTCCCAACTGTTCAAGGAGATATTCCCCTTTATCAATACTTCCATATTGGATTTGATCAATCTGTCTTTGTTGACAGGATATGTACCACAAACATTTAAGGCTGCTGTAAATAAATTTATTAAAAAGACCTACTCTTCATTAAGGACTGTTTGCTAATTATCGACCTATATCCAATCTCTCTTTTATGTGTAAAGTTCTTGATAAAATAGTTGCAGCTCAACTTTGTGATCATTTACATAGAAATAATCTGTTTGAAGAGTTTCAGTCAGGATTCAGAGTGCATCATAGCACAGAAACAGCACTGGTGAAAGTTACCAATGATCTCCTCTTAGCTTCTGATAGCAGACTTGTTTCTGTGCTTGTCCTGTTGGATCTCAGTGCTGCATTTGATACGATCGATCACAGCATTCTGTTACAGAGACTTGAACATGTTATTGGGATTAAAGGAACTGCATTAGGCTGGTTTAAGTAATTTTTATCTGATAGATTTCAGTTTGTTCTTGTAAATGAAGAATCTTCCTCACACATTGGAGTTCCTCAGGGTTCTGTGCTTAGACCAATTCTTTTAATTTTATACATGCTTACATTGGGTCATATAGTTTAGTCGTATAGTTTAGTTCTTCTGCTTCTAAATTCTGACAAAGCTGAAATTGTTGCCTTTTAACCTGAGTCTGATCTAACTGTCTAGCTATATAGTTACTCTAGATGGCATTTCCTTGGCCTCTAGTACTACAGTGTTATTTTTGACCAGAATCTATCCTTTGACTCGTATATAAAACTGGTTTCCAGGACTGCCTTCTTTCGCTTTTATAATATTGCCAAAATCAGGAACATCCTGTCTCAGGGTGATGCAGAGAAACTAGTTCATGCATGTGTTACTTCAAGATTGGACTACTGTAATTCCTTATTATTGGGCTGTCCCACATATTCTCTGAAAAGCCTCCAGCTGATCCAAAATACTGCAGCCAGAGTTCTGATGAGAACTAACAGGAGAGATCATGTTTCTCCAGTTTTAGCTTCTCTTTATTGGCTCCCTGTTAAATTCAGAATAGAATTTAAGATTCTTCTTCTCACATATAAAGCTCTTAATGACCGAGCTCCATCATATCTTAAAGATCTCATTGTAAGATATTTTCCTAACAGAGCACTTTGCTCCCAAACTGCAGGTTTACTTGTTGTTCCCAGAGCTTCTAAAAGTATAATGGGAGGCAGAGCCTTCAGTTATCAGGCCCCTCTCTTGTGGAATAAGCTGCCAGTAAATGTCCGGGAAGCAGACACCCTTTCCACTTTTAAGATTAGATATAAAACTTTCCTATTTGATAAAGCTTATAGTTAGGGATGGCTCAGGTCATCCTGAAACATCCCATAGTTCTGCTGCTATAGGCCTAGACTGTCAGAGGGAAACAGTCATATTTAGTGTATATATGCTAACATTTCACTGTAGATTACCAGAGGGTTTATCAAGGGGTTTATAAACAACCTGATTAAGGAGTCTTTCAGTTTGAGCCCATGTGACCACAGCTACTGTCTGCCACAGGACCCTCAGCTGTTGTTGTTCAATGTCTGTTAAATTCAATAGGGTTCTCAGCCATTGGATCTTTAAAAAACAGAACAATCAAAGTTCAAACCAACACAGCTGAACCACAATCACGTCACATATGAACAATTTGGACTTTGATTTATCAGTCCTATTAATCTTTGCACAAACCAGAGTGAAACTGTCCTCAGAGAAAGTCTCCACCTTCCTCAACTCACATCAGTTTTGTTTATCTTGAACAGCTGATGCCATAAGGTGGAGCTCTTCCATCAGCATTGAGTGGCACCTGTTACACTGACACCACAGACTTTTCAAATGTCTTCAGTCTTATCTTCACTTCTTTGCAGGGCTTGGGTAAAGATTGAATGGTGGTCGCATTTATCCAAGTGTAATGTGCACTGGAGCTGTTCAGGATCCATCTCATGTCACTCCTCCATCACAACTTTGCCACATGTAATACTATGAAAACAAAAGACATCTTGAGTCTCTTCAGCATCACATCTATACATTCAAAGCCAATGTTAATGTAAGCCAAACAAGTCATTTTAGTTGGGTTTCACTTTTGAGATACTTGTGTTTCCACATTTTGGGATCTCTAATTAACACAATCATTTATGTAGTGATCAAAAAAGCTTGTTACTGTGATGAAGAACTTGTCAGCAAGTGAAACTTAATTTAAAAAAAAAATCTTTTTAAAAAAAGCCTGACTTATGTTGTCAGCAGCCTCCAATAATAAAAGGCCTCTGGGTAATGTAAAACTCATGGCCATACTGGTCATGCATATAGAGTTGTGTAGCTTTGACTCTTTACTAACACTATAGCTGAGTCTGGAGAACTAAACAGACACAGTTACTGAAGGGTTACCGTCAGAATAATTCAGATATGGTGAAAACTTTTACAATAATTTGGGAGACTGCCTGTAGCTAAGTATTCTTGACAACATGTGATAAGCATGTTACACACGTTTACACACTAAAAAAAATACCTTTGTGCCAAGTTCACACTATAAACACCACCCCTGTCTCTCCACTGTACTTGTTCTGTTCTTATAGGATGCACACAGACATGACTCTTTCCAGCCTCCACGTGTTGAGACATAAGTCCTATTCAGGAGTTTCTAATGACAACATACTGGTAAGAAGTTTAGACTGTCAGTCTAAAGAATACATGATGTCTGCACGTGTTCATGCTGTAGTCCTCAGGTTGGTGTTAAACTCACCCATAATTCTGGATTTGTTAAAGCAGCACAAATTTATTTTCTTCTTTGGTATCTGCAGGAAGCAGTGAGTTTCAAAAACTGTAGTTTCTTGTTGATGATTAACTATTCAGCTCTTTTGAGCGAGCAGAGGATAGTTTAGTTTCATCCAGGCTACTTCTTAAATTGATGGGTGACCACAGTTTAACTATTTCACACTGAGAAGATGTTAGATGAGGAGATTAAGGAAGACACGGTACTTAAAGGGAGGAGTTTATGTGCCCATGGAGTGAGGATGAGGAGCAAGTGGGCTGAAAATGTGGAGAACTTGACTTTCCCTGAGTCTTCCAGTTGCTGTGTTTCCCACGATGTCCTGTCATCACTGATATGGTCGACTGTTGAGCAAACAGGACACCTGAGGAGCAGACATCAAGTCAGACTCACACTGTCCTGTCTTCACTTCTTTCAGAGCAACATTTACTTTAGCGTGTTTTCAACAAGTGTCTCTCACACTTCTGCCCACCACATCTTTTTCTTACACAATACATTCTGGGCAGCTTTTATTATAATAAAAAATATAATTATTTATTATAATAAAATAAAAACTGAAAACCCCCTTCGTACAGTGCAGGTAGGGTTAGAAAATGGGCATGTTTGATGCCTTAAACCAGTGTTTCTCAATTCCGGTCCTCATGACCCACTGCCCTGCACGTTTTCGACGTTTCCCTCCTCCACCACACCGGATTCAAATGATCAGCTCGTCATCAAGCTCTGCAGTGGCCTGATAAGGAGCCATTCATTTGAATCAGGTGTGGTGGAGGAGGGAAACATCGAAAACATGCAGGGCAGTGGGTCATGAGGACCGGAATTGAGAAACACTGCCTTAAACTGATAATGGTAAAAATCATATTTATGCAATGGCGCTCACCTAGGGAAAGATGGAAAAATGACTAGGCTGTTAAAAAGAAAGTCCTTATTTATCTACAAACACAATTTTCTTTAAAGATGTTGCACTTGCATATGTGTAGAAGCTTAAGCTCATTGTATTAAAGCAGTACTCAAAGTGTGGAACTTCTTACAAATACTGTACAGTTAGCAAGTCATTATGAAGTACAATTATGTGGACCGTCCAATATACAGTATATTTAATATCATGATGTCATGTCCATTCATTAGCAATGAATTAGAATTGTGCCTCTCTTCTGTGATGTAGAAGTGAGATGGCGACTGCACATCTGCCCATTCTGGACAGCATCATACAGAGAGTCAACTGCAACCTTCTATAGTTCAGCATGTGCAACTCCAAACATGAAGACACATTAAAGTGAGTGTCAGCTTTTGGCCATAACAGGTTGATCATGTGAAAAACTGTGCTCTCCAAATACACTGTCTCTCAGAAAGACAAAACAGTTATGATGTGATGGCCATCAAGTTCATGTGCTGATATGAATGGCCTCTGAAAAAGCAGATAGCTATTCAAGGCACAAACTACCTTAGTGTACACTCACACACGCACACTCACACACACACACACACCAACAACAAGCTCCATCGACCTCAAATCCACAGGCCCAATTTTGAGATATTTAACTTTTAAACTCTATTGGGCTGGCACTTCATCATGATGGATTTTATAGCAAAGACATCAAATTGCGTAGAGGACTAAGCACCAGGGTGCTGCTATAACTTATTGAATTTCCTGCCTGCAATTACACCAGCAAACGGCCCCTCTATTTACCTGTGTAGACAACTCCATTTATTTCTATTGACATGTTGATGCTGCTAATGCCGTTGGTAGACAGGTTCAATGCAGTCTCTTGTCTATCATCTGTCAAGAGAGGAGGCACAGAGGGAGAGAGAAAAACTCAATATGAGCATTTAGAAAGGGAACAGAAGAAGCAAGAGGAGTATTGGTGATGATTCAGAGAGTGACAGGACAAGGAGAGCTTTATTAAAGAGTTGTGGGGATTACGAGGTGTCGAAAGATGTTACAGCCATTTGTTCATGTGAATAATGGATAACTCCCATCGCAACTTACAGATGGTAAACTTAATAAATGTGACTATATCACATACACTAGAAATCTTTGCAAATAATTTATTTGAGCAGGGAAAACAGAGCAAGCTCTTAGTGGTCTTCTGCCATAAAACATTACAAAACTATGAGCTTAAACCAAATAAATCACACAGTGATCTCAGCAACCTGGCATCAAATAAGGCAATCTGGAAACATCTAAGCGCATCTGGGTGGAGACAGGTAATAGTGGGTGCAGTAATCTTTAAATTGCAGTATTTATTTTTTAGACCCAGATCTAGACGACTAGCATGGGAATTAACCTGAAGAAGATTATCCCTCATTTTTCCATCACACACTGAGTGCAAACCTGCTATTATAACTAATATGAGAGAGGCAGTCATGCAGACAGAAATTATATCACACTTGAGCAGGTAGGCCTCTTATTCTTCCTTTAGCCTCTATCATTAAGTCAGATGTGACTTATGACTTGTCATCAGCTATGCTGGCTGCAGCTAAAGCTCAGCCACATTTTTACTCATGATGAGCTAGATTTTGGTGGGAGCCAAGAAACACTATTTCTTCAAACATCTATGTAGAAGACTTAATACTATTATTATTATTTCAACAAGCTCCAACAATAAAACATGTCTGGTATAGAGCTGGATTTTGACATTCCCCCTAAAAGAGTAGGATCACGAGAGTGATACTTTTTCTCTCAAAATGTTGTTACTTCCACATACTACCCGTGGCTCTTAGTCCTACTGGTTCCTAATGAAGACTTACAACTTCAAATTATCACTATTATATGGCATTATTGGGATTAAATTAGCCATATTAGGCTGGTTTGAGTAATTTATCTGATAGATTCCACTTTGTCCATGTAAATGAGGAATCTTCCTCGCACACCAGAGTAAGTCATGGAATTTCACAAGGTTCTGTGCTTGGAGAGATTCCTTTCACTTTATACATGCTTCTTTTAGACAGCATTGCTGTCTAATAATACTGTCTAAAACTGGTATGTTGATGATACTCAGCTATTCTTATCTAGAAAAAGAAACAAAATTATTATGTCAGTCCAACCAAAACTTGACCTTTTAAAATGCATTTTAACTGAAATTGTATAAAATCTAAGCTCTAGAGGCTGGACTAACACACAGAGACATTGCAGTTGGGGTTTGAATCACTCTGCATAAAATACGATTAACTGGACTCAAGGTGCATTGTACATGCTTTTTGGAAATTTCTGCTGAAGGTCTCTTCGTATTAAAATAGGATCTCCTGGTCACCTGCATGCACATGCTCAGGATGGGGACTGAATCGAAATAAGGTTCAGTTGAGAAAAAAATTATACAGTTTAAAACCTATTGGTTTGCACTCTGACATAGCAGCAGACACTATGATTACTGGTTTGGGTTGGGCAGGTGGGTGGGTTTTAGGAAGGAGGTATTTTCAACATGTTTGGCTATAGTTTTGCACATCCTTAACTCCTAACCAATGAACTTTGCTACCAATATAATGCTCAAAGTCAGAAGAACTCCAAAAAACCAGCACCAGTGATGTGGTGCGGTTCATTATGAGAGGGCTAATTTGGCTTGTTTTGCTTTTAGAGATATCAAGTAAGGGGGCATAGCTAACAGTCACACAGATTTTTATTAAACATATATCTTGCTGTATTTTGTTTCTTTATCTTAGAACCAGCAAAGGAGATTATTTTCCAGGTTTGATTAAACAAAAACTGCTGAAATTATATTCCCGGGCCATTTGTCTGCCCTGGTCTAACCTTGGTTCAATGTGGTTATCAGTTGTTATCGCAGCAAAGCCGAAGAAGCTTTTGACTAAATACACTATGTTTAATCATTGTGCTATGAATAGGATGTGTTGTCCATTATGTTGAGCAGTTTGTGCAACAGTCTCCTTTCTACAGTGATCTCCAGGGACTCCAGAGCAGTGTTCATAACTTTATATGAGTCACTAGCTATTTCGCTTAGATAGCATTAAAATCTTGTTTAGAAATTTCCTATACAACCCTTGATACTACTTACTGAAAATTATCAATCCCAGAGAACACAAAGAAATAATAAAAAGTACAACGTGCGCCTCATGTAGCCTTCCACTAAGTATCTCACCTCTGTTGTTGACTTTGATGTTTAGGGGTAGTTGGGTGGCCATTGCTATCAGGTTCTGCTGAAAGGCATTCTCCATGATCTTCTGCTGCTCCTCTGCAACCATCATCATCTTCTTTTGTGGTGGTTCCGTGCTTACCATCTTTTCTTTGAGCTGCCCCAGAGTTGCTGTCTGAGCCGCTGCTGCTTGGGCAGCAATGGCTGTTGCGTGGTGGCCGCTGGGTGACATATGGATGGCCACCCTGCTGGGCAAGCAGCTAGCCGTGGGATCCTCTGGAGAGACCAGTACAAATTAGAAGGTCATAACTCTATCTATATGCTTACACAGTACACATTTAAGGTCCTGTAAGTCTGTCTGATATTGCTCCGCTATAAAGATATTTTATATTTTACCTTTGTTTTCATTGTACTATAGTAAAAAGATTAATACATTTACATGCTTTATGAATGAGATTTGGTTTTAAAAGAATAACAAGAAATATGTATGGATATTTAAGAGCACTGCAATCTGTTTAAAATTTTAGGTCATAATGCATGTGCTATATATCTTTTCTCCGTTATACGTACGTAAAGTTTCTTCTTAGAATATTATTTGAATAACAATTACAATATTGTTATTATAAAACAAACAGTCAGTTATCGCCTGTCTTGCATTCCCAAGTTCTGCACGCTCAACTAAAAGGTGTCCACCAGGGCGTCATGTTTCTATTGCTGCTGATTAATCAGAGTCAGGGACAATCATACAGTACACCTCTGACTCCTGCAAAGTCATCAGACATGACTAAATGCAGATTGCACCCTTCCCCCACTGCAGGGGATAGGCAGATTTTGGAGGTATTAGTAGGTTTGTCATCCAGAATGAACAGGACTGTAATGTTTAACTTGTTTAACTGTGTTCCGCTAAAAATAATAAAATAACCTTTTCTATAATTCAGAAACAGCTGTTGTGCCATTTCACTCATCAGTAAACAGCTCAAGCTTCCAAAGTTTTTGCTGTGTCTTTGAAACTGAGAAAATCCTGCAGGATGTGTCCTCTTTGATAGGAATGATCACATTATTTGCGAGTTATTTGAGCATGATCTGATAAAAATAGGGCAGTGAATGTAAAATCTAATTCTGACTCACAGCGGCAGGGTAATCAAACCGCAAAAAATCCATCCATTTTCTATACCTGCCTAATCCAATTCAGGGTCGGGGGCGGCTGGAGCCTATCCCAGCTGTCATTCGGCGAGAGGCGGGGTACACCCTGGACCTGTCGCCAGTCCATCACAGGACCACATGAAGTCAAACAAGACAAACAACCATCCACGATCACACTCACTCCTAGGGTCAATTTAGAATCACCAATTAACCTAACATGCATGTTTTTGGGCAGTGGGATGAAGTCTATTCTATAAGAATCTATTTTTTCATCTAGACATTTTTTAAATAGTTGTCTCTTCCATGTTTATTATGTTTTACCTGTCTTCACCACATGTGTCTGGGAATTATGACCACTGTTGTGAGTGAGCATAGGGAAGTGAGACTGTATCTTTGGTGAAGAGAGGAGGGCTGGAGTGCCCACAGGAGAGTAGTTGAAGATGACAGATCCATAGCTTTGCCTACGGCCCTCCCTTCGGTTGCTGTCGATTGCTGCCTGAAGCTCTCCAGGGGAGCTTAGTCCCCGCTTTTCACATTCATATGGGTAGAGGTACTTCATGTACCTACAGAAAAAAGACATAATATCAAATGGTTAACATAGCTTTTTTTGTCTCAAATCACTTTGTGACATGTTGTCAAACATCAATCAGTCAATTCAATTTCGAGTCCAGTTGTCTTTGGTGTGATGATTAAGTATAGTTTATAAATTATGATAAAACTCAAATAGTTCCTCTGTCCACCTCAACTTTAATATCAGCAGTTCTCTTGTTACCAATCACAATCCAATTTTACCATTAAAGATTTAATTACATTGGTACATGGACCCTTTACTCTAATATAATGTGTCACTAATAAAGTCTGAACATTTAAAACAATATCTGAATATCTGCAGCAAAAGGTTTTGCAGTATATCCCACAAACTGTCAACGGGGACTTCTGCCTCACTTTCAGAGTACAATGTAAGAGTGGGAGAGCATCATAAGCACACTGACACACACCAAGTGAGTGGAACATGGCTTCCGTTTAACTAGCTGGCCCACCTGCCGGGATGTCCAGCTCAGATCAACTGTAGGAGAGGGAAGTGTATGCACACTTCTTATTGCCTGAGAGGTAAACACAAAACAAATCTGATGACCAAGGCTGATGCGGTTCACAAAGCACCGTGAGCTCTTCCGTCTGGACATCATTTGGACTTTGTAAGTAAAAGGTACATTGGACCATTGGATCAAGTCTGAATACTCAGCTGGTAGGGAGTAATGGTGAGTCTTTGGATGCTATTACAGCTAACACAACAACAACATCACACAAAATAAGGACACATATATATCATTATGTACGAATGTCAAAGTGACTGCTTTGTACACTAGAGTTGCAATAAAACATACCAACAGATCTGTATTTAACTAACAAATGTGTGCCTGACTTGTATATCAAAGTAAAGTAAGTAGTGACACAAAAATTACCAAAATGTTTTCTTGCTTTGTTACAAAGTAACAAACATACAGTTGTTCCCTGGTCTTTTTAAATATCTTCAGTTATTTGATTATTATTTGACTGTAGCGAACTCAAGTGTGGAATTTTAATTAACTTAAGATTTTGGAAATCTCCCACATTCCGGTGTGGAGATGTTCGTGTGTAAGGACCAGAGATCCTTAAATTTACAACAACCTTTGCCCATGAAAGCATTTTGGGGGAGTTTCTCAGCCCCTCTCTCTACAGACCTGTGCCATAAATTTAGGTAAATGCATTAATAGCTTAGTGCTAACTAAGCTGAACAAACAACGGACTCTTTCAGGAGAGTATTGGGGAAAACCAGAACAGGACCCTTCTGACCCTATCTGGGTCAAAGTAAACAATGGTAACAGTTTGCCCTGACTCTGATTCAAGCCAGAGACAGTCGCAGCATGGATCTCTCAAAAGGATCTCACCCAGAATCACTTTTTAGCTGAATCTTGAAACTGTATTAAATGTGCTTTATATCTTTGTACAAGTTCTTTCATGTTCTCAGTGAAATCCAAAGCTGCATTTTAAGACCTTTTTCATGATCGTACGTGGAAGGATACAGAAGAAGTAATTATTTTGGAAAATGACTGATCTAGTAATGCGCTAGTGGGGGCAATATGTAAATGTAAATGTAATTTATTTATACAGCCCTTTACAACAATCCATTTCGGTGTACCAAAGTGCTTTACATCAGATAATAAATAAAGAAAAGAATAAGTACAAAACAATAAAATAACAGTAAATGCAATAAAATACAGCAAAATTGAAAAAGAGTCACCATACTACTGGGTATTAAAAGCCATCTGAAATAAATATGTTTTTAGCCTAGATTTAAAGAGGCCCAGGTCAGAAATAAGACGCATCTCGGGGGGGAGCTTATTCCAGAGCCTGGGGGCAGCAACGGAAAAGGCTCGGTCACCCCAGTGCTTGTATTTTGACCTGGGCACTTCCAGCAAAAGTTGATTTGTTGACCTCAGAGCTCTACCAGGATAACGGACAGTTAAAAGCTCAGGTAAATACAATAGGGCGAGGCCGTTAAGAGCTTTAAAAACAAACATTAAAAGTTTAAAATCAATTCTATAAAAGGACAAGAAGCCAATGAAGGGAGTTAAGAACAGGAGTGATATGCATACGTCTGTCAGTGTTGGTTAAAAGACGGGCAGCAGCATTTCGCACCAGTTGAAGGCGACTGAGAGAAGTCTGGGAGACGCCGACATAAAGTGCATTGCAGTAGTCTAACCTTGAACCTATTAGGGCATGGAAGGCTTTCTCAAGGTCATAACGGCTTAAAAACATTTTCAATTTGTCCAGGAGACGCAACAGGAAAAAACTAGTCCTGACAACATTGTTAATTTGTTTGTCAATCTTCAGATGACTGTCAAAAGTCACTCCCAGATTTCTGACGGTTTAACTGAGCTTTGAAGACAAGGTGCTAAAGTCAGCCGTCACAGTATCCAATACAAACAAACACGATACATTCAGTTTTGTCATCATTTAAATGTAGAACATTTTGGGCCAACCACTGCTTAATATCAGCAATACAATCAAAGAACATTGTGCACTGTTACTATTTGGCTTCACTGGCAGATAGATTTGTAGATCGTCTGCATATCAGTGAAAAGAAAGGTTGTGCCTGGCTATAATTGACATAAGTGGTAACATGTATAATGAGAAGAGGATAGGGCCAAGACTAGATCCTTGTGGGACTTCACAGGAGAGAGGAGCAATGGAAAAGGACAGGTCACCAACCATAACGGACAAGGTTCTACTGGATAAGTAAGATGTAAACCACTTCAATGCAGTGCCATGGATGCCAACATAATTACTTAGACGTAATAGGAGGACTGCATGGTCCACTGTGTCAAAGGCTGCTGTGAGATCAAGCAGCACTAAGGCAACAGGGCACTTGGCATCCACAGACAGAGCAATATCACTGTGCACCTTTAACAGTGCAGACTCAGTGCTGTGACGAGACCTAAATCCAGATTGGAACTTCTCAAGAACAGAGTTATCATCAAGAAAGGACTGTATTTGTATAAAAACAACTTTTTCTAAAACCTTAGAAAGAAAGGGCAGATTGGAAACAGGTTTAAAATTTGATAACATTGAGGGGTCAAGATTAGGCCTATTAAGAAGGGGCCTGACCACAGCATGTTTAAAGGCAGCTGGGACAGTTCCTAATCTAAGGCAGGAGTTAATAATAAAAATAGGAGACTGGGCCCCACAGTATTAAAAACCATTTTCAACACGTTGGCATGGACAATATCCAATAGGCAATTTGTAGGTTTCAGAGATTTCACTACGTCACAGAGAGAAGAGAGGGAAACCAGCTCAAACTGATCAAACACAGCAGAATGAGTTGGGACAACAGGCAGATCCTTATTTGTACTCAAAATAACACTCACTTAGTGTCTGTTCTGACAGAATCAACTTTGTCAACAAAATAAAGAAGAAAATTCTCACAAGTGGCTATCGATACATCAGTCACAGCAGAAGGGTTAACAACAGCATTAATTGTATCGAATAACACCTTAGGACAATGACTGCTGCTAGAAATAATATTAGAGAGGTACTGAGATTTTGCTTCACGTACGGCTCTCTGATAATCAGTGAGACAGTCCCTTAACATTTCCAGAGACACATGCAGTTTGTCCTTCTTCAATCTGCGTTCCGCCTGCCTGCAACATTGCCTGATAGCGCGGGTGGTGTCGTTCAATGAGGGGTCTGTTCTTGGCTTGACAGATTTTTGCCTAAAAGGGGCAATAGTGTCCAGAATGATGGGATGGAGCAAAGGTTTGTTCACTGGTTGGGGGGCTATCCATTCAAAAACAATAGGGAGATGATCTGAGATTGCAGTCTCAGAAATGTCTTTCAGGCAGTGTTTCTCAATTCCGGTCCTCATGACCCACTGCCCTGCATGTTTTGAATGTTTCCCTCCTCCACCACACCTGATTCAAATGAATGGCTCCTTATCAGGCCACTGCAGAGCTTGATGATGAGCCGATCCTTTCAAACGGGTGTGGTGGAGGAGGGAAACGTCGAAAAAGTGCAGGGCAGTGGGTCATGAGGACCGGAATTGAGAAACACTGCTTTAAGGGAAACTGAAAGTCCAGAAGAAATAACAAGGTCCAATGTGTGTCCCAGATGGTGTGTTGGTTTATCCACGAATTGAATCAAATTAAAAGTTTCCAAAAGGCTTTTGAAGTCTGTGGCGAATTGGTCAGATGGGCAACAAACGTGAACATTGAAGTCCCCACAGATCAAGATCTTGTCATATTTTGGGAGAATGTCAGCCAGAAACTCAGAGAACTCATGAATAAAGTCCTTATTATATTTCGGAGGGCGATAGACAACTGCACACAACACGGGACTTGCGAACTCTACCGCAAACAATTGCAGTTCAAACGAGGAGTATGTACCTGTGGGAAGAAGCCGACATTTAAAATTGGTATTGAACACAGCAGCAAGTCCCCCTCCTCGCCCCGACACTCTCGGGGAGCTGAAGAAAGAACAGTTGGATGAAAGAAGCTCAGAGAATGCACTGTTATCACCTGGTTTAAGCCAGGTTTCAGTCAACAGGAGGAAATCCAAGGAATACGAAGTAAAAAAGTCATTTCGGATAAATGTCTTATTCGCAACGGATCTGGTGTTGATGAGAGCCATGCGAACCAAACGCCGATCCGTCTGTTATGTTATATGATCATAATAGTACTGAATAGTTAAACCCAAAATGAAGTCAGCAACTTGCATGATATATGACATTTATATTAAATAATGCAACTGTTAACCAATGCTTCAGCTGTTTCTTATTGTATTCTGTGTTTAACACAGGAAAATAACATTGGTTGGTTCGTTATTCATACGTCATAATTTTACAGATATCCATCTGAATTTTGATGCTCAGAACCATCATGTTATGTTGTTTTGCTGTCTTTATGTCCTAAGTGTATGCTATATCTTTACCCTTTATATCTTAACAAGTTATGGTGTTTTTAGAATCCTCTGAACAAATGTTTATGAAACGGAGGAATACAGGAGTCGAATTCCTTTGACGCAAACCTCTTTGCAGGTCGCCTTACAAAATACGCCCAGGCAGACGTCACAACAGTTTCAGGCATACCATTGGCTGAAAGTGTAGCGGAGGCCTACGTCATGCCCCGCCTCCGCGAATCAAACTCCGGAAACCGCGAGGAAAAGTAGAGTAGAAGGGAGACAATTGGAGAGAGTAGAGAATTGAACAGATTGAATCATGAAGAACAGAGAGTTCTAAAATGATGGAATGAGAGTCTGGCGGAGTGTCTTTGGAAATGGCAGGAGAGGAAGATGAGATGGAAGAATGTAGTAGAAAGATACATTTTGCGTTTTAAACTCTGCTGCTGCAGCTTCCTCACCTATTTTTGATCACCAAAAGGAGCCAGCGTTCAGCTTGTCAACCTTTTTGTCAATCTTTGGTGAATTTAAGTTCACCTCATCAGAGTTGGTCAGCAACCAAAACCAAGTCCACCCTTGGAAAATTTTGTCATTATTTGCGGTGAATTCTGACACACCACCCGTTCGTCTTCAAGCTACCAGAAGCCTGGTATGCGGTGGGTGTTCTTAAGGTTCATGTCTTTGGTCATATCATTTATATATATATATATATATATATATATATATATATATATATTAAATTAACCGGTTTTTGTGTATGTGTACTTTACGTACGTGTGAGTCCAACAAAACGAGAATTCACAAGTAGCGAATATATGAGACTGGAATTTATTAATTATCCATTTAACATACCAGAATCATAAGATTAACTAGCTTATTCAGATAGTGAGAACTTTCGGATAAATCCTTATATCTTATCACATCATGCTACGTGTGTCGGCTACATATATTTTTGGCTACATGACACAAATGCAGAAAATCACTTGTTGTCATTTACAAGAGAAAATTAATTTCTGTGTGTCAAGAAGTATTATGAGATGTATCAGACTATATCAGACAGTGAATCGTCTTAAAATGTAGAATTGTGTTGAATCTTTTTTTTTAAAGGGGAGAGACACACCCTTATTTCCAAAATATTCCCCTTACCAACTCGTCACATACTGATGCTTGGTAAAGGGCCTGACCCCTTTGATCTTATGTAAAATCTACATAAATTATAACACTACCAACTACATCCAAATGTGTGTTTATTCTATGAGGTCATGTGTAGGAAACTTACTTTATATCATTCATTATCGTCATTATAGTCACTTTAATGACTGTGATTTTTACTTGCAGTGGAAACATATGTTTGACATTTGGTTATGAGGATTAGAAATGGACAGAAATATGACTTTAGAAACCTAAGGTGTAGAAACATGATCTTGAAACAGATATTCAGTGTCTGTACATACAAAAGACGGTTTCAGATTAAGTGAGAATACACTATGATATCCAAACTGATGTGTGACATCAACTTTGCATTCTCTAGTCACTTATTTCTTCCTAATTGTTTTTTTGCCTTCCTGATCCTAACTGTGACTTCTTAGAAAATGGGCAGTAACGTTTCTAACGTAACGCGTTACTGTAATCCGATAACTTTTTTCAAGTAACAAGTAAAGTACGGATTACAATTGCAAAAACAATAATTAGATTACTGTTACTTTCCAGTAAGCAGGCTACGTTACTGCATTACTAAACCGTGATTTTGTTTGTGAGAGTGTCTCATGACAATCAGGTAGCGTCCACAACGGACTCCGATGACGATGCTGCGGGGTGGAGGGGTATTCATTAGCACAGCATGGTCATGCTGTGCTAATGAATACCAAAAGGGTACAAGGGACTTGGTCTTCACAACGAGCAAGATCAGTTCAATATCAGTGGTTCAAAGATTTTAACTGGCTGACATTGTGTGAAGCATTGTAACGTCGCTGCTGTGCCTGGGGATCAGGAAAAACATTGAGCCTGCTTACCATTCACGATTTTCAAAACTAGAAAAATGCTATATTTAAGGAGCATAGCAGCAGCAAACATCACAGAGAGTGTGTGGCTCAATTTCAGGTGTTTGTGTCGCAGCAGCCCTGCATGGACACATAACTGGATACACAGTTAAAAGCGAACCAGAGGATCAACAGATAGATGCTAATAAAACTACTAACTTCTCTGAGCTATTTTGACTGGTCAAGGTTTAGCCACAGACGGTAACAACCGTAACCTGTACAAGCTGATGCAGCTGAGATATGAGGACTGTCCGGTGACTTACGAAGAAGAATTACATGTGTCATGACATTCTTAATGAGATGATCCACCTGACTTCACTTGATGTTTTACGAAAAGTTTTGTTACCTATTCGGGATGAATACTATGCGATGCTCGCTGAAACCAGAGAGATTGCTAACAAAGAACAGCTTGTTACTGTACTTCGCTGGGTGTATGATGCATACACTTTCTGTGAAATTTTTGTGGGTCTTTTTGATTTGCCAAAAACGGATGCACACACAATTTTCACTGTGCTAAATGACAGTGTGAGACGGTGCAATATATTGCTGAAAATAACAGCAACATTTTGTCACTTTTAGCTTCAAACCAAGTTTAAAAAAATGGTGTGAATTTTTAAGTCACTTTTTTTGCACATTTACAACAATATTTGTCAACTTAGAGGTATTTTAAATATGTAAATCCCAATGTTAAATGTTACACTTAAATCTAAATGCTAAATCTAAACCATAGAGGGCAGGCTTACGACGGTGCTGCCAACATGTCAGGTCACTTGAAGGGAGTCGCTGCGAGCTTTAAGGGCACAATCCTGCAGCTATATTTATGCATTGTTTGGCACACTGCCTAAACTTATGCCTCCAAGACGCTGCGAAAAAATGCAGTGATTTGAGATGCATTGGATATTGTGCATGATGTGACACACCTGATTTAGCAATCCCCCAAACAAAACCATGCATTTCAGTCACTAAAAAACTAAATGAAACCTGACACAGAAAACCTGCGAACCCTTTGTCCAACACGATGGACAGTGAGAACTTGCACTTCAAAGTCAGTTATTGACAACTACTCTGTGCTCGCCACTGCGATGGAAGAGTTTCCAGAAGAATCCCATGATGAATGCGGTCGGAAAGCTGAAGGCATTTTGGCCATGCTTGAAAAATTCAGCACCTATTCCGGTATGTGCCTCGCTTATCTGGTTATCTATACAACCGAACAGCTGTCCAAGACATTACAAGCCACCAACACAGTGCTACAAGACGCACAGAGTGCAGTCGCTGTAACGCAAGCTTTTATTCAGCGACAGATGGTCAGATGAAGCATTTGACAGCTTCTTCAGGTCAGTGATTGATGCCCAGGCAACGCAAGCTCCCTAAACGGCTTGGTGGCGGGGATACCAAGCACACATTTGCAAGCCTATCAGAGTATTACAGAAAACAATACTTTGAGGTGTTGGACTTGCTGAATAATGAACTGAGTCATCGTTTTGATCAGTGACTTCGGGGTTGTGATGGACACGGAAAAGCTGCTTGTTGCAGCTTCTGCCAAACAGGTGACACTCCCGTCTTCACGTCCTGATACTTTTTTACTTTGACAGTCTGCGTGCACAGTTGAGCATGTTGCCAGACACCATAAAGACATCAGTGATTCAAACGAAGTCTGAAAAAACATCAGTAAGGCTTATAAGTGAAGCAACAAATGCTGTCCCTGTGACCAAAGAACTAAAGTCAGAAGTGCACAAACCAAAACTGTTTTTCATGATCTCAGTCACAGCATCAGCTGAAAGATCTTTCTTGACACTTCGCCGGATCAAAACATACCTGCCTTCAACTATGACATAGAGAAGGCTTAATGACTTGATGTGCAGCAACATACACCGGGATGTTTTGGCACAAGTGGACATGACTGCGGTTGCCAAGGAATTCATCCAGCAAAATGAGCGACGCATTTCATAACCTACGTTATTTTCTGTAGTATGACTGCAGTAGGCATAGGCCTGTGGTGTTGCTTACTTTTCATATAACTGCGCTGTTGGGTGTGTGTGTGTGTGCACATGTGACTCTGCACATCAGTCTGATATGAGTGTTGACTTGTGATGATAATGAGTATGATGTTGTTTTAGATTCAAGGCATCAAGATGAGTTTTTGTTGTGGTTGTGGACTGGACTGGATGTACTTTGTTGTTTGCTATAGTTTCATCTGTGCACGTAGATAGACTTGGCCTGTTGTGTGCGAATGTTAGAGTGGGATCAAAGGGGTTAATCTGAGCAGGCATGTGTGTGTGTTCATCATGCGTGTACTGTAGATGTGACTGTGTGGTGTCGGTATAAAAAAGTACTCCGCGACGTTATTTAATACATCAGTAGGCCTAATATTGCCTGTTTCGATGCACATGCACCCCCTCCATGTGACTTGAAATTATGGCCCAGCCCCCTCCCCTTGTTCAAATGCATTCCACGGGCCATGCTTGGAAGTACCAACATTACTTTGAGTTTGAATCGGTAAAAAGTGTCAAAAACAGTAGCGTCCTCTGGACGCTCTGTGTGGGAAGACATTTTTTTTATCTACAGTGAAAAATTCCACCTCAAATCTGAGCAAGCACCGAGCAAGCCGGCACAGGAATGTGAAACTGTCAGGAACGATGGAGAAGGTAGGACCCAGATGCAGTTCTTTTAAGTTCAAAAAGGTTTATTCCAATAAATGCAAAACAGGTAGCAAGGGAAAAAACAAAGGGCGTGGCAGAGCCGGATTCAAAAATACTTGACACGTTGATAAACAAAACAAGACTGTGGCTATGGAACAAGACTATGAAAAAACGAGACAAGACTACGGTTAACAAACAAACATAACTGTGGCAAGACTATGACTATGATTGAATTAACAAGGCTATGAGGCAGGAAACCAGACTTAACTTCTGTGATCATGACATGAAGGGTTGATGAGGATTCTGCAGTGACTGAAAGTAAACCAGGAGACTAAATACTGTGGAGGGAGTGATCAGTGAATGAAGTGCAGCTGATGACAATGAAGCAGGTGACATGAGTGAAACTAGGTGGCAGTGGAAAAACATGGCAAGAACATAACCTGAAAACATGAAGAAACTGAAAACAAGGCTATTAAAACATAAACTGTGACAGAGAAAACATAAACTGCGACAGAAACTCATTGAGAAACCGTCGGATCGCCCCCACTGACATGACCGCTGCGGCTACTACATCAAATTCCACCGGGCAAACCTCCAACAGCCACCTCCTGCTAAACAGGTAAAAATAGACTTAAGAGCGACAGGACTTAGTGCCACTGAGCTGAAGAAGCTAGTCGCTGCTTATATTGTCAAGGACATATTGCCCATGTAGACCATGTAGAATCATTCTGACACATCGTAGAAAAAATACCGACCAAAAGCGGTGTCAAGCTACCACAGAGGAAGTCATTTGCAGGATACCTTGAGAGAGAATACGACTTAATGGTTATTATGACAATTCTATAAGATGGAATACGCAGAAAGAATAGAATTAGGCTGAAAGGTCTAATGCTTTATAGCATACTCTGGTTGTGCATCATGTTTTTGAGAAGTAACCAAGTAAAGTAATCAGTAAAGTAACTGGATAACTTTCTTGGAGAAGTAATCAGCAACTACTTACTATTTCCAAGTAACTTGACCAACACTGCTCTTCTAACATACTGAAAAAGTCATGAATGTTCGTACTCAACACTGAACTGTTGAAAATGTGATATTTTATGGGACTTGAACATAAATGAATGGTTTGTTATGAACAAACCCCACCTTAACAAATAATCTGACTGCCTTTAAATAGGGTAGGCACAGTTTGAATATGTACAATACTGAATTACAAAGCATTTCATTTTTTTTTTGGCTGTAGCCATGGGGTGGCTGTGAAATGTCCTGTATTGCCTTACAACAGGAAGTGCGTTAAATGATTGTCTGATGATTATCTGCCTACATAATTCTGCCCTTCCCTCATCAGTGCCAAATGTAGTACCCCCTACATTCCTACAAGCAAAAGATTGTGACAAGTTTTACAAAGTGACATAACCTCTGATGATCTCCTGAACATTTCCTTTGTTGATCATCCATCTATTTTCTATACACAATTAATCCAGCTCAAGGTTTACGGGGGTCTGGATTGGGTGAGAGGCAGGGTACATCCTGGACAGGTCATCAGTCCATCAGAGACAAACAACCATCCACACTCACACTCAATCCTAGGGTCAATTTAGAGTCACCAATTATTTAAGAGTAAGATTAATCAGGATAAGGACAGCGACAGGAAGAAGTTGGAGTATCAGCTGTAGCAGAGGGACAAAGGTGGAGTCTGGAGAGGACTAAAAACAATATCTGGCCTCAGATGACAAGACTCTCAGGCCACAGGATCTCAGGAGTGGGTGAATGCACTGAATCTGGGTAGATTCGTCAATCACCTGTTCCTCCCCCTGCTCATTTTCCACTGCTGAAACTTCCTTTTTCAACCCATTTAGTCCATTTCCCCACCCCCACCTCCTCCATCATCTCCCAGACACAGACACCCCTTGCTGCTTCTCCTCACACACCCACCCCCCAGCTTCACCACCAAACACCCCCCTGCTCCAACCTGTTTGTAACAACAACCCTGGTGAGACAGAAGTTCAAGGTGAGAAAGGCTACAGGCCCTGATGGAATTTGTCCCAGGCTTCTCAAGCTGTGTGGGAGCACATCTTCAACATAAGATTGGTGAGAGTGCCACAACTCTGTGGAAAACATTCCTGCATGACTCTGGTGCCAAAGACGCCACAGCCCAAGGACTTCAATAACTACAGGCCCGTGGAGTGATATCACACCGGATGAAGACATTGGAGCAGCTAGTTCTTGCCCATCTACGCCTCCTTGTGAGAGAGTAGACGTATCCATTGGAGTTTGCCTACGAGCCTGGCAGCACACTTTGGATTCAATGTAACTAAAAGATGGTTAAAGAAGAAAACTGTAGTTTCAAAGAAACTAGTGGATGAAGGGTTGCTTACTTGGTCTGGTTCAACATGCCTGTCAGCTTCTACTGATAGAATTGCTGATGACCAATTGAAGCCTGTTGTGTTGATGGGGGTGGGGAGGGACCTGTTGCTGATCTTCAACAACAGGTTGGGAACAGTGATGCACCACCTTCTTTTAGTTATCCCTCTCTTATGGTTTAAAGGAGGAGACTTTGATCAAGGTACATCTGGCACAACTGCAATGTTAGGGTCAGGATCAAACCCAAGCCCTTCAGACAGATTTTGAGCATTGTAAAGTGGAGCTGGGGGCAGAAACAGAAAGTTTTTAAACTTAGGGAGCTGGAGCTTTAGCTGCACAGTGAAAAGGAAATCAGATTGTGTTGGCTAGAATTACAAGCACAAATTTCTGTAAGTTCTTCGCTGCCTCATATTAATAGTATTGTAAATGGTTCAGCTGTTCCTAATGCTCCTCTTTCATCAGATTCCACTACAAGTACTTTTACTCATACTGCACTATTATACTGCACCCCTCTTTTCCACTTTTGATGTGAGTAAACACATTGTGTTGGTACCTCCATTTTGTGAATTAGAAGTTGATGCTGTTTGAGCGTGTGGGTGCTTCATTGCATTGGCCAAAAGAGGTTTGGCCTCTCCTACTTCAGTGTAAATTGGTAGGAAAGGCTCAAGAAATCTGTTTAACTTGTGTTTAGAAGATAGCTTAAAATACGATGTTGTGGAAATGGCTATTTTTGCAGCATATGAGCTTGTTCCATAAGCATATAGGCACCACTTGTGTAGTCACAAGAAAATGCCAGAGCAAATCTTTTGCAGAGAAAAGACAAGACTTTTGATAAGTGGTGTGCTGAAAGTATTGCAACTGGTGGTATTGGAAGAATTAAAAGTTCAGTTTTGTCTATTTGAATGAGCAAAAAGTTTAAATGTTGAAGGTAGCTGCTACAGCTGATGAATTTGTCTTGACCCACAAGAAGGTTTTTGTGAATAAATTTTATGCCTCTGCAAAATATTTTCCTCATAAGAAAGATTTTCCATTTAAGCCTTTTTACCTCTAAATTAGTGATTAGGTTTTTCACAGTGGAAGTACAGCCCTCTTTTCAAATTAAAGGGGTCCAGTTTATAATGGTGACTGAAACTGGTCCAAATCCCTGAGAGAAAGCGTAAGACTAATCTGCGTAATCTTATCATGCTTAAGACTTTTTACGTTAGGATACATGGACCTGGAACCTTGACTGTGGCTAGAATCTGTTTTGTCAAGCGCCTCATCAGAGATAGTGTTGGGGTCAGATGAAGATGATCTGGAGCTACGTAATGCAATCTGTGTGCTAGGTTATTAAGTTCAGAGAGGCTGTTGAATCTATCCACAACTCCCTCTCACTTGTCTTGTGCACAAAGGTCAGACATTGACGCTCTTATTAAGGCTCATCTGATTCTCTTTGGGGACATTCCCTCACAGACTATGGTGGTGAGTGAGAGGAGGCTGAAAGAGCTTCACCTTCTGAATGACAGTCTGAAATTACTGACCAGCTCCTTTAGTGACAGGCTCTTTCACCCTAAGTGTATGAAGGAGAGGTATCAGACTGTACAATCAGCTCTGCTTCCAGTAGATCACACACATCCCACTTGTACGTGTGCGTGTATATATACATACACAATATATGCATACACTTGTATGTATGTATATATTGAATGTACTCTACCTGGAGTTTTGATCACATAAATGTTTCAATATGTGTTATGAATCAAAATTGGACAATCCACAGCTGCTAAAGTGCAGTGCGTCGTAGTTGTCATTGGCACATCCATTGCATCCTGGCAAACTTTGTTCCTTTGGCCATGAAAGGAAAAGTTTCTGTAACAGACACATACATGGTTCAGTGCTGCCCAAACTTAGTGTGCTGTACAGATACTTTGGAACAAAATGACTCGTATATCTTGTGTCTGTTGTGGCACATTTTCTAAAGTGCTGACACTGATGCTGTAATCATCATGTGGTTTCTTTGCACAACATCCAAATAGGTTTCAGGCTAGAGGATGCCTGCCAGCATGTCAGCAGTAAAACTCCTGTGAGGGCCTGTTTATGCTGCTTGCAGCTTTTACTTGAATTTGCATCCATCATTGTCATTTAGAAAAGACGAAGCATGGCTCATCTGTTTCACAATGTGTTCGGTGTCTTTCAGTGTAAAAGTGAGATTACATTAAATTAAATATACTATATAACTGAAACTAATTTAATTGCAGTGGTTCTACTGGGTTGTGGGTGTGTGAACTTATCTCATGCTGTAATATTGTGTTAAGATAACTGAAAAATCTATTTCCAACAAATTCTGTAAAAGTCAAAGTTGCATATGTTTAAGGGGGAAGTTTCTAGGTTGACGTTTGTGCTGTAGAACCATTGAATGAATTTAATGTGTACTTGTCTGTGGTCATTTTTTTCCCGAAGAAAAGAGTACAACAGCAAAGCAAAAAAATGTCTTCATGAGTAGAAATCATTTTGCTAGAAGTAACAGTTTGTTTGATTAAGATTAAATTAATCTTTTGAGAAAACAAAAAATTAAATATATATTCGCCAAAGGACTCTTTATGTCAAAGACATGAATTTCTTTGTGTGTTTCAAATATTTGAGGTTAAAACATTTTGAACACTTTGTTGATAAATATTCAGCTACGTAATAATGAGTCATTACAGTGGGATTGTTAAGGAAAGGACTATTCAATTCACTGCAATCTAACAAGGCTGTGAGTTCAGATTAATGCCAGGCCAGCTAGAATACCTGTATTACTATGAATCACAGCAGGTTCTGGCTGATTCAGACTACTCACATGATGCTGCTGCAGAAAATACAGACTACACTTACCTGTCTGTAATAAAATGAGCCCTCTACAGGCATTTTAAGAAAAGAACAGCAGGAGCCTGATCCAACTCTTATTATTTACAATAAAAACAAATGAATATCTCGTTCTTGTGGTGTCATAACAGTTGACTGGCCTGGTGTTCAGGGAGCAGTGCAAGTGAAATTTATACTTACTGTGTTCGAAGAGTGAAAGCTGCACTGGTAATAGAGGTAGGGAGGTTAAGGCCTTTGGTAATCTCACGCCATATCTTTTTATTGATGACTTCCACTAAGCCACCTTTTTCAGTGACGAGCTTGTAGAGCATGTAGAGATCCAACACCTGCTTGGCCATGATAGGAATCCGATTCACTGGAGTCCCTGCAGAAAGCAAACACAATATCCACAATCAATTCCATTAACTTTGGTTCCTCCCATCAATATGCTCCTGCATCTTCTTACAAGGCCAATTTATCTTTAGCCAGTCAAATGTTTGACATCTCTGAAGCTCAAAATATAACTTAAAGAATATCACCAATGTCTTATCAATGTATCCCCTGGATATGAATTATTATTTCTGTGACGTACTGAAAGAGCCTTTGTGTGAATATTTATAATGACAAATTACTTTGATCTAATTTGGTTACATGCAACTAAATACATCTATCAGGCATGGATTGCATACATTACATTTCCCAATATATTAAATACTGAGAAAGGAGCAGAATTCTAGATAGATTTGCCATGAGTAGTTTAATACTCTCAAAATAAAAAATCCCACCTTATTTGCTAAGTCAAGAGGCTCCGATAATTTCCATTTGCAATTTAATGCCGCACATAAAAGGAGGACAGCTAAGTCTTTGTGACAATTCCAAAGTAGTTGACCCTGAGATAATTAACCTGCGTTTTGCTGACAGAGTTCCATTGTGACTATTGGATTTACCATAATAGCAATCAATAACTGCAGAAATATAGTGCAAACAACATTGGTGGGGCTCTTACAGTAAATGGGAAGAAAGCGCTGAAGAATTGTCTGGGGTGGTAAAGCCACATCAATTAAGGTCAGTAATTACGGCTTCATTTTACCGTGATGGCAAGTGAACGAATAAGACATTATTAAACAAGAGACTGATGCGCCCCTCTCCCCACAAGACAATACCACCAATACTGTGAAGCTGCAGTATATCAACATGAAAAAACACTGTATCTTTGTCTTCGTATAACTCAAAGGAAGACAATTTCTAGCACGATGCAATGGTGATGCAATGGTTACAACACTTGCAGCTGCTATGATCTGGGTTTGAACTTGCTGGTCAGCATGAACCTTTTCATCGTATTCACTTGACGTTCTCAGCAACCTGTCGCTGTTCCCCTTTAGTAATTCTAAAATACTAAACAGAGGGGGCTCAGACCATCATAATTGTTTTCTTGTTTTAACACTGGACTTCTACACAAACATTTAGAAAAATTGCCTCATTACAGGAATATTGGTAGCAAAACAGAGGTCCTTCTCAGTGTTTGTTGGAGTCAGAAAAACAACCAAAAGAGACACTGGAGAAAGTAAAAAATCCAATGTATCCGGAAAAAGACATCGTACAGCTTTTATACACTATCGGACCTCATCAGAAAGTCCAAGCCCTCTTCTTGTCTTCTTGACCCCCCTCCTCACAGTCCTGGTCAAATCCTGCCTCCCCTCTCTGCTCCCCCTTATATCAGCCATTATCCACTCCTCACTGTCCACTGGAATTGTTCCCGCTATTTTCAAGTCTGCAGCTGTCAGTCCCATCCTGAAAAAATCTGGTTCATACCCCAACGATTTCAATAACTACCGCCTCATTTCTCACCTTCCTTTCATTTCCAAAATCCTAGAAAAAAATGTTGCTTCCCAGCTCACTAATAACAGCCTTTACAAACAATTCCAGTCCGGTTTCCATCCCCGCCACAGCACAGAAACAGCCCTCATATAAAGATCACCAACAACCTCGTCATGGCAGCTGACTCCGGTTTCATTCCCATCCTCATCCTCCTTGATCTGAGCGCAGCCTTTGACACCATTTCTCACCCCATCCTTCTCAATAGACTCTCCTCCTCAGGCATCACCAACACCCCCCTGCACTGGTTTCACTCCTACCCCACAGGCTGCACTCAGTTCATACAGCTCAAGTCCTTCTCCTCTCAGCCCTCCCCCGTTATTTCAGGTGTTCCCCAAGGTTCTGTCCTGGGACCCCTCATCTTCATCATCTACCTCCTCCCACTTGGCAATATCTTCAGGAAATTTGGTATTAATTTCCACTGCTTCGCGGATGACACCCAGCTCTATCTGTCCAGTAAACCTGACGCCACTCTCCCTCCCTCCTCCCTCACCCACTGCCTCTGAGCTTAAATCCTGGTTCACCTCAAACTTCGTTAAACTCAACAGTGATAAGATTAACTCCTCCTTGTTGGTACCAAATCCACCCTATCCAAAGTTGACAGTTTCTCCCTCACCATAAAAAGCTCCACAGTGTCCCCCTCCCCCCAGGTTGAGTCTGGGTGTCATCCTCGACAGCACACTTTCTTTCCACTCCCACATAATGTTATTTATTATTTATGTAGGGGTTTCTGTAGGAATTTCAGTGTGAAAGCTGCATATTTCCATTTTCGTAACATTAATCGTCTCCGACCCTCACTCACTCCTCACACCACTGCTATCCTGGTCCACAGCCTCATCACCTCATCACCTGCATCAATTATTGTAACTCACTCCTTTTCGGTGCCCCTCACAAATCCCGTCCAAAACTCTGCAGCCTGCATCATTACCAGAACCCCCTCCTTTCACCATATCACCCCCGTCCTCCAGCAGCTTCACTGGCTCCCGGTCAAATTCAGAATTACATTCAAAATCCTTCTCCGCACATTCAAGGCCATCCACAACCTCGCCCCCCCATATTTGCCTGATCTCCTATCTATTGTCATCCCGTCTCGCTCCCTCTGGTCTTCCTCCTCCCTCCACCTCTTTGTGCCTTCTGCCCGTCTCAGCACCATGGGGAGTAGAGCTTTCAGTTGCACTGCTCCCCAACTCAAGCTCCCCTTGATGCCCGTCAAGTGCTTATTTATTTATTTTTGCTACAATAATTAACATGAAATAGTGTTGAACCGGACCGGAGGACAGGGAAAGAGGAAGAGAAAAGAAAAAGAAACGGAACAGAAATAGAAAGATACAAACAATGAAAAACCAGACAACCAGCTGCTACACCTGTAAAAACAAAACAGAACAACAATCCACGGCCTCTGTGGGGAATCCAGCCTTACCGCCACCAGGAGCACCTGAAAGCAGACAAGCAGAGAACAAACAAACACACAAACAAACAAAAACAAGCACAAGTAGCAGCAATCACATACAACACAACTGTGGATAGATGACCTGAAACCACAGGATAACACATCAACTGCTTAGCGAGCATGCTACTGGGCTAATGAATGCGTGTGTGTGCATAAACATGCAATACACATGGCAGGTCCCACATGATAACCGTGTTTAGTTATGAGTGTATAAGTGTATAGGACCACAATCCACAGGTCCCCTCACCCGGAACCCGGGAAGCCCACCGCAGGGACAATCACGCATCCACCCAGAAGACTGCAGAGGAAGCCCCCGACCCAGCAGAACAACTCTTTCTCCTGGCCCCTCCCGCCCCAGGCAGCAACCAGGCAACAGGGGTGTATTCTCCCTCTAGCCTCATTGCCCTTTTTAACTTGTATTATCTTATTTATTGTATTTTTTTAATGTGTTGTAAAGTATCCTTGGGTGTTAAGAAAGGTGCTTTTAAAAATAAAATGTATTATTATTATTATCATTAAACAAAATTTTTTGTTAGGCTCAGCCTTTTCTTAAAGAAAAAAAACTCTCTTCTGCCCAGCAACAATCAGATCACATCCAGTACTTCTCCCCTTCGGCCAACATCTCAAATTCCTTCTGTTTGAGGTCATGGTGTCATGTGTGTTCTCTGGCTGGACCAAACCAGTTCCAACCTGTACCAGGCAGATCTAAAATGTTCTCAGATTTGTTTCTCACCATTGTTTTTGGGCAAAAACCCACTGCATTTTAAAAAAAAAGTTCACTTCTTGTGTGTTAGTATATATTTTCATAATTCATTCAGAGTAATACATTTTCATACATGTGTTATTTAAATGCAGTGCTTTACTTTATAATAACAATAAAATGAATAACTTCAGAATGTTATGCAGTGATTTAGACTAATATAGAGTACACATAATCTCTAATGAGATGAGTACACACTAAAATGGGATATCTGGTTATCTATTCTTCAATACCTAACATGGATAAAGCCTACCATGACAAATTTGATCTCAAGAGAAAGTGTTAATTTCCATTAAAAAGTTATCACACTCTTTTTGTGAGTGAGTACAAAGGAATGCTATAAAAAAGGAAATCCAGGTTTTCACGGGCTGAAATTCTACTATAAGGTGCAAGGTCACTGCCAACACAGTAATCAACTTTCAAACATCATCACAGACTTGGAAATTTTCATATCGACCTGGGAAGGTGATGTGTCAATTCTAGAAATGTTTTTATGGTGCGTCTGGCCTTCTGTCTTGCAAAGGGCAGTGTGACCAACCGACTGCTCCATCAGACTCTTATGTAATGTGGCACAGGGTCAGATCAGTTCAGTTAATGAAGTGTGTGGCTCAAAACAACCATTAGCACCATTAGCACTGTGGCCCATCAAGAGTATATGATGGGGAAAAATAGCAAATCTACTCTCCCAACAGTATAGCTAATACACAATGAAGTGTGCATTATAAAGTATTCACTTGCCTATTTATCTGAAGTAATCGTTTTGCAGTTGATTTGATATTACTCATCATGACTATAACATTATTTTAATTTTGTATTTACTCAGCATCTTATGTTGTGCATGTGAAGAAAAAAATCCCTGAGGTACAATAGCAGTGAAGATGTTTTGAATTAGTCCTCCAGTATTGTAAAGTATTCACTCAAGTTCTAACCATTTCAAACGACTGATCATTTTAAAGTAACTCTGGCTTATAACTGAGCCAAACAAGGCATGACGTTGGTTTGTAAAAGGAAGAAAATAAAAGTGTTGTCCATGTTATATATGATATGATAAATAAGATAAACAAAATAGAAATGATTTGGAACTGAACTGATATGTGATTCTTCAGTTTATGTCTACAGCTTGTCTTTATTATCATTGATTAAACTTGTATCCCAGCTCATATATAGAACTACTGTTTTGTTGAAGACATAGTAGCACAGCAAACAGAGACTGAGGTAATAAATAAAAGCCTCAGCCTTTGTCTGACAAACTATGAGGAGACACAAGCCTCTTAAAACAAGATTTATGTGTTTTCAATACTGAGGGTGATGCATTTGTCCCTCTGATTCCCTGAAAGAGATATAAAGAATAAAAGAGCCAGAATAGAGACTTTTTGTCAGCACCAACTTTCTCATCTGGCCATGTGTCATTATGACAGTGAGCAAATAGTTTTCTTCAGTTAATTCCTCAGCTGCTAAAAAAGGAGGACTTTGTAATTAGAACATTGTGGAGCATCAGGACCTCTATTAGTGCAGCAATCATCTTTATGCTTGGCTTCATCGCTGAGGCGTTCACTTTGCACCTCCAAGCCGATAATGGGATGAGAATTTCTCCTGCTTGTGGGCTCTTTTAACCCTTGAAATGAACGATTAATGCAGGGACACAGGAAAAATCAGCTGTTTATCTACTTCTGTTCAGCTCCCTACATGAAGACAAGGAACAGGTTGGAACGAACAGACTCTTAAACATCACCAATGTCTGAACAGTCGGGGAGAGAAAAAAGAGGGTTTAAGTATCCAAAATGATTCTAACTGACTATACTTGATCAAGTAATCAGCCCAACATTGAGATCCTAATACTGCACAGAGTACCGTAAATTCCGGA
Organism: Leuresthes tenuis; assembly: GCF_036924035.1. Classification (NCBI taxonomy): domain Eukaryota; kingdom Metazoa; phylum Chordata; class Actinopteri; order Atheriniformes; family Atherinopsidae; genus Leuresthes; species Leuresthes tenuis. The sequence goes on from NW_027325360.1 coordinate 33,513,221, forward strand.
CTATAAGCCGCTACTTTTTTCCCAGGCTTTGAGCACCGCGGCTTATAATACAGTGCGGCTAATATGTTTGTTTTTTTCGATAAATCCAACACTTACACTACTAAATTATTGTAAATCGGTCTTTTGTACTCACCCTCAACATGGAAAACAAATGAAGAAATGCATATGATGCAGCTTTTAAATTAAAAGCGATTAATGTGGCTGTTGAAGAAGGAAAGCGACAACGAAGAGACTGAAGTGAGAGACGAAGTTCTGAGGCTGTTCAAGTCGGACACTGAAAAAGATGACTTTGATGGTTTTAGTGCGCAGGAGGAAAATGAAGAAGGCGATCAATGACTTTTCCAGGTAGGCTACTTTTTTTATTTTACCAGCCATGTTACAGGCACTGTTAAAAAAAAAGAAAAAAGCATTTACGCTATGTATTAGTGCGTTACCAATAGGTATTTAAGTTAAATCCTCAAGTGTAACATCTTTCTGTGTAAATATCTCATATTACAATGCTAATACCCGAGGTTTATAATCCGGTGCGGCCTATACAAGTACAAAATGGATTTTCTTTTTAAAATTAGAGGGTACGGCTTATGCTCAGGTGCGCTCTATAGTCCGGAATTTACGGTAGATCCTCCTCATGCCTTCAAAACAGCTGTGAGTAGTCAGGATGTGGACAAAGACCACCTGAAGGTGTCCTAGGGTGTCTAATGTACCTGCATGTTAGCGGCAGATCCTTTGAGCCCTATGGGTTGTGGGGTGAGTACTTTGTGAATTAGGCTTCCTTCTCACAGATGCCATCAGATTGATGGCTTTGAAGTTTGGGGGCTGAGGCATGTTGTTTGAGCCCTTCCAAAGCAGTTTTGGAATCGTTAAAGTATTCAGACCAGAGTCAATGGTCTTCCCAGAGTCAGTGGACACTTTTGCCAGTTCCTCTCCCAGAGCCACCAGACTTCCTCCTACCCAGATTTGTGTCAGCATCGTACTTTATTTGATTGTTCTGCTCACCCTTTTTGCTTGGTAGTTCTTTAGACCCCCACCACCTACCAAACTACACTTGTAGTAGTTGCCTGGGTGACAACTGTCAATATTTTTTGAGTTTTTCATTTAGTTTTTCTTATTATCAGTCTTTCTGTACAACCCAGTATGGCCAGTATGGCCAGGGAAACTAGAAAGTGGCAATAGACCATACTGAATTGGCTTAAGGAAAATACATTTTTAACATTTTTATTAATATAATAACAATGGCTAAAAGTGAAACTGAAAACTGGGGCGACAAATTGGATATCAACATCCAAATCAGGTTGGTCTAATTTAAAAAGTTCAACAAAGACTGCTGCTTACCCTGTCCTAAAAACAATCATGTAACACTCCTGCTCAAAGTGACTCCAATCACAGGTGGACTAAATTTCACTCACTCACTATGTAATTCTTGCTATATAGAGAACTCTCAAGAGACAGGGGCAGACAGCTGCTGATGCATTTCAGATACTACTTATATACTGCATAGCTTCATAAGTATGTGCAGAATATCCACATATTGCATAAACAAACACCGGCAGAAAGCATACACACTAAATCTAAAAATTAGGGAAATCAAATGGAAGGTGGAAACTGTTAGCAGCAGTAAGATTAACTCTTAAACAGTCTATTCTTTTTCCACATAATCTTAAGCAATTAGCTGAGCAACAAAAGTTGACTTATTTGAAAAAAAAACTGCTGATTGTAGGTCTAAGAGATAATGATCAATTAATGGCCACATCCCTGAGGCAACAGTAAATCATCCTGAGTATTTATCAACACACAAAGGAAGCCATCAAAGCCATTGTCTGCTCTGCATCTGATGGAGTCTCTCAAGGAAGATTGCATGTCTTTGTTTTCATGACTGAAACACCTGCACAGAAGTGTAGGTTTGATTGAAGGTCTTAAATCACAGGACCAGAATCAGGAATGCCTCAGTTAGATGACTGACAACCATCTCCAATCTTATCTCCTATAAAAAAAAATGTGGTTCAGACTAACCATGCTGCCAGATAACACCATGTTACCCAGTAATTCTTTCTCCAACCATTCTAGAAAACCATGTGTGTGGGGCACTTTCCTGTTTTAAGGCCTTAGTTTAAATACCTTATTTTGAAAAAGTCACAGCCTCAAAACCACTTTTAATTCCCATCATATAGTCCTGGGGTATGAGCTGTTCCTTATGACTCAAACACAAAAATTGCGGGGATCCCAGGTTGTTGTTGCTGTGTAGCAACAACCCCCCTGATTAGTGTGAGCTGCCAGTCAGCTGTGTATGATGGCTGAAGACGTATAACGCGACAAACCACAAAAAAGAAAAGTAAGTTATATTTGGATACAGAACAAAAAAGAGAGAAAAAATAATGCAGATGGAAGGAAACACTGTCTTGGAATGTGTTTATAACCAGCCATGACAGTTAGCATTAGTGAAATAAACACCCTCTGCTCTATTTGCAAAGCTGAAGAACCCTGTGGTTGAACTCATCAGTCTGTTTGATCAATATGTAATGTAGAAAGTGAACAGTATTGTCCTTTAAATTGATCAGCTTTTGGAACATTCTTCTCTGCATAATCAGCTCTGAGGGCTCCAAAGAAGTCCCCAGCACAGGGCCAACCTTCTCTGGTTCTGATGCTGTTGCCACAACAGATACTGAAAAGCAGATTGTACTCTCCACCACAGACCTATGGAAGATATGAAACATATTGGTGCAGACCTTATACAACCTAAGTTTCCTTAAGAAGTGCGGTCTGTTATGTCCTTTCTTGAAGACAGCCTCAGTGTTGTATTTCCAGTTCAGTCTATTGTCCTGCTAAACTCCGAGGTATCTGTTTTCCGCAACCACCTCCACCTCTTTTCCAAGACTGGAGGAAGCAGGTAGATGATAGCATCTTCAACACCAACCCAGGATGATAAGCCGACTGAAGTGGATCCCGAAAGGTTGCTTATTTGGTCGAGCCAATAACAGCCTCTCCAGGTTCAGAACTGTCATGACATGGAATATTAGGGCAAGTGGTCTGTAGTCACTGAGGACAGATTTTTAGGTACATGAACAAGGCAGGATGTCTTCCACAGCACTGTAACTTTGTCCTGACACAGACTAAGGTTGAAGAGGTGCTGTAGCATCCCACATAGCAGTCCTGCACAGGTCTCCAGGACCCTGCGGCTAACATCCTCTAACCCTGACATTCTTCATCAGCATCGAGGGAAGATGTAGCCTGTGCTTCTTTAACCTGTTTGTCCCTCGACATCCATCCATTTTCAGGCCTCTGAATGAGAATATTTCATAAGAGAATGGAGAAATATATGTTGTTGTTTTTTTATTTCAGTTTACTACTCAAAGTAAACTTTGAATCGGACCATTGCATCTCTGACAAGATATTTAAAGTTCCCATCATCCCCAGTGGCTGCAATTACAGACTAAGTCTGCCCCACATTCCACCCCACACGGGTAAAAAACAGAGCTCAGTGTGAGAAAGAGAGAATTGTAGATTAAAAGAATTATGAATTGTAACAAAGAATAACCAAAAGAATTTTGTGTTTTTCTTCTTGGTTGTTTGGCACCTGTCTTTGTTGCTTGTGCTTCATGATCTTTGTTCTTATTGCATATTCTAGTCTTCGTTGCTGTATCTTGCTGGATCTTATAGTACTTAGTAAACAAAGTGATTTTTCGTCTAACCTGTCAGCACGATTTTGATAATTTTTATATATATATTAGAAGAAAATAGAAGTTTATTTCATGAGATTTTTTTTTTGTTGTTGTTGCATTTTACCGACAAGTAATGCAATCCCAAAGCACTCAAAATGCTCTCCAATACATTTATTTTGACATGCCGTCTCATGAGATCAGGCTGAACACCCGATTTGACTGTTATCAGTCTATTCAATGGACATTATCAGCACACATCAGTCCCATTTATATGGGGTAGTAGGGGCCTACTAAACCTCAGGAGGCTGTTATCGACCATTCCTATCAGTGGGCCATTATTTCAGTGAGCCAGTAAGGGGGGCCTGTTATCAGGCATGTGCTTTTTTTTTTGTTTTTCAACTTTATTGACAAAAAGTGTATCTCTCATAATATATTCATCATAAATATATTATTTGATCATGTTGTAGGTTTTGAATCGTATTGGAGTAAAAATGTGTTTACAGATTATACGTATATATTTTGTGCATAGCTATATATAGTGTAATTATTATGTATATATATTGTAATTATTAGTTTGGCTGAACTACATATTTGACATATTTATGAGTCTTTTTGCGACCCTATAAACAATCCTTCTTTGCAAACTGGAAGTAAAACGAGTATGGTGTTGATTCTTTATGATGTTACATGGTGCGGCTCTAAAAGTATCTGAAATAAACTTATTTAATTTTTCTTTGTATTGATCATCTAGATGAAGTGTAATTACTAGTTCGGCCGTAATGGATATTTAATATATTTAGTAGATGTATGTTTTCACAACACTACTTTGCAAAACTGAAGACGCTGCTAACCCAAAAACCACATTTCTACAACAACAGTTAGAATATCTAACATAAACCAACATCTTTATATTTTTTTAAACATCAATCATATAGATGAAATGTAATTACTAATTCAGCTGCACTAGATATTTGATATATTCAGTAGATATGTTTTTAAAACCCTACTTTGCAAACTTGAAAGAACTACAAATATTTGTTGTATTTGTATCAGATACAATACACAGCACAAGGAAATTGGTCGTATTTCTTATAATTTGGAGTGGTAAACACTAAGTTGAGAGTACAAGGAGAGATTTAAAGGGGTGGAAAACATGATCAGATTTTAAATATGGAATTTGTGAAATTGGTAAAAATGAATTTTTTACCATATTTGATAGCGCCCCCACTTGGTGGCCATACCCATATGGGTATAGTCACATAGCTAAAGTCAAGAGCTCTCGATAACAGTTGGTCCCATATCTGTAGCCTCTTCTGTTAATGATTAAAAAACCTTCCAAATTGCACAGAGGTCAATATTTCAAGGCAGGACTGATTTATAATCTTCACACCGACATATGTTACTCACCAGGTCTTTTCAAAAATGTCTTTCATTTTGTCCTACAACAAAGTTTCATTTTCATCTCTGTTTGGTGTCAGCCTCTTTCAGGTGTAGTTTCTAAGACCATTTGATTGTCTAGCCTGGATGAAATCAAGTCTTTGGATTTTCTTTCAGAAAGAACCTTCAAGGTATTGATGATTTTCAAAATCATGTCCTCCCAGGCTGAGCAGCCTGACCAAACTTCCAGTCACGTAAACCCGACCAATTAAATATTAAAATCAAATTCTATCCTGTTGCCTGTTTTTCCATTTTGTATTTTTGATCTGAGCCTAAAAGTGAAATATAAAAACCAGGCATTTCTTCATTTTTGGTGTTATAATGAAAAACAAAATAACCAGTCAATTTTTCACGATTTGATTTTTGATTGGCGATTGAAAATGGAAAGAACAAATGATACCCTGATTTTTTCCGATTCCAAGTTGTCATCTAGAAACATGCTGTCGGAAATCAAATAACAGCTTATTTTTTGTTTTCTGTTTTTCATTTTGAAAATAAAAAACGAAAGACGAATCATGTCCCGTTTCTCTTTTTATTATTGGTCATCAGGAAACGGCTTGTTTCACGATTTAGTTTTTTCAATATCAAAAGGAAAATGGGCTGTCATATACACGGACCCTCTCGACAGTGAGTGCTGCTCTGGGGCTTCAGTAAGTGAGCTCGTCAGTAGCTTCAAAGCTAAAATGTTAAATGTTATGGATACTATTGCTCCCATTAAGGTGAAGGTTATCTCTGGAAGGAAGAAGTCTCCATGGCGAAATTCCACACTGGTGAAAAATGGGAAAAGAGAGTGTCGGAAAGCTGAGCGCAGATGGAGAAAAACAAATCTCCAGGTTCATTATGACATCAATAAAGAGAAACTTCACTCTTATAATTTACAACTAATGAATGCAAGGAAGTCCTACTTCTCTGACATCATCACCAAAAACAGTCATAATGCTCGGGCCTTATTTGCTACAGTTGACAGGCTAACAAATTCTCCTGTATCAGTGGAAACTGAACTCCATTCCACCATAGCCTGCAATGACTTTGCCAAATTCTTCATAGACAAAGTCCAAAATATTAGACAAGCAGTTGGTACATCAGCAGCAGGTTCAGCATATGTACTGTGTCCACCAAAAACCGGTTTAAACACCATGACACTGTTTCAACCCATTAACAGTAAAGACCTGGAGGACATCTTAAGTCAGTCCTCCTCTTGCTGTTTAGACATCCTGCCAACAGGTTTTTTCAAAGGGGTCTCAAAGATTTTGGAGTCAGACCTGTTACTGATTGTGAACTCAGGTGTGTTTCCAGAGCCACTAAAAACTGCTGTAATTAAACCTCTGCTGAAAAAGGACAATCTTGACAAGACGCAAATTAACAACTACAGGCCCATCTCAAATCTCCCATTCTTAAGTAAGATCTTGAAAAAGCAGTTTTTCAACAGCTTAATTACTTTTTAACACAAAATAACTGCTATGATACCTTCCAGTCAGGCTTTAGACAGCACCACAGCACTGAGACTGCTCTGAACAAAGTGTTTAATGACATATGTCTGAATTCTGATGGTGGAAAAATGTCAGTCTTAGTTTTACTGGATCTCAGTGCTGCTTTTGATACAGTTGACCACAATATATTACTCAAATGACTGGAGAACTCGACGGGTCTCTCCGGAACTGTACTAAACTGGTTCAAAACATACTTAGAGAACAGGAAGTACTTTGTGTCAATAGGTAACTTTACATCTGAGCAGACAAGAATCACATGTGGAGTTCCCCAAGGTTCCATCCTGGGACCTCTTCTGTTTAACATCGACTTGCTCCCACTGGCACATATTATAAAGAACAACAAAATAAATTACCATAGCTATGCAGATGACACGCAGATATATATTACAATGTCACCAGGAGACCGAGGCCTTGTATAGGCCCTTGGTAAATGCATTAAGGAGCTTAATGACTGGATGTGCGACAACTTTCTCCAGCTAAACAAAAACAAAACTGAGGTAATTGTTTTTGGAACCTAAGAGAAATGATTACAGGTCACCACAGAGCTTCAGTCTATACACCTAAAATCTACCAACCAGGCCAGAAATCTTGGTGTAGTGATGGACTCAGACCTAAATTTGGAAAAACACATTAAGGCAATAACAAAGTCATAGAACAAAAAAAGACCATAGAAAAAAAAGTCAGATATTTATGTTAATTCCTCCAGCAGTCTTCCAAACCAGTGTTTTTAAAAAAAAAATTATTATTAACCTTTATTTATACCGGTAAAATCTCATTGAGACCCAGGGTCTCATTTACAAGAGAGACAAGCAAAACACAAAGTTACAGACTAACTCAACGTACAAAACACACATAATACATGTGTCTCCTATGCTCCAAAAATGTAGCATTAATTAAAAGTAGCCCCGTATGAGCAATCTACCCGACTCATTACAGAGTCAATTACAGATCAGCACCGTGCAAATGAATGCTCACGAAAGATATCGTGGATTTTGGGGCAACATAAAAAAAAACGTTTAGTGATGGGACGGTTGTGAAGGAGTGCTTAAATACCTTTAATGAGACATTAAATGAAGGGGGAGGGAGACGAGATGCAGTCGCTTACCAATCAGAAATTCGGTGGTTCGACTCCGGCTTCCCAGGGCCACGTGTCTTGTTTGGCAAGACACTGAACCCCACGTTGCCTACCGATGCAGCCATTGGTGTGTGAATGTGGTTGGAAGGACTGTGTAGCTTAAATTTATGAGGAAAAAAAGGGTTATTCGAGTTTGCGCTTTTTTAAATTTCTCTGACAATACTATTTAATTGACAAAATCAGTGCTAATTACCTCTACAAGGGAAGTTATGTGGTTGCTTCATCTTGTGTGTAGGGTTGTTACACTTTGTTACAATTACTCAAAGTAATATTGATGGATTGGCAGGAAGCAAGAAGTAAGGTAAGTCCCAACTAAGAAGTGATTTGTTTTTTTATTTGATGAATGTACATTGTATGTTTGAATTTAGACTAACATGTTGCTTATGGCCAGATTGCCACATGGTCAGACAAGTTGAAGGCAAAAATGAAAAAAAGGAATCAAATAAAAATAAGAATAGTGAAAAAAAGTTAGTTAGAAAGTTAAATAAAATTAAAATAACAAAAATTATTAACATTAATTGAAAAATTTATAATATTTTCCCACAGCTATTGGAAATCCAGACTCCATAGTCTTGTGTGTATAGTTTGAAAAATATTTAGATATCATTTTTTCCAGCTGCATATCTACTCAGGGCAGTGTTTAATGTTGATGAAGGGCACTACATTAGTGGCAGTCGATTGCAGGAGCTCTGATCATATTGTGTCTTCCGTTTTATCTTCTTAAGATAACGTCTGTTATGATACCGTAGCAGTGGGAGTGATGTTTGAGCAGATGATTTGTGGTGCTTTTTAAAGCTCAATGTTCAGACTACCACTTCAAATACCACTGATAAGATGTTCAAGATTTAAGTCAGAAGCAAAATAGACAACAGGGCGTTCCTCTAACTTAGAAGAGTATCAATGAGTCTGGAAACATAGTCTAATACCATAAAATAAAGCCGTTTGTAACTACTTAGATAGAAGAGAATAAGAACAATCCCAGATTTCTTTTCAGCACTGTCGCCAGACTGACAAGGAGTCTGAGCTCCAAAAAAAGAGCCATCTATGGACATTTTACATAAAGAAGTCAAACACTTCAACAATTCCCTCTCAGCAAACACTTGGTGACAGCGGAAAATCATATATGAAACACTGATATGACAATTTAAACACCTGCAAAAAAATGTGTTTAGAGATTTGAGATAGTTTGTATCATGTTATTCTGGATTTCAAGCAATAACAAAATGTTGTTGTTTTTTTCTTAACTTTTATACTATTTTGTCTGACCAGGACCCATTCTGGATATTAATTTTATGCCATACACAACAAGTTGATATTTCCAATGGTATTTAATACAACGGCATGATAAGTTATCCAATAATTTTCTGTGCAGACAGAAAAACTAACTATATGATCAAATCAGAGCATAGGGCTCTGGGCAAAAATGTGTAATGCTTGACATCTATATCACATTTTGACAGTCCAGCAAGTGACTTCAGGGAACCTAACATATTAGATGGTCAATGGACTGCATTTACATAGTGCTTTTCTGTTCTTGTTGACTACTAAAAGTGTTATTACACCGCAAAACACATTCACTCATTTACACACACACTCATACAGCATGTCTTAATCTTTAGTGTAACAGGCTACGCAGTCCACAATGGGACTGGATAGTGTAGTGGTATGATTGCCACCTTTTGTGTGGGAGATCTGGGTTCAAATCTCCTGCATGAAAGGTGCTGTCTCCAGTAGGGGTCCTTAGGCAAGACCACCTTACCCTCTCTGCCTATCTGTAAGTCACTTTGGATAAAAGTGTCTGCTAAATGCATAAACACAAACAATGACAATGCATCAGAGTGGGGTTCACAGTCTTTACCAAGGATGCTTAGGCATTTGGACTGGAGACAAAGGGAAATAAACGACAGACATTCTGATTGGCAGATGACCACTCCTCCTCCTGTCCTACCAGCGGGGATAAGATAATTGATTATGTTTCTTCCAATATTAAGCATGCTTATAGAGGGACATCCTTCCCCCCCATCTTGGATTATCAGACCATCTCTCTCTTCTCCTAATACCGACCTACACCCCTCTCAGAAGACAAACAAACCCAAACCCAGAAATTTTCAAAACCTGGCCTGAAAACGTTCTCCTTCGGCTAGAGAGGGCTGCTTTGCCTGCACAGTGGAACATCTTTGAACATCATGATCTCAAGAAACGCACACAGAGACTACATAAAGTGCTGTATGGAAAATGTGACAGTCAACAAAGAGTCTTTCAAAGAGAAAACCCTGGATGCCTAGTCAAGTCCATGTCCGGATTAGAGCCTGTAACTAAGCCTTCAAGACGAGGGACAGCCTTCTCTACAGTACTGCCAGAGCCAACCTGAGGAGAGGCATCCAACAGGCAATGGAGGTATATGAGAGGAAGATGGAGGGATATCTGACAAATAACAACCCAAGGCAGATGTGAAGGGGCATCCTGGCCATAACCAACTACAGAGGTCAGAGCCCCTCATCCTCCAGCAGCTACAGCGGCACACGGGCAGAGTAGCTGAACAACTTCTTCACTCACATCAAGACCACCACACACCTGCACATATTGTCTCCCCAAAACTCCAATACTTCTCCCATCACTCTCCAGGAACACAAGATGAGGAAACATGAGGAAAGCTGCTTGACCGGACGGCATCTCAGGGGCAGTGGACAAAGCATGTGCAGACCAGCTAGTAGGGATCTTCACCAAGCTGTTCAAGATGTTCCTCACACATGCTACTGTCCCTACATGTCTGACGGTTTCCACACTCATCTCCATTCCTAAAGAAACTGACATAGAATGCCTCAGTGACTACAGACCCGTAGCCTGACATCTGTAGTCATGACGTGCTTGGAGCGACTGGTTTCCCACCCATCAGAGACTGCCTTCCTCCCTCCTTTGACCCCCCACCAGTTCACCTACAGAGCAAACCGGTCCACGGAGGATGCCATTGCCATAACCCTGCACAACAACGTTCAAAGCAATAATTCTGGACATCTTAACCACCAAACTGCTCCATCTAACACCTCCTCACACACCGCCCACAGTCTGTCAGATTTGGCCCCCACCTCTCCTCCCCAATTATACTCAGTACTGGTTCCTCCCATGGCTGTGTGCTGAGCCCCCTATTGTATGCCCTGTTTACCTATGACAACTCCAACCCACCCAGCCAATGCCATCATCAAATATGCTGATGATACCACAGTGGTCAGACTCATCTCACACGGGGATAAGACGGCATACAAGGCTGAGGTAGGGAGGCTGTTCTTCTGTTGCTCAGCAAACAACCCTGATCTTGAGTGTCCATAAAATAAAACAACTTATTGTGGACTACAGGAAGCACAGGCAAGGCCACACTTCCCTCTTCATAAATGGAGAATGCATGGAAACTGTCACCACCGTCAGGTTTCTGGGCACCCACATTTCCAGTGACCTCTCCTGGACTCATCACATCAAGGCCCCAGTGAAGAAGGCTCAGCAGAGGCTGCACTTCTGGAAGAAAAACCTGGACAGGAAGTTGCTGCTGGTCTTCTATCACTCCTCTGTTGAAAGTGTATTTAGATTGGCTCCACAGCTGAGGACAGGAATTATGTGCAGAGAGTCATCAACACCACCCAAAAAATCATCAGGTGCTCTCTGCCCTCCCGATGACTTGTCCAGATCCTGCCTCAAGAACCAACACAAGAACAACACTAGAACCAACACAAGAAACCCCTGCTACCATGCCCATCATATGTTTGACAAGCTGCGCTCTGGACAGCGCTTCAGGTCAATTGAGTCTCATACCAGCAGACTCACAAACAGCTTATTCCCTAGGGCCATACGAACTGCAAATAATTACTGACATGCCCCCCTTCACCCACACCCTCATACATTTTTTTATTTTTCTCTGTTGTGTGTATGTAAATATGTAAATATAGGTGTGTGTGTACAGATGAATATATAGGTGCATATGTATATTTATATATATATATATGTATGTATTATATCTAGATGTATTTACTGCTCAAAAAATAAAGGGAACACCTAAACAACACAATGTAACGCTAAGTCAATCACACTTCTGTGAAATCAACCTTTCCAGTTAGGAAGCAACACTGATTGTGAATCAATTTCACCTGCTATTGTGCAAATGGAACAGACAAAAGGTGGAAATAAGCAAGACAACCCCTATAAAGGAGTGGTTCTGCAGGTAGTGACCACAGACCATTTCTCTGTTCTCATCCTTTCTGACTGATGTTTTGGTCACTTTTGCATTTTGTCAGTGCCTAGAGGTAGCATGAGGTGGTGTATACAACCCACAGAAGTTGCTCAGGTAGTGCAGCTCATCCAGGATGGCACATCAGTACGAGCTGTGGCAAGATGGTTTGCTGTGTCTCTCAGCACAGAGTCCAGAGCATGGAGGAGATACCAGGAGACAGGCAAGTACACCAGGAGACGTGGAGGGAGGCATAGGAGGGCAACAACCCAGCAGCAAGACCGCTACTTCCTCCTTTGTGCAAGGAGGAGCACTGCCAGAGCCCTGCAAAATTTCCTCAAAATTTTCCTGCATGATCAAGGCATTGATGCTATGGACTGGCCTGCCCGTTCGCCAGACCTGAATCCAATCAAGCACATCTGGGACATCATGTCTCATTCCATCCACCAACGTCACGTTGCACCACATACTGTCCAGGACTGTATGCATATCCAGTTGACTGATGCTTTAATCCAGGTCTGGTAGGAGCTCTCTCAGGAGAACATCCGCCGCCTCATCAGGAGCATGCCCAGACGTTGTAGGGAGGTCCTACAGGCACGTGGAGGCCACACACACTACTGAGCCACATTTTGACTTGTCTTGAGGAATTTCCACTGAAGTTGGATCAGGCAGTAATTTGATAAACCACTTTTAGTTTGAGTATGATTCCAAATCCTGACCTCAATGGGATAATATTTTTGATTTACATTGAACATTTTATGTTATTTTATTCTCAACGCATTCCACTATGTAATGAATAACAGTTTTCAACTGGAATATTTTTCAACTGCAATGACAATAAAGCCTATTCTCTTTTATTCTTCCCAGCTATTAAATGCAGCATTCACTGTTTTTCACTGGGATATCTGGTTGGCAATCCTACCTGGCTGACAAGTCTTCAAGACGTCTTCAAGAAAAATTGATAGACATTTAGAAAAGTCCACTCTGATCACAGCTTTCAAGGGTGAGAAGTGGAGATAGGCCTCTGGTGATCTGCTTTGCACTGACAATGTCTCCCTACGCTAAGTCCAAAATCAATCTCTAATTGAACACTCAAACAACAATCCATATTCTTGAAACTCAAATGACTACCAAACAACATCATTATTCCATCAACATACGTTTTTGTAGTTGTCATTTAATATAATAAATTTTATATATATATATATATATATATATATATATATATATATATATATATAGACTTGTGTCTGTGCTTGACCTGTTGGATCTCAGTGCTGCATTTAATACGATCAATCACAGGATTCTATTACAGAGACTTGAACATTGTCATATTTATCTGGTAGATTCCAGTTTGTTCTTGTAAACGAGCATATACATTTATACAGGGTGGGATTTGTGAAAAAAACAGAGAGGGGGATACTTTTGAGAAACATTTTATTCAGAAAAATGACCACACAATAGTGTGAAAACATGAAAACTGTTGATTCTTGTGTATTAAACCTTACACTTAGGCTACATAACGTAGGCGGTAGGCCTATTTTGAATGTTAACTTAACCACTGCATTTGCAGAAATATTTTCTCAAAATAGTTTGAAAATTTGCCAAAGAAAATTTAATTTTAATTCTTTCCTGATATCAATTCAACAGAAAACATGAAATACCACAAGTTTTTTTTTTTAATGGTTAATCAGGTAGACTAGGTCAGACTATCAAAACAGGCTTTTCTGATGACGCACTTGAGCCTTTTTTCTGCTTTCCTGTTGTCAGGCCTGTTGTCTTGTCTTTAAAATATCAAGACATTTCAAGTGGGAGTGGCGCTTTCCATGTCGGTTTATTTTGTCATTTAGTTTTTTTGCTGTCTTTTCTTTTACACCATGAATTAATGCAGGGTCAATGTGGAGCCTCTCTTGAGTATAGGGACCCAGATCTTTAATTTCAGAGCAGGCTGTGCACTGGACTGACCTGTCTGTGGTGAAAGTAAGCCACTCTCGACCCTCTCACCATTTAGTGAAGCGACCAGGCTCAATGCACCCCCAACCATGGTTTTGGGGGACGAGGGATTAGCAAGTGACCCCTCAGCCTGGGAGCTCTCCTCAGCCAGATGCTGCTGTCCATCATCAGCAGTGTCAGATCTTGTTTCGTCTTCTGTTATATTTTCTCTGAATTTTTTGTTGTGGTGCTGTAAAATATGACGTTAGAGAAATAATAGGATACCTTCGATCAAACTCATTTTGACAGGTGACCTCTGACCTCTTATCGATCAATCAAATTAATATGACAGGTGACCTTTGTTTGACATCCGTTTGCTGACATCTGGGCATATGACTTTTGACCTCTTATCGATCGATCAACCTATTTTGACGTGTGACCTTTGTTTGACATAGATTAGCCATCTGTTGAAGAGGTCTTTGACATCTAAGGAAGGGGGAGTTTATGGCTAGGGTTAAGAATGATTACAGCTAAAGTCAGGAGGTTGTGAGAAATATATTAGTTGAATGTTTGAATAAGAGAAAGGGTTAGGGTTAATAGAAAAGGTTAAGTTGTAGAAGCGGTCAACATTTTAACAGCTTCAAAGAACGGTCCCTGTAAGGTAAAGATGGGAAAATAATTAGATGTGTGGGGGGTCGCAAGAATGCAGCACTGCCAGGATTTGGGTGTGGGTGGGGGGTAACAGACATCTGGTTCTCTCTGACTGATCAACTCATACTATGAGAGTCAACTGCATGCATGCTGTGGCACTGGGCAGTAGGAACAAATGGCCAGGAGTTCATAAGAATGCAAAGTACAGTGTGGTAAACAGTCTGTGTCGTTGTCTTAGTTCGCAAGTAAACAAATGAACATATATGATGTTCACCAGAATGCATCATGCTGTGTGGGAAACATCCTATGTCTTACTTCACAAGTAAACAGAATCAATACATCTGTTACTAACCGTAGGATGGATGTAGACCAGGTGTGAAGAGCAAATGGGTTGAAATTAGCACTTCAAGAAATCTTTATAACACTCCCTTATTTCTATGGAGGGGGATGTAAGACTATATAAAATGGTTCAGGCATTTACGTCAGGGGCTCAACTGAGGCAGGACAGGAATCATGGACTCTGGTACGCAAAAGTCTCCTTAAAACTTTAGATCTCTTAGGTCAGTACTTGTAATAGTAAAAAAAAAACAACAAACAACTTTTTTTTTAGGACGGAAAACAAGAGCTGACATCCATACACAGCCAACCGGCGGTTCTTTGGCACTCTTAGGAGTATTCAACGGTGAGTAAAAAAGATCTGATGATAAACATATGAATGCGTGTATAATTATATTACCACACCATGACAGAGTGCTAATTTCCAGAGTAGGATGCGGAGGATTTGCATGACTTCATATTGACGCAAGCCGATTATGGTAATGTTTCTTTAACTTTAATAACCTTTAACAAGTGAAATGTTTCAATGAAATAACATCAGATGTAACTGTTTACAGATTTATTAAACAGTGTGGAGCAAGGGCTTCCCCGAAAGAAGAAC
The DNA here is from genome assembly GCF_036924035.1 of Leuresthes tenuis. Lineage (NCBI taxonomy): Eukaryota > Metazoa > Chordata > Actinopteri > Atheriniformes > Atherinopsidae > Leuresthes > Leuresthes tenuis. The sequence goes on from NW_027325360.1 coordinate 33,528,675, forward strand.
CCAGCCGTGTTTGAGGGAGATTTGACTTTCATCGCACCGAGCGGGGGAAACGGACTTTCCCTGAATAAATCCCGGCTACGACGAAGACTGCTCCCTGTACAGCACAATCAGTTTTCAACGGAGTGTCCAAGTGGTACTACAGAGGACGGGCAGCTGGAATCATCGGTGTTACACACACCACCGAGCATACGTTTCTCCCCTCGAATAATACCGCGGCCCGAGTCGCCTGTGAGCGGCCTCAATACCGATACGGTTGAGGGCGAGGGGGCACGGGCTGTCGGTTTACTAGGCTGCATATCGGTGCAGCTATTAGAGACGCCGGGCATTGTTCGCGGGGAGGAAGGACCCCTCGCTAAACAGCCTGATCTGCGGGGTAAGTTTTAAAAAAAAAAAAACCTCATCACTCTTTGTTTTTGTTTTCTCACGTGAGCGCGTAAGCGTCATACGTCATCAACACGGATGTGACGCACAGGGAGAGAGTGAGGGTGGGAGGGGTTAAAAGAGCGCAGCCTATTTCAGTAGAACTCATGTGAAGTGCCTGTAAAACAAGCCAGTTGATATATTACTACTGCTCTGTCCACTTATCCGTGCTGCATTCAACGGGAGCATTACATGGTAACATCTATGCAAATTTCACATAGTGTATACTTAAGCAAGGTTTTTTATTTATTTATCTATTTTTATGCTATTAAACTGTGTTTCAATTTGACAGAATCTGATGTTATAGTTCCTGTGAGGTCCGTGGTAAAGAATCGACGGTGCAATAGTGTGCGCAACAGACTGTCGCTTGTCCGAGGGTTAATGAAAGGTACAGCTTCTTCCTCTTAATATTTTTTTCTCTTTTTTAATTTATTATTATTATTATTATTAATATTATTATAATTTTTTAATTATTATTATTAACATTTTTTATTATTATTTATTTATTTTTAAAACATTCACAAAATTAACCATGACTTGAAGGTGATTTCGAAGTAAAGTAAATGTGTGTATATATATAAGTAGATATCTTAACCCCTCTTAGCCATTCTCGATTCTGTGTAAAGATGGATAATCAAGCAGGCAGAGCTGTGCCGGCTGTAATATCCGAGGCTCTGGGAAATTTGGAAAACATTCCCATACCGGTTCATGTGTGGAATTACTTTACACCACTGGAGTATGCGCTCCTTAATGTCGATTATCAGTCATCTCCTATGAATATTGAAGAAGATGAAAATGATGAAATTGATGTGTGACACGAATTAGAATCATCAATCCTGAATTTAAATGGGCCTCCGCCACCCGCCCTGAGTTTGCAAAATGAGTCACCGAATATTGTCTCACCAAATCCAGCTCCTTGTGTCACATCACTAGATACAGCCTTAGCGAATAGTGCTTCTCAAACTTCAGCATCAGATACTGTCTCACCAAATCTTATTTCTTTACCTTCTCCAGCTGCAGCAGAACAAACTCGGCAGCATGGTAGGGGGTTGAATCAGGAGAACGTAGTCCCTGAACAGAATCAGAGAGATACACCTCCACCGATTGAGCGTGAACGTTTCAATTGTCTTGAAATAAGACGTCCCGTCACAATACCGCGTCCGTGCCCTGATAGAATGCCCAACATCGCTGAGTTCACTTCAGCTGTTATGAGCAATCTTATTGAAGTGGCAGAAACAGCGCGATCACACGCCAGATGTAATGATGTCGTCCAGCTAGAATTAGTAGGTGAGAGTATTTCTCAACACATTACCGTTTCTGTCACAGACGAGTCTGATGTAATCCTGAAAGCCTTTCTGGACTTTTTAGACGAGTTAACTCAATCGAACGCAGAGATTGCCTCTGATACTAACATGGAGTTAGTCCTCCAGGTAGTAAGAAACCCTACAGGGCGCGCCAAACGGAAGGCTTCAAAAACCTTAGAATGCGAATTAATCCATAAGAAAAAACGTCACTTGTACATTACAGATAACTGTGACAATCAGCTCTGTTTCGCCATCAGTCTCGCGCACGTCTCCGGCTCTAAATTTACCGATAGTCAGGCTTCGGCCCAGGCGAGAGAGTGGCAGCGTCAGGCAGGGCTGACTGATCAGACGCCTGTATCTTTCAGTGATGTTGGAAAATTCGAAAAAATTCTAAACAGAAAAATTGTGGTGTTTCACAGAACCAAGGGTGATCTAGCTCTGTGTAAATTTGAGACTGATTTCAGAGATCGATCAAGCCCTCTCTTTCTGTTATTACTCCAAAACCATTACTATGGAATAAAAAACCTCAAAGGATTTTTAGGGTCGAGGTACATTTGCGTGCACTGTTACACCAGTTACAATCAGCCACACTCACACTACTATCCTGGTTACTGTCCTGTGTGTTGTGACTCGTCATGTACAAATCAAGAGTTCAGTCCTGTATTTTGTGGCGATTGCAACAGAAGCTGTCGTAACTCGTCGTGCTTCAACAGACACAAAGAACCTCGTGAGAGACCCCGAGCCAGAATGCAAGTGAGTGATTGTGATCTGATTAAAAGGTGTCCGACGTGTAAGAGATTTTATCGCGTTATGATGACTAAGGTAAAAACCCCCCACGTGTGTGAAGGTTTAAAATTTACAATCTGTGGTGAGAAACTGACCTCCGGTTCTACAGCAACTCTCAGTGGACACCAGTGCTACATTCAGCCTAGCAGCGCCGACGAACGGCTTCAAGAAAAACTGATCTTTTATGATTTTGAATCCTTAGTCGGTCAGAACGATGTGCATGTCCCCTTTCTGGTCTGTGCAAAAACGCTGAAAGGTGTCGAGTGGTCTGCCTACGGCTTGGATTGTGTCAGGAAATTCCTCCTCCATTTCAGGAGACCACGCTACTGTGGATACACGTTTATTGCTCACAACGGACGAGGTTATGATAGCTATCTAATCCTTAACGTCATGGTGCAACTAGGTATGAAGCCCTCTCTCATCACACAGGGGAGTAAAATTCTCTGTTTTACAGACTGTGATTATGGTTTGAGATTCATCGATAGTCTGTCATTCCTGGCTATGAAACTGAGTATGATGCCGAAAGCATTAGGTTTCAGTGATCATACCAAAGGTTTCTTTCCCCACAGATTCTCTTCAGAACAGAATATGAAATATGTGGGGCCTTTTCCTTCACCGAGTTACTACTCTGTAGAACTCATGAGCCCCAGTGAGCAGGGAGAGTTCTACAGATGGTACGATGGAGTTTGTAAAGGCACCTTTAACTTTCGTGAACAGAGCATGCTTTACTGCAAAAATTATGTAGACATACTCTTCAAGGGGTGTGTCAAATTCCGCGAGCAATTCTTTAACGAGACGCGCGTGGACCCCCTGAAATCCATCACGATCGCGTCGGCCTGTATGAAGGTTTTTACCGCCAACTTTCTGCAGCCTAAAACCCTGGCCATACCTTCACCCGTTGATTACAGTCAGCAGACCTTCTCAAACGCATCCATCCAGTGGCTGGAGTGGTTAGCGTTTAGCAGAGGGATTCAGATTAGCCACGCGTTAAACACAGGGGAAAAGGGAATCGGTCCTTATCACGTAGATGGGTATGCGGAAATTGACGGTGTGAGGGTAGCTTTTGAGTTTTACGGCTGTTTCTTTCACGGCTGCCCCATCTGCTATCTGCCTCAGGACGCATGTCCGCTGAGGAAGGAGCCGTTTGAAAAGTTCTATGCAGAGACCCATGAGAAAGAGAGAGTGCTTCAGTCAGTGTATGGTCCTCGTCTGCATATCATGTGGGAGCACGAGTGGACTGAGATGAAAAAGTCCCATCCGGAGGTGATTGAATTTCTCAAGAGCTTTAACGCCCCTGAACCTCTCTCTCCCAGACAAGCACTGTACGGTGGTCGGACCTGCGCACTCAGGTTGAGGTACAGTGCGGGGGTAGATGAAACTGTGCACTACGCTGACTTTACATCTCTTTACCCCTATGTAAATTGCAGCTTTCCTTACCCTCTCGGCCATCCCAATTATTTGCAAAGATTTTGCTGACCCTGACAGCTACTTTGGTTTCATAAGAGCTGTGGGCTTTTTTTCCCAGTTTTACCTTACAAGTCATCTCACGGAAAACTTGTATTCACTCTCTGTCGCACCTGTGCTGAAATGAATAACCAGGCAGGTGCATGCAACCACAGCGATGAGGAGAGAGCACTAACAGGTGTGTGGGTGAGTGTGGAGTTTAGCAAGGCGTTAAAGCTTGGTTATCGTCTTGCTAAAATCACTGAGGTGTGGCACTTTGACAGGACCAGTAGCTCAATCTTTGTAGACTACATACACACATTTCACAAGGGTAAATAAAGAGGCTTCAGGATATCCCGCAGACGCACTTGATGAGGAGAGTAAGCTGAGGTACATCAGAGATTACAAAATCCATCAAGGTATTCAGCTGGATACCAGCAAAATAGAGGTGAACCCTGCTAAAAGACGGGTGGCTAAACTGTGTCTGAACAGTTTCTGGGGGAAATTTGCGCAGAGGAACGACCTCCATCAGACCACCATCGTCACAGACCCGAATTAATTTTTTAATCTCATGTTCTCGGGTAAATACAAGATAGCCTACTTCCACTTTCTAAACCCTGACATGTGCATGTTGCAGTGGACTTACAGCAAACGGTGCATCGCACCTCCCAACAAGGTAAACAATGTATTCATTGCAGCATTTACCATGCACGTTTAAAGCTGTACAGCTGTCTGGAAGTAATGCAGGACAAAATTCTCTACATAGACACAGACAGTCTGATCTATGTGGTGAAAAAAGGTGAGACTCCTCTGAAACTGGGAAACTATCTGGGGGATTTGACCAATGAGCTGGGTGGTGACACAATTCAGGAATTTGTTGCAGCAGGACCCAAGAGTTACGCCTACCAGACCAGAAATCAGAAAAAAATATCGATACGCGTTAAAGGCATCACTCAGACGCATGAATGCAGCGAGAAGGTCAACTTTGACAGCGTCAAAGAGTTAGTGGAGGGATACTTGGCTGGCTCCAGAGAAACGGTGATCGAGACCCCTCAGCGTACCATCAGAAGAGATAAAAAGGGGTTTCTGTTAAAAAATGTGACATTCCCGAAAAAGTTCCCGGGAGGTGTATGACAAGAGACGCCTTTTTCCTGACGGTACAACTCTGCCTTTCGGTTATTAAGGTATTAAGGTGGTTAAGAGGGAAAAAATGAATAAAAAAAATTTTCTGATATGAAGGAGATTGATTTTGACCCCAGACTAAAGACTCCTTTTCCATGTCTGATTGTGGGGCCCAGCGGATGTGGGAAATAATTTTTTGTTAAAAGTGTTTTAAAAAAGTGTAACCATGTGATGGATGATGTACCTGATAATATTGTTTGGATTTATACCTCTTTCCAACCATTGTACGCTGAACTGCAGCGGCTAAATAAAAACATCAAATTTGTGGAAGGATTGCCTCATTCTTTTGAAGATGAAAATCTGTTCCCTCCTGATTGTAAGCACTTGGTTATTCTGGACGACGTTATTTTTCAGGCTTCAGACCATCCTGAAGTGGTAAAAATTTTCACACAGTACAGACATCACAGAAATATGAGTGTCATGATGTTGACTCAAAATGTATTTCATCAAGGGAAATACAGTCGCATCATCAGCCTGAACAGTAACTACCTGGTGCTGTTTAAGAATCCCAGAGACAGATTGCAGGTGAATATACTAGCCCGTCAAATCTTCCCCTCAGAGAAAGCTATCTTCCTGGAGAGCTTTGAGGACGCCACCAGAGAGCCGCATGGGTATTTAATCGTCGACCTGACCCATTCATGCCCAGAACAATACAGACTGAGAACGGGTTTACTTCCTAGTCAGTGGCCAGTTGTCTATGTTCCGAAAGCATAGTAATTTATCATGTCAGCCCGTATAAAAAGGAATGCTCCGTTACTCAGAGCTCTGTACCACACCACACCTCAGAAACGTAAGGACATTCTCGGCCATTGTTCACCCGACTTTCTTAAAGCTTTGTGTGAGATTGCTCTGAATATTTTAAAGGGTAACATTAAGCTATCCCCTCCTCAGTATCGGAGTGTGAAAAAGCAAAAGAAAGAACCGGTTTAAAACGTAAGCAGCTGGCTCTCAAAAGTCAAGGAGGTGGGTTTCTTCTCCCCATCCTAACGGTTCTTGCACCCGTAATTGGGGATCTAGTGGCCGGAATCGTTAGAAGATAAGATGTCGCTCAGGACGGAACAAAAGATGTTTCTCATCTCACCTCATCAGTTGAAACACTTGAGTCAGTCAGAGACTTCTATCAGACAGACGGCGGAGGATGATTTGGATAATAAAATGAGAGCGATACTCGACGAGTCAGGAATGACCTCTTATGAAAAAATTAAGAAATACGACGCCCTGCTGCAAAGATACCTCACCCTAATCAAGCAAGGACAGATGGAGGAGCCGCGGATGACTGTGACTCTTCAGCGAAACAGTCTTAATGATCCAATACCTGAATCAGATTCCCGTGAGACGGATCGTGTTCACAAGCCCGATCACCTAGAATTCGATGCAACGGCGAGTGAGGTATTAAAAATCCTTCCAAAGCACGATCGCAGAAATGGTGAATACATCTTGAGGAAATTATCTGAGAGAAATGGCTGGACCACCAGAGGAGAATTTGTTTATCAGGGGCAGGTTGTGAGAGGATCACATTTGGTTGATTTACTTAAAAACCTTCTGCTCCCTTTTAAAAGAAAAGCCCAAACCATGCAACCAACAGGCTGGACAAGTTTTCTCAATGTCCTGAATGAACTGAACATACCTTTATCCTCTGTGAATAATCCGCAAGCCCGTGAACAATATCGTCGTCTCAAAACAGAGCCGAGCGGAATGGAGAAAATACCATCTGTAAAACCGAAGAAGAAGATAACCCTCTCCCCACATTTTTTAAGATCTGGACATGGTGAGCGAGCCGAGGCTGCAGATGAACATAGTCTGCATAAAAAGATAAAACCTCCGCGCTGGGTTACCTTTTCACCATAAATTTCTGTAAGAAATTAATAAAATGATACCGTCATTTGTTCTCAATAAAAACTTTTATTGATTCCAATTTTCAGAGTCTACAGAGTCATCACTTTCATGCATTCACAATTTGTAGCACTCTTTGAACATCTGTAAAGAACAGGCTCCGTGATGAAATGAGGTAGCACTGTGCTTTCTGATGCATCTCTGATATTTTTTCACAAAGTTACATACCATCACATCATTTTTAAGAACATCGTCACTGTAGGAGGATAATACTTGTTGCAGAGACATTCCGCACGCCCGGTGGCAGAGGTAATAAACGCACTGCTGACAGCACACGGTTGACAAGGTGTTCTGAAGTTGGCGATTATGGTACGTTATCTTCAGGGATCGGTCTTTCAGAAATGACACAATGTCTGAGGGGTAGTGAGAAAAATCTGGCGGTAGCCCGTAAGAGTCGAAAAAGGTGGCTTGACTATTCTCCTCCAGAGTCAGAGCTAGCCAGTGCTCCCCAGGCATGTGAGAAGGATGTGTGTTCACAATAAAGTAAGCCGGCTTTGTAAACGTTTGTGTGAGCAAGGGGAGTTGGTCACTAGCCCACATGCCACAAAATAGGTCTCCCAGTAGATGGTGCAACAGGCTCTCCAGTTGGTGGTTATTCATGCTTACTCTTTTAATAATAGTCCACCAGCACCTGTCTTCTCGAGTTGATCTCCAAAATGGAATCGTAACATGCGTAGACAATGAGGGTTGTGGTGTGAGGTAACGGAACACTAAACCTCGCCTCCAGTCTTAAATTCCCATTAGAAACAGGTGACAAGGCGTCGCTATCCTCACCAGGATTGAGATTAAAGATAAACAGCGAGTAACCGTTGTTAAATTCTTCACGTGTGATACTCAGAGGGAGATCTTTTAAATGACAACCTGTCATGGTGATTGGCTGGGTCGGGTGTGATGCTGTAGTGTCGCGAGATTGTGTGAGACAATCGGCAGATTCAAACAAGGCGCGCCTCAAATAGAGCAAACAATATAGTAAGATTATAATTACGCCAATAACTACTGTTTAAATAAATATATTATCGGGTGAAACAAAAACAAAACACTGGAGTACAGTGAAGAAAGCCTGGAGAGCCTCACGGATTTCATCGACGAGTGTTTTGACAGGATCGTCATGGGGAAAACTAACCAAACCCCATCTGCTAGCAGCAAGGCTTCAACTTCAAAGAGAAGTCGTAATGAAGAGTCCCCCGGAGCGACGTCTCCAGCTGGTAATGATTCGACGGACATTTTAACATCGATCGATAACAAATAATCCAGCTTCGACGCCCGTATGTCTCTGTTGGAGATTCTACACAGAGAGTTCCAGGCATTACGGGAGTCGTTGGAGTTCAGCCAGCAACAGGTGCAGAAGCTGGCTGCAGAAAACGCAGCCCTCAGAGGATCGGTGAAAACACTCATCGAGGGAATGAGCCGGATCTCTGATGAGAACAAGAGGATAAAAGAATCAATTATTGATCTCCAGGCTCGTAGTATGAGGGACAATCTGGTGTTTTCTGGAATCCCGGAGCAGGCAGACGAGGATCCTGAACTCGCAGTGAAAAACTTCATTCAAAATCAACTGAAACTTCCAGTAGATGTAGTGAAAAACATTACTTTTCACCGAGTCCACCGCCTGGGAGGGAAGAGACCTGATGCCCGCCGACCGCGACCGATTATGGCCAAGTTCGAGCATTATCAACAGAAGGTCCAGGTGAGGGGACGCGGCAGGGAGCTGAGAGGAACGAACTTCAGCGTCAACGACCAGTTTCCCAAAGAAATCCTGGAAAGACGCAGGGTTCTGTTCCCCATCCGGAGAAAGTTCATGGAAGGAGGCTCCCGAGCTGTCATCGCGGTGGATAAATTATTCATCAACGGGCAGCTGTACCGCGACCAGGAAACCACTCCTTGGCTCTTCTAAACTCCAGGTGATCTGTATTTGTTAACTTGTATGAATCATTTCACTGTAGATGACATAAGTAAGATGAAATAATCTATCCAATTCACAGTTATCTATCAAGGCAAATATATATATATATATAGCTAACTGCCAGTCTCACCAGCACAGGATGTATGCAGTTCATATTTGTTTATTTGGGTATGTTTTTTTGTTTTTGTTTTTCCTTTTTCTATCTCACACTTCCACTCTTTTGCACTGTTTTTCTATTTTGTCTTTCTTCCCCAACCCGCTGCATTTCCACCTTAATAAGTAATGTTAACAAGCACGGCACACATAGAGTTTTGAGCAGAGCACATAATCAAGTTCCACACAGCATCGACAGCGCAAGTACATATTGTAGCAAGCTCATATTGACAACTGAAACACCAACAATGGCATGTTCATGGAAGCATATATGCACACACATGCACGGGATGCTTTTAGCAAGCATCCAGCACTCACTGCGTTAGTCTGAGCATGTTCACGCTGAGGTTTATCTCATGGAATGTGCATGGAGCTGGGTCCAGAGAGAAGAGATTAAAAATCTCCAATAAATTGAAGGATTTACAGGCAGACATTGTTTTATTACAGGAGATTCATTTATCAAAGACTGTAGCTGATGTTCTCACCACAGCACAGTTTCCTCATGTGTACTCAGCCTGTTACAACTCCAGACAAAGAGGTGTAGCCATTCTGATAAATAGAAGAGTAAATTTCACCATAAACAACACAGTTATAGATCCAGAAGGTAGATTTCTAATAGTTAATTTATCTATTCAAAATATGAATTTATGCATTGCAAATATATATGGTCCAAATGTGGATGACCCCTCATTTTTTCACTCCTTTTTCACTTCACTCTCTGATCACTCAGATAACACACTCATAATAGGAGGGGACTTTAACATGGTATTAGACTCAGGAGTAGACAGACTCAGTACTTCAGGACGTCAGCGGAACTGGCAGTCCACGAATATTGTTAAACAGTATATGAAAGATTTTGGTCTTTGTGATGCTTGGCGCTCACCCCACTTTTAGAGAATACACCTTCTTCTCACCGGTACACCACTCATATTCAAGAATATATTATTTCTTAGTTAGCAGTTCCTTGATGAGGGATATTTCAGACACCAAAATCCACCCCATCACTATCAGTGATCACGCTCCAGTTTCTATCACACTGAAGAATAACAGAGTTACACCACCAGCTAGGAATTGGAGATTTAATACATCATTACTAAAAGACCCTGATTTTATTAATTATTTCAAAAGGGAATGGTCTGTATATTTAGAAAATAATGACCTGCCAGGAATGTCAGCTTGTACTCTTTGGGAAGCCGGAAAAGCAGTTATGAGAGGCAAAATAATCTCTTTTTCATCAAATAAGAAAAAGAGGGAAAGTTCAAGGATATCAGATTTAGAACTCAGGATTAAATCATTAGAAATTGTCTACAGTACCTCCAAAGAGGAACACACACTGAATGAACTAAGAAAAGCTAAACTTGAATTAAACAAAATTATTGATAAACAAACACAGTTTCTGATACAAAGACTTCGCTTGGAGAACTTTGAGCACGGCAATAAATCTGGAAGGTTCCTAGCTAACCAACTAAAGACAAACAAAGACAAAACAACAATCACTTCTGTTAAAGACTCAAAAGGAAATGTCACCCATGACCCCGATGTAATCAACAATGCTTTTAGGGACCTCTATAAAACCTTATATTCATCACAAAATGATCCATCAGACAGTAACATAGATCAGTTTCTTAGTAATATCAACCTTCCAAAATTACAAACCGAACAGGCAATGGCTCTGGATTCACCTCTTTCAATAGGAGAACTCCATGAAGCCCTTCAACATATGCCTAGTAACAAAGCCCCGGGACCAGATGGTTTTCCAGCAGAGTTCTACAAAGAATTTTGGACTGTTTTGGCACCTGCATTTCAGAAAATGGTATTACAAGTTAAGCAGAATGGCAGATTATCCCCACACATGAACTCTGCTAACATTATCTTGCTACAGAAACCAGGAAAAGACCCCATACTTCCATCCAGCTACCGCCCAATATCTCTAATAAATGCAGACCTCAAAATAATTTGTAAAGCCCTCGCCAAAAGAATAGAAAAAATAACTCCACTTATAATACATCCTGACCAGACAGGTTTTATAAAGGGTAGACACTCATCCACTAACACTCGCAGGCTAATTAATCTCATAGACTATTCTAACATCAACAACCTGGAAACCACAATAGTCTCTCTAGATGCAGAAAAAGCATTCGATCGAGTGAACTGGAAATTTTTATTCGCAGCATTAAACAAATTTGGGTTTGTGTCACACTTCATCAACTGGATAAGGATATTATATAGCTCCCCAAATGCGTGTGTCAGGACAAATGATCAAACCAAGCTTCAGTCTGCAGAGAGGTACAAGACAGGGTTGCCCACTTTCTCCCTCACTTTTTGCTATTTTCTTCATCAAACCTTTAGCAGCTGCTATCAGACAAGAAAGAAATATTAAAGGCATCCAACCCCAAAATATTGAGCATAATAAGTCTTTATGCTGATGATGTTTTACTTTTCCTTCAGAACTCTCAAACGTCTCTCACTCACACGATCACAATCATAAATAAATTCTCAGCACTTTCTGACTACTCTATCAATTGGTCTAAGACCACAGTTCTGCCCATTAACTGCAGAGTCCAGAACATACCTGCGATCACTTTACAGTCAGGAAATATTAGATATTTAGGCATAAACATTTCCTCCAGGCTCTCAGAGCTAACAAAGCTAAATTATGTGCAATTATTAAAGACAGTAGAGGACGATCTCTCTCGTTGGAAGTCCTTACCTATATCACTTATGGGGAGAGTTACAACCATTAAAATGATGATACTACCAAAAGTTAATTATTGATCCCCATAAAACCATCTACTACTTGGTTTAAGTCACTAGATTCATGCATCTCCAAATTTCTGTGGAAAAACAAACCACCACGTATTAGTTTAAAAACCCTACAGAAGAACAAGGACTGTGGTGGATTAGATTTACCTAATTTTCAGCACTATTCCTCAGCCAATAGGTTACAGTATATATCAAAATGGTTTAAACCTAGCCCAATAGATGAACCATTGATAAATATAGAACAAGCATTGTGTGATAATCTGGAAATCTCTGACCTGCCACTTATTAGTCAAAACGTAAAAAATCACAAATGTTTCAAAAGCATTAACATCAGGACCTCTCTGACAGCCTGGTGGGAATTTCTTAAAATAACAAAGTCTTCAATTGTCCCATGTAAGCTTACACCCATCTGGAACAATCCTGACATACTGCAAAACAAAAAAATGCTAAACTTTACTCTGTGGAAGATCAAAGGAATCAAACATCTGGAACATATAATCGAAAATGATTATAGAGGCCATTGGTGATCTTCTAATAGCGGATAGAGGCATAATTTCCGTGTAGATCTTATCCTCGATAGAAAGCTGGGTCATAGGGACTGAAAATAAGTCCAGTTCTGCCAGGGTGCACTCAGGGGCTTTGTGATGCAAAAGAGCCATGTTTTACTCTCTTTCTCTCTCTATCTATGATTCAGTGAAATATATCCCTGCTCCGTGCAGACTTCCTCCCTTTAGGCTTGACTATTTGTGACCTCCTCACACGTTCACCAGGCGGCCGCTTTCTTGGTCTTCGTGACAGAACCATAATACCCGATCCTTCTTGTCCTCCCGTCTCTGCAGGACCAGAGATCCTTCTCATGGTTTTGCCTATGACATCTGAGGCAATGTTTGTAGCTGCTGTTTTCAGATGAGGCTTAGCTATAGCAAAACCTTTTTTAACAAGGGGGGCTACGAAGCGAAATAATTTTGAAAATATAGAGCCTATTCCGCGACCGTACAGTACAGGTGCTCCATAAAAACCAGGCAGGGTACCTCCGACCTAGTTTACGAAGCGGTGAGGATCATCCCTCATGTTTATCTGAACCATGTTGCTTTGTTTTGTTGTCCTCCTCCTGACACAGACACAGACACTGAGGTGACCTCTGACTGAACGTTTTCTTGATAGTGACTAATGAGTCTGTGATCGACCCGTTTTTATATATATATATATATTTACTTCTGATCAGAGCTTATCGGGAGAGATAGAATCACAATTCCCTCTTACTCTCTCTGTGATATCAGAGTGAATGACCATCATTTCATTACGCGTTGTGATGTCACGGGTCGGAAGTGTAGTCTCACAACGGTTTTCCCATAAGTAAAATTTACCGGAGTGTTTTGATCCGTTTTAATCTCTATGTGGATGTTTTCAATATGCCTCTTTGCTACAGGTAGATAGTTGACCGGGTTAAAAGTATGCGTAATTATATCGCCAAACTTACCCTCTACTCTAACTGTTCGCAAGAGCGGGGCATATGCATCGCCAACTATCTGAGGAGCAACCACATCGCTGTAACAGTAAAGCTGGTAGAAACCTGCTTTTAAATCCATCGGGTAAGGGGCACTCCTTTTATCAAATACGATCCATTTGCCAGGCTCCACACCTAGCATGTAGCTCAGTGGTGGATAAAAACGCAGGTGGTACTGGGCACCTGCCTGATACATGAGTCTATTTTCCACCGTGTTCACAACTAAATAAATATCAGAACCTATTTTTATAAGGTGACCCTCAATCTCGGCTTTGAGCTGATTCAAATCCTTGAAATGTCCGCATCCTATATTCTGGCGGTAGAACTTTTCCAGCCCCGCTTTCCTCCATTCAAAAAAAGCCTGGTCCCTGGGGGCATTATGCCATGTGTACGGATAAGAAATCTCCGTCAAGGCAACCTGCCACGAACCTTCGAAATCGATATGCTGGCCTAAATCCACACGGAAACTGGAACTGGTATTATTCTTAAAGACGTTGAGACTAGCGTTGGAGGGTAGGGTGATATAAAACCCCTCATCCTCTACCGTTCGGTTCATGGTGTAATGTAGCGGGCTAGGAGTAGCGATGGCCCCCTTTCTACCTCGTGAAGGTCACTGGCTCTGACCCAGCTGTTGAATTTCTCAGGCCAGTTTTTCCAACGGACAAAAACCTGTTTTACACCCCTGATGCTGCGTCATTTTAATATCTTCTCCACTTGATACATCTTGTCTTTATTCAGTTTAACTTTTTGAAGCTCCTCAGCGTAAAAGGAACCTTCAATAGCTTCTCCATCAAAATCTTTGAGTTTGTACACAGGGGGAGATCGTGCAAGCTGCTCAGTCACTGTAAACACTTCATCTGTAAAACTTTGTTCATATTTCTTGTCAAACACGCCTCGCAGTTTAGATATTCTTACAAGATCTCCTTTTTTAAACTTTATCCTTGAGTCCTTGCAGCGTCGATCGCGTGCAGAGCCGTACAGGTTCTGACAAACTTTAAAGGTGTTTTCTAGAGTCACCTCTACAGGCTTCATTTTGATGCTCGTGTGGTAACTGTGGTTGTAACTTTCCACGAGATCCTGCAGGACGTCAAGGTATCGACGTGTGTTATTAGCAGTAAAATATCTCCACATCCTGGTTTTTAACGTGCGGTTAAACCTCTCAATCACAGATGCCTTTACCTCACTCGGAGTAGCAAAATGCACAACTCTGTGGTTCTCTAATAATGCCTTAAATTTTTTGTTAAAAAATTCTTTCCCCGCATCAGTTTGAGGTTTTTTAGGGGTCTCGCTTTCTCTAAAAACGGATTCAAAAGCCTTTACCACCTCTGCGGCGGTTTTTCTCTTCATAGTGCGAACGTAAGCCTTTTTTGAAAACACGTCAATGACGGTTAATAGATAATTATACCCGTCATTGTACTCAGCCAAGGCCTGCATGTCGCAGAGATCTGCTTGGAATTGTTTTAAGGGGCTGGTGACAAAAACTCTGTTTCTCGGAAAATGTATTCTTGCAGGTTTATGTAGAGTATATGCATCTTGCTCTGATAAGAAGTCTTGCACTTTTTCGCATGCGACTTTCTTACCCGTTTCATCCTGTACAGCTTTATGCAATCTCTCTACTCCCCCAAAACTACCTGGGTGGATAGGATCGTAGAAAACCTTTTTCATTAATCTCGTTTCAGCCATCTCACCTTATACAAACTCTGGCTTGTAATGACAGAAAACACAAAACACAAGTATATTTCAACCTTTTATTTTTTCTCTAATGTGTGATAATACACACACACACATACAAATTATCACAAAAAGCAGGAATGCTAGTAATATAGGATTTAAGAAAAGTTAAATGTTATAACAACATCACATGATTACAATATTAGTCTAAACACATCCGGCTGATGGAAAGAAGGAATGTTACACCCTTCTTTTAACCCTCCCAGAACTTTGTCATGGTTTGAAGCTGCTGCAATTTCTTTACATCTTCTCCAATCAACTGCTCGTACATATCGTGTATAGAAGTGTTGATTTGTTTCACCAGAGTTAGTTCGTACAAGTAAGCTTCTGCCACAGCCCTGACTCTGGCATCATCTTCACAAATGTTACGCGCAGTTAGAAGATGTTGAATGGAAGCAATGAATCGTTGATTATAAAGTCTCCGCATCAGAGTGTAGTAATGGTCATGAAAAAAGTCGTCCTCGAGGACATCCTTGCACTGATGTTGGCGTAAACTAGGGTGATCGACACTACACCCGTAGCATGATTCAATCATAAATTTTTTGATGGTCTCATTCAAGAGGTGTATCACTGCAGTTTTCACAACTTTGATAAAACCTGAGGGGACCCATCCATCAAATTCGTCCTCGCCCTCTCCTCCCCCATCCTGAGTGTCTGCAGGGGACCCCTGGCCTGGTGGAAGCTGAGAGTCCTCCATTTCGTTAGATTTAGCTTCCTCCGTTGTTACGGCCACGGTGGATCCTATCGGGTAGAGCGTTAAGCAGCAGTCATCAGGCGCCGAATTTGAGAACTCGATCTCGAGAGAAGAGGAGGAGTTGGAGTAGAAGAAAGACTCAGACGAAGTCGCTGGTGAAGGAGGGTGATACGGCTCCAGGTAGTATCTGTCGCTGTCTGGTGATCCAAACTGCAGTGATGTGGATGTTGCAGAAGGGCTCCCTGTATGCATCAATAGCGACGGAGAAGCATTCTCCAGATCGTGGTCAGTGATCTCCTCGCACAATGTCTTCTGGACGCTAGTTCTCATCCTGTTCCTCGTGTTGAACGGTGTATGACCTGTGCTGGAGTGTGTCCTTATAAACCTGAAGGGGGTGTGGTTATTGAGGTTGAGGAGGAGGGTGCTCAGTGGAGGGAGGTCAACACAGCCAGGGTTTTCTTGACTGCTAGAATCTCATCCCAGTTCTGGCAACTGCGGAACAGCATGGAAACTCGATCCGCTATATCATTCATCTTCTCCACCCAGGCTGCACGAGGTATTGCTAACAGCATCCTAAACACACCACAGTCAGAGTTATAAAAGTCAAGAACAAAAAGATCCCCCTCTTCATTCTCATTAGATTTCCGGTGGCTTGCACGGAAGAACCAACGGCCTGTAACGCCTGTTTTCGATTGCCACACAGCAGTGAAAACCATCCTTGTTTTGGCCAGCTCAGCATCATCCAGAGGATTCTGCAGTCTCGGACTCTCCAGTCTCGGTCGTTTGGCTGCAGACGCTGCTGGGATTTCTTCGGGTTCTTCTTTCACTGTTAACACCTCCTCAGCCGAGCCCTTGCCTCCTTCTATATGACGCGGTATCGCTAGTTTCAACACTCCCCAGTCGTTGGAAGTTAGCATACCCACAGTGGTCAGAGGTCCCGGCTTCTCACCACCCTCGTCAAGCTGATACAGACAGAGGTCACCTGTTTCATACATGAACACATAGCCCCATCTTCCCCGCAGTCCATAGGGCTCCAGTGACCATTCTTCCTGTAGAGACACGGGCGGCGGTTGCTGCGTTCTGCACAGAAACACCATCCTTTTCTTGGGAGCATTTGGTATCAAGGGCTGATCTTCAAATATCGTTACCGGAGTCTCACAAATGAGAGACCGCAGAGCACACGTCCTCTCTGGTGCCTGCGTAGATTTCTCCTCTACACTCTGCTTCTTGTCCTGGGCATCTTGAATCAGCTATCTTTCACCCCAAAGTCGTTCTCTACACACTGACTGTCTCAGAGTTTTTATCCTTTACCCGAAACCCCTCCCCTGTCCACCCATTGGCCCTCAAACCTGGGGTCTAACAATACCCCCCACACATCTAATTATTTTCCCATCTTTACCTTACAGAAGCAGTCTGCATGCCGAGGGGCTTGAATTTATACACCTATGGCCATGGACTGAACACCTGAATTTAATTATTTGAAATGGTGAGTGAATACTTTTTGCAATATAGTGTATCTATTTCTAGATATATATATGATTTAGACTGAAGCAGATTCTGATATAACACCTACCCCTATTACATACAAAAGGAAAGTCAACACATAAGAATACTTAAACCAAATTCAGAATTAACAAAGAAAATAAACAAACCATTCACACCAGTTACAATTATATAACAGTTCAAAATATTTACCACAGATTAAATAATATCAACCATAGTGCAGGATAATATTATAATCTCTGTATATTTTTTTGATAACCTTTCATTTTACATTACTTGACTATACAGCATCTGAGAAGAAATTTATATATAGTAGGTGTCTATCAGAGAATGTTGTGAGCAAATCTAAAAAATCAATTCCA
The DNA here is from genome assembly GCF_036924035.1 of Leuresthes tenuis. Lineage (NCBI taxonomy): Eukaryota > Metazoa > Chordata > Actinopteri > Atheriniformes > Atherinopsidae > Leuresthes > Leuresthes tenuis. Next base: position 33,546,319 of record NW_027325360.1, read on the forward strand.
TTATCATTGTCTTAATTGCCATGTGCAGGACAGCTACACTTTACTCCCACACAACTTGATTGTCTGATGGAGATTTTTTTTATTCCACCGTCACCTTGTGTTCACTTAGGACGGGAGATTGGATCAAAGCAATGTTTAGGTTCTTATAAAATCACGTTTTAAATGTTCATATAATCTAAGCTCTTGGCTAATGTAGAGTAGCACAGATGACCATGGTGCACAGAAAAAGGGGAAACCATTCCATCACTCACAGCATTCACAGAATCTGGATTAGAAGAAAATATATACAATATATAAAATATTACAGCTCCATGATAACATTTTCATTATGGAACATTTTTTTCTGGAACTGTTTTTGTTTTTGACAGTTTGCAAAAGAGCCTTGTTGAACATGAGAAAAATAACAGACATGCAAAATTTCTGAATTGTCTTTAAGAACCCTTAAATTTGTTTCTTAAATTTTAGAAAGATTTTAATCAGACTCATCCTCTGATAAATAATTATCCATGCCTTGCAGGTTAGGCATTTCTCCATTTTGTAAATTCAGTTTACAAAGAAACAAATAAAAAGGATTAAAGGTGGGATTATTTTTTGTTTAGAAAAATGTTGAATTGACACAAAACAACCAAGTTTTGACATCAGATGGCATTACCTAAGCTATTTCAGTTATCTTTGCCTGTAGAATTTCTGTCATATTTCCATAACCACCTGCATCTCCCTCCTGAGTTGTTCTACTGCTTTACTGTGCTGTCTGCCTTTTAATATGTTGATGAGCACACAGATGGCTTAAATTATGAGGAGTTTGGACATTTGAACACATTATAAAGCTACTATGCCATTTCAGGACACCCTTTAGTTTGTTGACAACAGTACAGTGTTTGATGAAATAATCCAGCTAGAAAGACAGAGCTTACTTTAAACTGAGTGTAAAAAAAAAACCTGAAGCCTCACCTGTTTCAGTATCCTAAATCAATACCTGGATCTCATTTGCCCTTGACCACCTTGAAATGGTGGAAAACACAACATGAGTGAGCCTTCAACATGAACAACGAAGGTGTTAAAACTCAAATCTATAGTTACTAATGGCCCCTATCTGATGATACTAAACTCTGCCCTCAGAGAAATATGACAGTATTTTGAAATGAGGAATGATCAGTTTTTTCACTGTTCCCTTTCATCACCTCACACTCTTCTGATCCACCTGTCTTTCTTCCTCCCTATTTCCTTGACATGTCTAAGAAGTTAAGTTATGTTTAGTTTTTGTTTTGTGTCTATGTTGTCTCATGGCTTCCTGTTTTATTTTGACATTTAACTCTCCTCTCGTTTCAGGTAACTTTCCCCATCCCCTTGTGTTTCCAATTGGTCTGATTGTCTGCCCCGCCCTGATGGTTTCCACCCGTTTCCCATTCATGTATGTGCAGCCCATTTGACTTTACTGTGGCAGAGTAGAGCCTTGACACTGCTCCACATATTGTGCCTTGACACGGCTCGATCCATATATTATGTCTTGACACTGCTTGTATAAGATGTTGTTGAGGTCCGAATGAACTCTGTCTCAATAATGACGAAGATGCAGTAGCATCCTCAGACAGCAGGCGCCAAATAGAGATTGGGTTTGGGCCACGTACACACTGAATGATATAGAAAGGTATAAAGAGTTGTCACAAACTGAGGTCATTGGGAATTTCCGTGTATGCTGAAATGTACATGTCTCTGTGACGGTCTGTTCAATAAATTCCCCATAAGACGCTGACACGATGAGTCTGACCACTCTTTTCTGCACAACATTATCAGTCTATTCAATGGACGTTGTCAGCACACATCAGTCCCATTGATATGGGCTAGTAGGGGCCTACTAAACCTACTGGTAGGTTCAGGAGGCTGGTATCAACCACTTCTATCAGTGGGCCATTATTTCAGTGAGCCAGTAAGGGGAGCACTAGCAGAACCCCTTCATGGCGAGGCCGCGCACCAAAAAAAGGAAAAAGTACAGAAGAAGAGTAAACATGACCCAAAAAAGGAAAAAGTACAGAAGAAGAGTAAACATGACCCAAAAAAGGAAAAAGTACAGAAGAAGAGTAAATATGACCCAAAAAAGGAAAAAGTACAGAAGAAGAGTAAACATGACCCAAAATAGGAAAAAGTACAGAAGACGAGTAAACATTACCCAAAAAAGGAAAATGTACAGAAGAAGAGTAAACATTACCCAAAAAAGGAAAAAGTACAGAAGAAGAGTAAACATGACCCAAAAAAGGAAAAAGTACAGAAGAAGAGTAAATATGACCCAAAAAAGGAAAAAGTACAGAAGAAGAGTAAACATGACCCAAAAAAGGAAAAAGTACAGAAGACGAGTAAACATGACCCAAAAAGGAAAAAGTACAGAAGAAGAGTAAACATGACCCAAAAAAGGGAAAAGTACAGAAGAAGAGTAAACATGACCCAAAAAAGGAAAAAGTACAGAAGAAGAGTAAACATGACCCAAAAAAGGAAAAAGTACAGAAGAAGAGCAAACATCAATTTAAAAAAGGAAAAAGTGTTTTAGAATGTTCAGTCTACGATCTTTATGAAATGAACACATAATTTGTCATTATTAAGTCCCATTAAAGTGATTGCCACTATAATGATAATAACTAGCATTTTATAGCACCATTCAAGGGATCAAATGACACTTTAAAGTTGGTATACGTCATAACGTAAAGATGTGGTTGTACCACGCTGCGTTTTTTTTTGTTTTTTTTTATCAGGTTTGCCAGATCTCGCTCCTGTCTTTTTTACGTTTAGCTTGCCTAGTTGCGTATTGTAGCAGTGTAGTTGTTGACCTAATAGAGGCGAACTAGTCACGTTATGCATTAAAAACTGTGGGTACTAGCAAACCTGGAAACTAATCCTAGCTGGTTAAAGACCCAAATATATGACTCCTATTTATGTATGTGTGAATCATCTAGATTTTACATCTTGAATGTGTTAGCAAACCACTTTTCAGAGTGATATATAGCACATTGACTGGTTGTCGACTTAAGCTGATATAGTGTGACACACCTGTAGCCTGATGTGATAAAATATAAGGAGTTATCAGCCTTATATAACCTTGTGTTTATGGGCACCACCTTCAATCGAAGGAAAGACAATGTTTTTTTTTAACAATTTATTTATTGACATTTTTTTCCAAACAAAGTACCACAATTAGTACAAGTAACATTAGATGTAAATCCACCCCCCATGGACAAGAGTGGGAAGAAAAAGGATAACAGTAATAATTGTAAATAAATAATAAGGAAATGATAATAAAAATGGGATAACAACAGGACAATAACAGTAATAGTAAAAGCAAACAAAACAGAACAATAAACAAAAAACAAAAGGAGAGTAACAATAAAGCAAGTCAAGTTACAAAAAAACAATATTAACCCATTTTCACATCTGTAGAAAATGTGCTACAGAGGTAAAACAAGACATGACTTACAGAGGTTGGTACAGGAGATAGGAACAACAGCAGAGGGCCTGGATAAGGTTAGCCTATATCATTCTAACACATAATGTTACAGTATATATTTCAATTCAGACTATGAACGTCATACGGTGGCTGAAAAGTGCAAAACACTTTTACAATTAAAAAAACATTGACAAATTTAAAAAAACAAAAACACTAACAAATTTTAAAAAAAACTAACAAACAGTCTAGCACTAAGAGCAGGCAAATGGAGTGGAGTTTAATAAAAGGGGCAGGAAGACTCATTTGAGCCTTTCTTCCTGCACTGACACACCTGGGAGCAGCTGAGCTGAGGCTTTGTTTGAAGCTGAGTTGGTAGGCTCTACTTTTTCGATATTTGAAAGCACGATTTTAATATTACTTGATCACTAGAGAATAACCATTAGCTGTTTATTTGTGGTATGAATTGTTTGTTGGCATTCTTTGTTGGGAGGGGACTGATCTACTGGATGATTGTTTAAAGACACATCAGCCAAGAAGGAGGTACGCTTAAGCAGTGCTGAGATATTTTAAAATAGATTTTATTCTTTCTACAACAAAACTAACATGATTATCTTTGAATGTTGCCTCCAGTCACCTGCATCCCCAACTGGAATGAGGGATTATGTTCCAAGGTGAAAAGTTTTGAATGAAAAAAAAAAAAAGCCAACCACTGTTTTTCCCAGGTTTATTTGATTTGAGGTTGTTTTTAATTTATCATTTGGGCAGGCTATTTTTTGAGGAGTTTTCTGCCATCTCTAAGGGGGGAGACTGAGTAGCAGTGCGGCCATGTATGTGGGCTCTATTGTGTGGTTTAAGTCACCTTAAGATTGCTGTTAACAGGTAAATTGAGTGTTCGATCTCATGTAAATTGGGTTGTGTGTAGTGGTATTTCAGTCCCAAATTGCCATGTGTTTGTGATGTTTTCTCTTGCTGTGCATGACCATGCCTCCACTTCAGGAAGTGTCTGCGTACCTATCCCTACTGCTCCCCCAGTACAAACTCAGTTTGTGTATGTTCCAAGACAACGAAAGTGCTCAAAATTCTCTCTCTGTTGATTTGATAACTGTTAAAAAATGGATTGAAGAGTCTCGCAGGTGCCTGGCAGTTAGACAAATGTCTCAAGCTGAACAGGTTCTTTTTCTGTATGACCAGTTAGATGGAGGTGCAAAAGCAGAGCTTGAGTTCCATGATTTGGCAGATCGAGACAATGCCGATAAGATATTTTCAATACTGACAAAAAATTTTAGTAGTTCCCAGTCGTATGTTGCTGCACAGCTTAATTTTTTCCAGCGCAGTCAGAGGGAAGGGGAATCTCTTAGAGACTATTCCCATGTTTTAAAGTCACTTATGGATGTAGTTATTCGCAAAACACCTGGTGGCACCCCTAACTCTGATCAAATTTTGCGGGATCAGTTTATAGAACATGTACATGATGACATGCTGCGGAGGGAGCTGAAACAGAGCATTAGTCAAAACCTTATTATGTCCTTTACTACGCTCCGTGGTATTGCCATCAGGTGGGCATAAGAGGGCAGAAACGGGAATAGACAAAGGGCTTGTGCATTTTCTTGCAATACCTACACCACTTTAGAGGACAGGGATGTAGCTGAGACTAATGCTATCACTGTGCCATCTCAGAGTGACTTAGCTGAGAATGTCTTAAAAAAACAGCAGTTACAGTTAGATGCTATTATGAAACATATAGGCATCTTAAATCCGATCAAACATGTGCAGAGTTCACAAAAAGAGGGTAGAGACACAAAAATCGTTTTCAAGCTGACGGTATACCAATTTATCTGCGGTGTAATAAACCAGGATACATAGCACGTTTCTGTAGGGTTCAAATACAGTCTGCTGTAGGTCCCACTAAAAGCTCAGGATGTCAAGCAACAATACAAGTAAACAATGCTTGAGCCACCTCAGTTTGGCTGCAGGAAAACTAGCACCCTCTGGTGTGGGGAGCCAGGCACCAGGAGGGGGACTTTCAGGCTCAAGTAATGGGGATTCACCTGAATTGGTCGGGGAATATCCAGTAGTGAAAGTGAGCATGGGGGGCATCATAGTTCCTTGCTTACTGGACACCGGGTCCATGGTTTCTACTACTACAGAAGACTTCTTCATAGAGCACTGTTAGAAAAATTATATAGTTATACTATGAGAAAAGCTGCAAGAATAAGAGTTTCTGTGATGGGGGGAGGCCTCCTCCTGTCTTTTGGTTCTCATAATACTATGGAGCAAGCAAAATAGTTTTGACTGTCTGAACTCGTCTTCCCATAACATTGTGTGGCCAGCAAACATAAACAATATAAATAGCAATAGCACCATTTTGTTAGTCAGACAACTCTGAGCCAGCTTCCTGACAGGTTGTGCGGACTTGTCTCTTTCTTGCAAGAAATAAATGTTTTGTGTTAATCGTATCAAGCGACTCTGAGCCTAATTTTGAGAGTATTTTTCTGACAAGCACTTTCAGGCAAAGGGGGAAGATAAGTTGCGACAGTGCAACTGGCTGCAGTTGAAGGCTGCAAATGGATTAGGAATCCCTTACATAGGTTACTTGGAGTTTGATATTGATGTCCTGAGTAAGACCCTCCCCCGAATGGGGGTGTTGATCGTAAAGAGCCCACAAGATCCTTGTATGAGAAAACAAACTTTCTGTGCCCAGGTTGCTTGGTATGAACATCGTTCGACGGTGCTACCATGAGTTGTTTGTTCAGCTTTTCCCCCTTTTTAAAAGCTGCTGGTTCTGGCTGGAAAGAGACTTTGTCAGAGTGCCATTCCATTGAGTTGCTGCAGGAACAAGGGCACATAGGAAAGGCTAGAGTCCAAGGTCGATCTGTACGCGTTCCAGCAGGCTCTTTGAAATTCATTCCTATTGTCTGCCCAAGTGCTGCTGCTATCACTCTTCCCTCTGTCTTACTGGAACCTCTTGAAGATGGAAACTGTCTGCCTCCAGGTGTACTGATCTCTAAGGCCCTGTTGACTGTTAATCGAGGTATAGTGGAAATACCTGTTGTCAATGTTGGCTTACAGGATGCATGGCTCAGATCCAACACCCCACTGGGTGTACTGCATGTGGTTCACACAAAGTCTCCTCTGTGTTCAGTTACGTTGGAAGATGAGGATGGAAGCCATGTAGCTAGGGTTCAATCAGTCACTACTGATAATAGCGCACCTCTTCATCTCTCTAATGCATCACGGCCTAACCTATTGTCTGAGCAAGAGCAGCAAGGGAAGACACAATTAGAGAAATATTCAGGAGTGTTCAGTCAAGGAGAAGGAGATTTGGGCTGTACTACACTAGTAGAACATGAATCCTTTGATGGATGATATCTCTCTTCGTCAGCGCTATAGATGGCTGCCACCCTCTCAGTATAAACAAATGAAGGCTCACATTCAGGAGCTTTTATCTAGTGGCATCATTCGACCAAGCTGCAGTCCTTATGCCTCCCCCATAGTCATCGTCCAAAAAAAAGATGGGAGTATAAGGTTGTGTGTGGATTATAGGCTCCTTAATGCTAAGACAAGAAAAGATGCATATCCACTGCCACGGATAGAGGAGTCCGTGGATGGCCTGGGTGGGGCAAAGGGGTTTTCTACACTTCACTTGGCTAGTGGATATAACCAGGTGCCCATTGCGGAAAAAGATAAAGCCAAGAAAGCATTTTGCACCCCATTTGGACTCTTTAAGTTCAATCGAATGCCTTTCGGTTTGTGCAATGCACCTGGTACTTTCCAACGACTAATGGAGCGCATTTTTTGGTGATCAGTCATTTCAGTCACTTTTGTTATATCTTGATGATGTTGTCTTCTCATCCACCTTTGAAGACCACCTACAGCGCTTGGAATTGGTCCTGGTTCGCTTGCAAGAGCACCACCTGAAGTTGAAATTAAAAAAATGTTTTTTTCAACATGAGGTCAAGTACCTGGGGCAAATAGTGTCAGCTGCTGGGGTGGCCACTGACCCAGACAAGATCAGCATCGTGTCAGAATGGAAAAGACCCACTACTGTAACCAAGCTCCAGTCTTTCCTTGGTTTGGCACTGTATTATCACCGCTTTGTGGAGGGGTTTTCAAAGTTTGCCGCACCAATACATCACCTTGTGGCAGATGTAATTGGAAGCAAACGTAAGTCCAAGGGCCACAGCAAATGCTCCATTGGGGAGAACTGGCATGAAGGATGTGAGCAGGGGTTTCAGTCCTTGAAGGAACGACTAGTTAGCGCCCCAGTCCTTGGCTATGCTAATTTTGCTAACTCCTTTGTGCTTGAAATTGATGCAAATCATGCAGGAATGGGTGCAGTATTGTCACAAGATCAAGAAGGCCACAGGAGACCTATTGCCTTTGCCAGCAGAGGCCTTAGATGCTCAGAACGCAACATGTGGAACTACAGCTCAAGAAAGCTAGAACTGTTGGTTCTGAAATGGGCAGTGACTGATAAATTCAGGGAGTACTTGCTGGGCAATAAGTGCACTGTCTATACTGATAATAATCCCCTGAGCAACTTGAAAACAGCCAAACTTGGGGCTGTGGAACAGCGCTGGGCCTCAGACCTAGCTGCATTTGACTTCGAGGTCAAATATCATCCTGGCACTGCAAATAGAAATGACTCAATTTGTTCTGTAACCCCTGGCATCCAAGTACCAAATATGATTCGGGAACAAATGCATGGGCCACAGATCCCCCATCAGGATTTTGTCACTACTGTGGCAACTCAGGCTCTCCCAGCGCGGGAAAAAGCAGATCTGCAGGCCCTACAAGAAGCTGATCAAGTGATTGGTGCATTTAAGTCTTATTGACTGCGTGCAAGACATCCATCAAAGCAGGAGTTGACAGAAGGGCCCAAAGATGTTCGCAAACTTGTCCAACAATGGGACAGGATTTTCAACTCCTCCTCTTAAGTCTTAAGAGTGAAGTGCTAAAACATTGCATGATGATCATGGTCACCAAGGGGTCGAACGGACCATACACCTGGTGAGAGAGATGTTTTTGGCCCAACACATGGCAAGATATTGAAAAATACTGCCACAATTGTAATCACCCCAGCCTAAAGTCAGAACTTTTCCTGGTAACATAGTGGCATCACAGCCTCTGGAGATCCTTGCCATTGACTTCACGGTCTTGGAGAAAGCTGGCAATGGGCAAGAAAATGTCCTTATCATCACAAACGTTTTTTCTAGATTTACTCAAGCCTATGCAACTTTAGACCAGAAAGCTAGCTCCATAGCTCGAGTTCTAACTGAAAAATGGTTTTACATGTATGGAGTACCCAGACGTATTCACAGTGACCAAGGAAGGAATTTTCAAGGCGAGCTGCTGAAGCAGTTGTGCAAAATATATGGCACTGAGAAGAGCCACACCACACCATATCACCCAGAGGGCAACGGACAGTGTGAGAGATTCAATCGGACATTGCTTGACCTACTTCGTAGTCTCCCACCTGAAAAGAAAAGGATCTGCCCCAGATCCTTTTTGCCTATAATACAACAGAGCATGCTTCCACAAGTTACTCCTCATTCAAGCTAATGTTTCACCAAAAAGCTAAGCTACCTGTTGATTTCTTGTTGGGCTCCACTGACAATGACCTTACCCCGGGCCCCACCCATGAGTGGGTAATTGAGCATCAGAAAAGACTGAAGACTGCATTTTGTCACGCCAAGGATCAGCTAACATTAGCAGCTGAATGCAGGAATAGGCTACTGACCCCAAATGTTAGAGATACTGCCACCAGGAACTCTTGTTCCTGAATGTGTTTTTTAAGTTTATGCTGACTGAACAATGTGTTGCCCTTTTTGTGGACTAAATTTCAGCCAGTTTACACCATTTTGTTCTTCGTGCAGCTGGCAATGCTGCGTTGATTATTTCAATGAGGATCATTCATACAGTGTAATCTTGGACATAACATCAAGTTTACATAGTGTTAAGATGAGTTTGAGAAATCTTAAAAGTAAACTCAATAATACTGGTTTGAACTGGAGAAAATATTTTCGCTCCAGGACCACCGTAATTAATGCAATCAGGGAAGAACTTCGTGGACCTGGACAACTGTTTGGGTATAGAACCATGAGGCAGGTACTTAGACAAAAGTACCATCTCAAAGTGAAGAGAGAGACGATGTCATGAATTTACTCTGGGAGCTTAATCCTCAAGGATGTACGCCTAAGATTCATCAGGAGAACGTCATTAACAGCATTATTATCCGCACGAAGAACAAAATGGTGTAAACTGGCTGAAATTTACTCCACAAAAAGGGAAACAAATTGTTCAGTCAGCATAAACCTAAGAAAAAACACATTCAGCGTAGTTCTTGCCATCAAAAATTACCGCTGACTTTCCACGTGAAGCAGGACTACAAATTCAGTTGTCTGTACTACAAGTCTGGGTTACCGTGACGTCACGTCCGGTCTTTAGGACAATCCCTTTCTGTCTTCTGTTAATTTGTTTTTCGCTTTGTAACTGTTTAGCCACTTGTCATGATTTACATTCTGTTTCATGTCTTGGCTCTTCATTTCCTGTTTTATTTTGAAATCACTAACTTTCCCCTCTCGTTTCAGGTATCTTGCCCTTCCTCACGTGTCAGGCGTCTGATTGTCTTCCCTGATTCCCAAGTGTTTCCACCTGTTCCCCTTGGCTCCTCGTGTTCAAATAGTCTACGTTTCCCTTGTCTTGTGCCAGTATGTTGTCTCTGTCCATGAGCTTCATTACCAGTCTTGTCTTGTTTTCACAGTTTTCACAGTAACCACAGCCATAGTTTCCACAAGCCTAGAGTGAGCGATCCTCCCGCAGAGCTAACTTGTTTTGTAATTTATTTTCTAATCATAGCCATAGTTTATTTATTCATCACGGTAAGTTTAATAGCTTTGTTTTGTTCCTCCGATTTTGGAGAGTTATTGATTTGTAACTTTTCATCGTCATCTCCGATTAGCAGAGCTTTACATTCGGTTAAAATAATGTTTTATAGTTCCTCCTCTAGTGGAGAGTTTTGTTTTTGTGTGCTTGTAAGATCTGTCACGCCTCCGTTAAACGAGTGCTTTAAGATTATAGTTTTAGTTTCATAGTGCCTCTGTTTTTTGAAAGCGTCCTTTGTTTAAATCCGCCTCATCAGGAGAGCGTGAGTTTTTGTTATTGTTCATAGCTTTTGTTTTCCTCCTGGCATGGAGAGAACTTTTGTTAACTTTCATAGCTGCACTCATCCTCAGCCATAGTTACTGAGGAGAGCGCTTAGGATTTTAACAGCCTGTTATTTTGCTCTGTGAGGAGATCCTCATCCTGCCTTGCTGTGCTGTGTTTATTTAATAAACATCTCTTTGCATCTGAACCGACCCTGCATCTGTGTCCTGAGGTCGTGACAACTTGTAGTTTTGTGTCGGCACGCTTTTTTTTTTTAAACATAAATGTGTTTCCCAAAAATTTTGTTTTTGCTAAAATGTCTTTTTTTTGTGAATTTGTTTTCACATTTTTTTAAAATTTGGTAGTGTTTTAAAAAAAAAAAATTGTTAGTGTTTTTTTAATTGTAAATGTGTTCTTTTGTTTGTTTGTTTGTTTTTTAATTGTAAGTGTTTTGCACTTCTCAGCCACCGTAACGTCACCTATAGGAGCTGCTCTATTATGTAAAAAGGTTACAAATCCTCCCCAACATTTATCAAAGGCTGATAAGATTAAACATGATCTTTTCTGATGGCAAGTATGAAGACAGCTCTTTAAGCCACAAAGAAACACCAGGGCGGTCCCCACTATTCCAGTTGATAGCTATACATTTGTTAGCTGCAATTAGGGCAAGTCTGATGAAGCGAGTGTTGACTCTCATATTCACTGGTAACACCGACAGGTCCCCCAATAACGTCAGCCATGGATTGGCTGGGACCTCCACCCCCACAATCCCTTTAACAATGTCTAAGATAGCTCTCCAATACTGCTCCAAACAACTACATGTCCAGAACATATGGAGGAGGGATCCTGTTTCAGTCTGACACCTAGGGCAGTATTCAGAGTAGGTACTACTTATCTTATGGAGTCGATCAGGTATCAAGTAAACCCTATGTATAAGATTAAATTCTAACAGTTTGTGTCAGCTATTATAGGAAAATGATTGAGAGCTACTACAAATCTCCCTCCATTCAAAGTCCTCGAAGGCAGAATCAGTGTCAGTTTCCCACTTAAGTTTTGCAATAAATGCTTTATTTTTCTGCTAGTCTCATTAGTCTGTTATAAGCATAGGATAAAAAGCATTTCGAGTTATCTCATGCTGTCTATCTCAAAATCCTCTAAGGGGGAGAGTTTCCCACCTTGCTGTACCCTAATAAAATCTCTGACTTGCAAATATTTTAAAAAATGTGCAGAGGGGCCGAGCCTCAGTTGCTCAAAGGATCTCAGACTACTGTGATCATATGCCCAAAAGTACAAATACCTCTGTTATGCCAGTCTTTAGTGATGCCATCTCTCAGTGCTCCAGGTAGAACCGAATTAAAATGGAATGGAGTGGAACTATACAGTGTATGGACACTATGGAACTTTGCTCTAATTTCATTCCAGATTTTTTATGTAAGTTTTATCATTGGGTTTGAAGTAAATTTTTTTTGCATGTGATAAGAGTAAATAAATGGAATGCTAGACAACGCTTCCACTGTGTGGGACTGTTCGATCTGTTTCCAAGCTGGAGGGTGCTCCAGGTCTTTAATCCATGTCCAGATAGCTCTGGATTGAGCAGCCAAATAGTATAACTGAAAATCTGGTAAATTTAGCCCTCCCTGTTCAGTGGGCCGACAGAGGGTTTTGAGCTTGACTCTGTGAATTTTACCGTTCCACAGACATCTAGATATCAGTTTGTCCAGGTTTTTAAAGAAAGTTTTCGGAACGGGTGTTGGCAGTGCTTGAAATAAGTAAAGGAATTTGGGTAAAATATTAATTTTAATACAATTAATTCTTCCAATTAGGGATATAGGAAGCGACTGCCATCTGTCCAAGTCTGTTTCAACTTTTTTAAACAGAGATTCATAGTTGAGAGAGTAAATCTGATGTTGCTGGTTGGGTATTTACAGACCAAGATGGCAAAAGATGGTCCCAGTAAAAGGAAATGTTTCCCCTTGATAATCCTTGAGCGCCTGGGTTAAGAGGCGTCATCACACTTCTGTTTATTTATCTTGTACCCAGAGATGCAGCTATAGTCCTCTAACAAGGTGCAGAGGGCGAGGAGTGACGTCTCCATAAATTATCAAATGCCTTTTCAGCATCTAAAGAAAGGGCAATGACTGGCGTGTTGTTGTTTTGGGAGTAGAAAATCACGTTGAGGAGCCTATGAATATTATCAGAGGAAAAGTGGTTCTGAATGAAGCCAGTTTGATCTTTATATATAAGGTCAGGTATCACTTTCTCCAACCTGGTAGCTATGATCTTGGTAAATACCTTATATTCTGATGAGAGGAGGGTGATAGGCCTATATGAGCCACATAGCTTTGGGTCCTTGCCCGGTTTTAGCAGGACAGTAATCAGAGCCTGTTCTAAAGTTTTAGGCAGTTGGTGTATTTCAAGTGAGTGCTTGAACATATCCATTAGTGGTGCAATTAGATTGGATGCAAATGCTTTATAGAAGTCCATAGAAAATCCATCCGGCCCCAGCGATTTCCCTGCTGAAAGCTTACCAATTGCAGTCAGAACCTCCTGTTTAGTAATATCTGTCTCCAGTCTCTCCCACGTCTTCGCCCACATCCCCTCCAAGAAATTATTAATTTTTTGAATATCGACGCCCTGAGAATAATATCAGTCAACATAAAAAATCCTTGAAAATGTCATTGACATGTTTGGGATTATTACAGCATCACCTCTAGTCTTAACTGAGGGGATGCATCTAGAGTTTTCTTCTTTTCGGATCTGCCAGGCTAATAATTTACCATTTTTGTCCCAATGTTCATAGTACTGTTGCTTTGTTCTAGCCATAGTATTTTCAATTACCCTAGTGGTTGGAAGATTATATTCTGTCCTTTTGATGTTTAAAAGATCTAAAGTCGTTTCACTATGAGTTTGAGAGTGCTCCTTTTTGAGATTCCTAATCTCTGAATCAAGTGTATTGGTTTTCAGCATGTATTGTTTTTTTTCCATGATGCGTAGCTTATAGTCTCACCTCTCACGTAAGGATTCCCACACAGCCGTTGGTGAGGCAGACCCTGTATTAATGCTAATAAAACTGTCCATTTTGTTACTAATAAGTTTGACATATTATACGTCATTAAGTAGGTGTGTGGGGAAACGCCAAAGCCTGCAACTACTAGTAGCGTTCTTTTGATCCATCTGGAGCATGAGAGGGGTGTGGTTCGAGTGAGTCATAGCTAGATATTCACATGAGGATATAAGATGAAGTCTGTCAGCATGAGTAAGAAAAAGATCGATTCTAATACTGACTTATGTTTTTCTCCCCAGACATCTACAAGTTTGAAATCTGCTATTTCTTTTTGGAGAGTCTTGGCTGCTTAGGACCGAGTTTTGAGGTTAGAGGATGACTGATCTTTGGATGGATCCAGAACTAAATTCATGTCACCACCTATAAAAGGTTCACTGGCATGACAAGTTAGTGTGAAAAACAGATTTTGAAAAAATTGAGGGCAATTGTAGTTTGGGCCATAAATATAAACTAGCATGATAGATTCACCTGCTAGGGAGCCTTTAAGTATCAAGTATCTGTCCTGTTTATCTTTCTCAACATTATCCACTTGTAAGGGGACATTTTTACCTATCAATGTGGCAACACCTCAAGATTGGGACGTGAAGGAGGAGTAAAAGGTCTGCCATTGCCACTGGCGCGTTAGTCTCACGTGCTTAGCCTCATTTAGATGGGTGTCCTGTAGTAGAGCTATGTCTATTTTATGATTCCGAAGGAAGTTAAAGGGAAACTCTGGTATTTTTAAACCTAGACCTTATTTCTGGCATGAAATATGTTCATCTACTCACCGAGAACCGTTTGGTGAAAGTCAGCATCCTTCAGAAGCTATTTAGATAACTCATGATCGGCGTATATCCATATAACGGAGTGAACGGGGCAGGGACGATGCAGTCTCTAAATAAGGCATTATCTGTCTTCATTTCACCAATACCTTAAGAAGAATGAATGAACGAACATGTACTATAGCTCTGTTAGCTTATAGGTGCTGTTATGTGGCTACTTGTGGCTATAGGAGAGCTAATGGAGGGATTTCTACATGTTTTTTTTCAGTGGAACAAAGGCTTTCCTCTTCTTCTTCAGGGCAGTTGACATATATCTGAATATCATTATGGTCGAGTTGCTTTATTGTACTGAACTTTTCTTCCGGGTCGTCTCGATAATCTTGACCGTGTCAGAGAAGAGGAGCAGCCGGATCACAATGGTGCGGGGCCTGGCCATCTGCAGGGCGTTGTAGCAGAGACCTGTGAGCATGCTCCACTTCAAAAGTTTCCCCATCCAAGTCAAGCATCTTGGGTAGCCATTCTTGTATAAATGCCACTGCATTCCTCCCTTCCACTCCTTCTGGGAAGCCGACCAACCTCCTGTTTATCTTTCTCAATATTATCCACTTGTAAGGGGACATTTTTACCTATCAATGTGGCAACACCTCAAGATTGGGATGTGAAGGAGGAGTAAAAGGTCTGCCATTGCCACTGGCGCGTTAGTCTCACGTGCTTAGCCTCATTTAGATGGGTGTCCTGTAGTAGAGCTATGTCTATTTTATGAATCCGAAGGAAGTTAAAGGGAAACTCTGGTATTTTTAAACCTAGACCTTATTTCTGGCATGAAATATGTTCATCTACTCACCGAGAACCGTTTGGTGAAAGTCAGCATCCTTCAGAAGCTATTTAGATAACTCATGATCGGCGTATATCCATATAACGGAGTGAACGGGGCAGGGACGATGCAGTCTCTAAATAAGGCATTATCTGTCTTCATTTCACCAATACCTTAAGAAGAATGAATGAACGAACATGTACTATAGCTCTGTTAGCTTATAGGTGCTGTTATGTGGCTACTTGTGGCTATAGGAGAGCTAATGGAGGGATTTCTACATGTTTTTTTTCAGTGGAACAAAGGCTTTCCTCTTCTTCTTCAGGGCAGTTGACATATATCTGAATATCATTATGGTCGAGTTGCTTTATTGTACTGAACTTTTCTTCCGGGTCGTCTCGATAATCTTGACCGTGTCAGAGAAGAGGAGCAGCCGGATCACAATGGTGCGGGGCCTGGCCATCTGCAGGGCGTTGTAGCAGAGACCTGTGAGCATGCTCCACTTCAAAAGTTTCCCCATCCAAGTCAAGCATCTTGGGTAGCCATTCTTGTATAAATGCCACTGCATTCCTCCCTTCCACTCCTTCTGGGAAGCCGACCAACCTCAGGTTCCTCCTATGGGCCCGGTTCTCTTGGTTGTCCAGTTGCCCCCTCAGGTCACTTGTCTGTTCGCCGTCTGTAGTTTTTTATAATCATCCAGCTCACGCTGCAAGGCGGCTAGTGAGTCATCAAACTCACATTGCTTCCCCTCGATGCTCTTTACTCAGTGTCCAATAGCTTCGCTATCTCTAGCAATCTTTTCCATCATTTCAGAAAGCACATTTAGACTTCCTGCAATCATTGACTCGATCCTTTGTATTCCTTTCTCCATCTCAGAGATGAACCACTGTGGCGGGTGCTGTGGAGACTGGTTACCTAGCCTGCTGCCATTCCTGCTAGCACTTGGTGATAGCACTTGCTTGTTCTTCTCATCTTTATTTCCGTCGTTCTTTTTCGGTGGCATCTCGTTTTCAGTGTTTCCACTTATTAAAGCACACTTGGCATTGAGTTGACTTGGTGAAAAGTCAGTAGAAGGCTAATTTCAGTGAGCTAGTAAGTGGAGCACGGCACCATACGTCTGTTCCCTACGCCTCCATAACCGGAAGTCTCGAAAGACAGAATCTTACGATTCTTGTATGTGAAACTTAATATACAGTCTCAAATATGTAAAGAAAACATACAACACAACCGGTTTTATACATATATATATATGAACCATTTATTAAAACGATATGACCAAAGACCTTAAGACAAAAGTAGAAATGCTTTGACTATGGATGATTATATAGGAAACAATTAGTGATTTGAAAATAACTAAGGGGAGGGGATGGATGGATACCGGAATTATTAAAATAGTCTAGGTTTGTTACGACTTGAAGTTAAAGATTAACAGCTTGGATTAATTTATCATTTTAACAATGAATTCTCTCTACACCCACTGCATACTGTCTGAAATGTAAGAACAGGGCAGATCTTCCTTGACACACTCGTCCTGTTAAGTCAGCTCCGAACCACAGGGATCGCCAGCGGATCCAAGTGGGTCTCTTTCGTTTCCGCGTCTCACGGCCTTCGTTGTGGGTGACTTTCATGGACTTTAAAGTTGCCTGAACCGGTCGCTCTTCTACGCCGGAGGTTGGGGCTTCTGGTGGCCCCGGAGACGAGGCTCGGTGATATGGAAGAATTCACCGAAAAGAATGACAAAATTTGTCCAAGTGTCAAAGTTGGTTTGGTTGCTGACCAATTCTGATGAGGTGAACTTAAATTCACAAAATATCAACAAAAAGGTTGACAAGCTTGACGCTGGCTCTCTTGGTGAGCAAACTTATGTGATGATGCGTGCTGCGGCGGAGGAAAGACAGATGACATGGACAAACGAAGAAACACAAAAGCATCTGTCTTTCTATTACTTCATCCTGTTTCTTTCTTTGTTTGGATCTTTTTCTTCCTTCTCATCTTCCTCTCCTGCCATCTTTCTGGTTACTTCATTTCTCTCTGTCTTCTGTCTCAATCATTTTATAAAACTCTCATCAATCATTTGAAAACTCTCTCTATTCCATTTTCAAAAGAATCAAAACTTCTCTTTCAAAACTCAGACTTTGCGTCGCGGTTTCAGGAGTTTGACTTGCAGAGGCGGGACAAAACGTAGGCTTACGCTACACTTTCAGCCAATGGTATGCCAGGGCATGTTTTGTAAGACGATCTAATTCTAGCCTTAAGAGATTTTGGATGGACAAAGAAACTTGATTTCTCTATTCCTCCGTCTCATAAAACATAATATAGAGGATTTGAAAACACCACAAGTTGTTAAGATATGAAGGTTAAAGATATAAGATAGACTTATGATTAAATAACAAGACATCAAATAACAACGTAACATAACATAACATAGGTAATGATTGTGAGTCTCAAATTCAGATGGATATCTGTAAAGTTATGACATATGAATAACGAACCAAACAATGTTATCTTCCTGTATTAAACATGGAATACAAGGGTTTAACTATTCAATACTACAGACCACTCTGGGGCAATGTGACTCCATGGGCAGATTAGTCATTTTCCAAAATAATGATTTCTTCGGTATTCTTCTAAGTAAGATCGGTCTAAAAAAAGGTCTTAAAAATGTCTTAAAATGCAGCTCATGATTTCACTGAGAACCTGAAAGAACATATACAAAGATATAAAGTACATTTAATACAGTTTCAAGATTCAGCTGAAAGTGAATCTGAGGGAGGTAATTTTGAGAGTTCCATGCAGCATCTGTCTTTGGTTTGGATTAGAGTCAGAACAAATGTCACTGTTGGTTTACTTTGAACCAGATAAGGTTGGAAGTATCCTATCCTGGTTTTCTCCAATACTCTCCTAAAGAGGGTTCTTTGTTGGTTCAGCTTAGTTAGCTCTAAGTCGTTAATGCATCCATTTAAGTTTATGGCGTGAGTCTTTGGAAAGAGGGGCTGAGAAGCTTCCCCAAAATGCTTTCATTGGTTAAAGGTTGTTATAAATTAGGGGATCTCTGGTCCTTACACACGAACATATCCACACGGGAATGAGGGAGATTCCCAAAGTCTTAAGTTTCAACGGTTGCTGAGAAATGGCCTCACTTCCTGTTTGGCATGTCGGCGCCAAAATTGATTGGCTGCTATAGGCAAACGGAAGCAAATTTAAAAAATCCGATTAATAATTTTCGTGAGGCTTGATCTGAAGATTCTATGTGTCAAGTCCCGTGGAAATCAGACAATCTGGGTGACCCGTAATACTTTTTGAAGGTTTTTGATATCATTCAAAATGGCAGAAAATCCAAGATGGCGCAAATGACGTCATAGGGTGCTTTGACCTCGTCTACATCCAGGGATTCCAACGGTGCCTCGTTTGTGAAATTTGGACCAACAGGCCCAAAGATATGAGCAAAATATGTCAGGAAGCTGGCTCAGAGTTGTCTGACTAACAAAATGGTACCATTGCTATTTATATTGTTTATGTCTGCTGGCCACACAATGTTATGGAAAAAGACATTACTAGCCATTTAATGTTATGGGAAGACGAGTTCAGACAGTCAAAACTATTTTTTGACCCCCCATCACAGAAACTCTTATTCTTGCAAAATCCATCTCCTAACTTTTGTGCGGATTGGTCCAAAAATAGTCTGTGCCAATTTTCGTGAGAATCGGTCAAAATTTGCGACCGCTGAAAATTTAAGGTTTTCAACAAAATCCATAATAGTGGAAAATCTAGTGAGGTGAAAATTGACATCGTAGGGTGCGTTGGACTCGTCATGTTCCAAGGATTCCAACGGTACTGTGTGAAATTTGGACTAATGAGTCCAAAGTTATGCAGCTGAATGCACTTCACATTTTGACGTGTTGATGGCGCTAGAGATTTCACTTTTTGGGCACGGAAATTCTTGACTTTGCTAATGGGACTGTCCTCAATACGTGTGCCAAATTTCAAAACTTTTTACTATAGGGTTCATGGGGCTACCATAGACTTCAATTGCAGCGGAAAGTAGATCAATAACAATAGGAAAAGCTACAAACACAAATGTAGTTGCATGCAGCAATGCGGGGTTCCAAGGCAATTGATCGATCATTGACATAAGACATAATGGTATGTCACAACATTAAATGTCTGTAATTTGAAATACAACATATAAATTGGTGTGCTGCTGTTTTGTACAGGCCAAACTCCTATAACATTGACATGTTTCAACATAAGTTATTGCAGCTCATCTTTCACCTTGACATGCATGCTGACAGAAAACTGATCATGGGAGACTTTAATGAAGATATCTTGTTTTTATCTTCCAATCAAAAGTTACTGGAGCAGCATGGCTACACTTAACATGTGCAAATAGGTACAACTGAAAAAGGTACATTGATAGATCATGTCTATGTGAAAGACACAGATGATGTAATTGTTGAAGTTACACAGACATACTACAGCTTTCATGAAACTGTACTTTTTTCACTGCTATAATGTTTTCCCTACAAAAATGGCTACTGACTCACTACAGCTATAGAAATGTATGTGCAGCTATGTTATTGAGCATGCAGTTAATATTTCATGTCATATTCTGTCCACCTAATGTTGTTTGAGTAGAAAAGTTGTAGCAATAACAAAGTCTAACACTAAACAGGATCTTGCAATTGATGAGTAAGATTTATAGATTACTTCTTAATCAAAAAAAATAATGGGAAACCAGTCTCTAAATGCTGGAAGATTGAGTAGATCTATGATTGACCTAATAACTTATTTACTTGTATACTGTTGAGTTGTGAGCCATATGCAATGTGATTCAATAAACAACCGTGTAAACAACAAGCGTGTAAGATGCATATTTATTACATTAAATAATATATTTTGGTTACAAAAGTGTTACAAAATAGTTCTTTACCTGAATTTTTTTTTTGTCTTAACATACGTTACTAATAAACAATGAAATTTGTGACTTATACATAGTTGTATAAATATATAGTCCATCCAAACCATTTATTTTTAAACTGGACATAAGGTATGCCATTGTTTTGTCAACATAAACAATCAAGTCATTTTTTGTTGTGAATGTTATCTTTACAAGTGATGTATATTTGTTGACGTGGAAAGCTGAATTTTTGTGAGTAATGTTTAATATACCTAAATGTATCTAATTCTGTTCATTACATTTTTGTTATATTTTCAATTAAATGTGTTGTCTGTTGAACCAGTTGGTTCAAGCGAGAACATCTGCTCTGCTCTGTCTTTTTTTGTGTTTGAATCCACAAGTGTGTAAGATGTATGATTTAAAGAATTATGATCAGTTCAACTATGAACTTATATATATCAAAACCATTAAGTGGATGTTGGAATTGTACCCGAAACCTGCACATTATTGGTCAGAAAATGGCTCAACCAGAGAGTATGTGTATGTTTGAGGTTTCATAAGTAAAAACATATCTGGTTATGAGTTACAGTTTGGTAATACATTGAGAAAAAATAATATATAATTTGTGCAGTTTTGCATATAGAAACGGAACCATGTAAACCTGTGCAAATAATTAACACGCTGAGCAGCAGCAGGTAGCTAACAGCACTCACACAGGGACACCATGGCTCAGGCACTCACGCTCCATTCACAGACTCTCAGCAGACTCATCCACTTCTTCCATTTACTGCTCAAACACCTGGATTTCAAGATGTGGACTGTTCTGCCAACACCATGTTAAACCACAAAAACATCCAAGTGCTGTCTGTGTGACTACCATTCATGTTTTCAAGTCATCATTTTCAGTCACTGAGTAAGTATCCATGTTTTTTCATGTAATTGTCTTTTTCCAAATATGTCTGTTATGTGGTCTTGGTCACAGTTTACCTCAAAACATTGTTCATGATTAGTCATGACATGATTACATACAGATATGTTTGCCCAATGTGGTATTTGTGTCACTGCCATAAGTGTGTGATTAAAAAATTCCCACCCTCAATAATCATACATTTAAATGTCTTGTTTCTTTACCTACATGGGACCATTTCAATCTACAATTATTAATCTTGATTTTAAAGGGTATTTTTACTATTGCTTTATATTCAGTAAACACACTCATTCAGTAGACTATTTCATTACTTTATCCATAAATACCATCTTTCACTCACTGTTTATCAAAATAATTTGAAATGAGACATGAAGTACTTCATTCTTTTGTACCAATTGTTTTGTATTTGAATATATTAAGTATGTTATACTTAAGCGATAGTATGATATACATAAGCGATTTTAGAAAGAAGTACAGGTAAACAGACACCTTTGTATTGAAGGGGGAAGGGTCCCTTACCTCGTTTTTGCATGAAACTGAAAAGGTCATCAAGAAACTCTTTGCGTTTTTCATCATCATCCAGTTCATACAACTGAAAAACAAAGACAGCAATAATAAGTAAATGTAATTTTTTTTTCAGTAAAGAAAAAAATTGCATCTCCTGAACTTGGTGACAGCAAAGATGTGAACAATGAGTTGCTTGAAGAAAGTCTCTAAGCAACATTGAGCACAAAAGTTGTGTCACATTGCAGTTACTAATCATCCCGTCAGAGGGCCTGGAACACACCTTCACAGAAACATGCTTAGTCTCAATCAGGCACTCAAACAACATCAAGAAATGCTTCATAGAGATGAAGAGCTTTTTCACATCTGGAAGTCAGAAAGAATTCATGCATCATTCATTCGTTTCTTCCACTTGTAAAAAAAAATATTTTTTATTTTTTTTATTTTCATCGTCTGATAACGAACCGTACTACATTTCCTGATTTTGTGCTGAAATCAAAGATGGAAAAAATAGATAGTGACTGCTGACATGAGTAGAAAGCTCAACGTGTTTAATCATTACAATCAAAAAATATTATGCATAATATTTCCTTATTTTCATATTACTTGCATTAGGAGCATAAAATGTATGCACAGGCCCATGTAACTTATTATGTTAGGTGTAGAGTACCAGACAATAAGCCAACATATGGAAAATATGAAAATAATGTCCTGGATGTCTCAAATCCTACAACAACAGAATGCAAGTATATACATTAAAGTACATGCCATTGTATGGATATTGTAATAGTTCCAGTTACATGTGACAGGAACTGACAGTTACATTATGCTCATTATTTGCTTTGTCTTCTGTTTAACTTCTGTGCTTTTTTACTGGTGCACTGGAATTGTTGTGGTCCCTTTTTCCTCTCAGGTGCCGACCCTCCTTCTACCTTGTCTCTCTTACCTGCTCTATCTTTCCTCCCTCTGTCATGTATGTGTCAGTGTGGGCATGAGAACCAACTCTGCTTACCTTCTGCACACCTGACAATCATCATTCATCCTCAGCAGTATTTAACCTGGACTCGCCTTTCACTTATTGCCTGATTATTAAACTACTTGGTTACGTTAGCATGATCAAGGCCTCCTTAGTCATAGTAACTTGTTTTTGGACTAATCTATGCCACTTTCTTATGTGCCCTCATCTCTTTTGCCACAGACCCAATTCCAGTGTGCCTGCATGTGTGCTCTTGGAGATATCCTGTAGTGCTCACGCCTACTTACCTGCACCTCCCCAGCCTTAAACCCCAAAGACTTCGAGTAATATTAAAGACATTTATAACTGATTTCTTTGTGTGTCCTGAACTAGAGTCCGTTGTGACAGCAATGTTGCCGAAGTGGGGACTTTTTTTCTTTATTGCCTATCTTATGTATGAAATCAGTCATAGTTACTTTATTTACTTATCAAGACTGAAAGAAGGGGGCACTATGAAGCCACAACCCAAGATGAATCCTTTACAGATGCTCTGTAAAACCGTGCAGAAAGTTTACTAAAAAGCGTGGTTTAAGTGTGCCAACCGAACTGAAATTATGCCCAAATCAACTTGACTAAGGACTGCAAATTTTTTGCCCAGAAAACAGATTCAAAGAAGTCGGGAGTCAGCATTAAACAGAGTGACGAGTCTGCTAGCAAGATGGTGGGGCTAACAGTGGTGTTAGTTGAGCTGAAGTCACTTCATTCAGAGTTTGGTTGCAAACTTGACAGTAAGGACGAGGGAGTTGAAAAAAGCTGACCATTGCTGGAGTTTATTCAATATATGTTACCATGTTGGCTAAGCTGGAATGTGACAGATCTTTTGTCCTGGAAAGAACTCACCAAACTCTCGCATCAACAAAACTGAACCAGAACAGAGCGGTTCTCATCTGATTTCTCAAGTTTCAAGGCCGGGAGTTTGTCTACCATTCCATGAACCAGTGGGATATCACAAATGAGGGAAGTAAGCTCTTCTTGGCTCAAGATCTTTCAGTAGAATCTATACTGTGGAGGGTCAAGTTCAGCACAATGAGGATTCCAGTGTAACTCCTGCAAAATTAGGGTTATCCACAATGGGAAAATACACCTGTTCTCTTCACCCAATGAAGCGCAGGACTTTTATTAAAAACACAGCCAAGCAGTCTTAGTGGGATAGAGTTGGAAATAACTAATTTACTAATGAACATCGGTCCAAGTTCAGGAGGTTGTTTTTCTCTTTCATCCTGTCCATCCGAAACAAAATAACCCTTTGACATGTAAAGCCATGTAATAAAGTAACTGCTGTTTGATGCTAAGTGGTCTAGCTTTTAAGAGGAATCAGGCCTGTGATTGTTCACAACAGAGATGCATGGCTTTCATTGGGATGTAACTTTAGTTTCATTCACAGTGGATGAAAATTTATCCTAATCTTGCAACTACTTTGATTTAACTGTACAAACTGAATCTGTAGTGGTTAATGTATAAAGTGCGTGGCTGATGAGCCCCACAGACTGAATTTTAGTTAATAGTTTAGCTACTCCTCTTTAAAGTGGATCATTACAAGGACACTTATTTTGTATAAGGGAGAGTGAACCTTTGCTGCACTTCATTTCAGTGAAGTTGAGATGTTTAGGGTATGCTCTGTATCTAGCTGCAAAAATTGCTAATCATTTCTTAAATGAGAATTTACAAAGTATAGATTATAAGTTTTGACTTAGAGTGAGTACTGTTAACTACTGCTAAAACTAATTTTGTAAAGCTTTCCAAAGGTTTAAACTGTGGAGGGACCATATTTAAAATATGTCATACATGGTAGTACTTGACATTAACCCAGTGATCCCAGGTCTGTTTGGATGATTATATTACATTACAAAATAAAAGCCTAACAAAACACGATTCCTGACAACCACAGAATTGCCTGTAGCTTTGATTAAATTAAATTGATGTCAATTCAATTCAATTATACTTTATCAATCCCCAAATATAATTTATATTGCTGCTGTATAAATTGTTATTTTTGTTGTTATAGGTGAACAACAAAATACAAATAAACATCAGTTGTCGAACTTTTGGAAAGTAGAAGTGTAGCAGAGATGGGGTTGGGAATCGAGAACTGGTTCTTGAAGAAAACCGGCTCTCAGTAGTTTGATTCTGTGGAATCGTTAATCTGCCTACTTAATGATCCTGCTTATAGGTTCTGCTAACGTCTGACGCATTTGCACAATGACGTCATGTGCACACTTCGTCTTTTGGCTCAATTTTTCCAACATGGCATCGAGGCAGAAGTGCTCCAAAGTTTGGTTATATTTCACCAAAAAGGACAATACCAGAGCCAGTTGCAACATTGCAAAGCTGTGACCACATCAAACGGGGGAAATACCTCCAACATGCTGAAACACTTGACCACACAGCATGCAAGTACTTTGCACGAATGTAAAGTCTTTGACACAATGGCAACGACTTTCGCGGGAGAGCTTGTGGCACAGCATAGTCTTAAAAGTACCAGGTAACGCAGGGCTCTGAAGTCTCACGCACTGATCGTGACAGTCACACTTTTCGGTCTGTTGTCACGCACTCCTGCCACACATTGTATTTCTCACGCTGAAAAAATGTTTTAATATACATTTCTCTGGCGCGCCACTATCCCTATGGAATGGCAGGAAACAAGCATGTCTCCCATGAGTCTGAGCAGAGCAGTTATTAATAACAACGACACTAATAATAATTTTATTAATGGAAGATCCCCATTCCTGTGACCCGTCCAACTGGGCCCCTTGAGAGCCCTATAATGTAAAACTTCCAGGGCAGGGAAAAGTAAAATGACAGAGGCGAAAATATATCAAATGTTGGTGCATACTTGAAATTCAAGTCTTGCTGGAAGAAAAGCCATTTGTACTATATATAAGTGGATGAGAATCGATAAGAGATTCGACAAGGAACCGAATCGATAAACGATATCAATAATGGAACCGGAATTGATCACTTCTTAACAATTCCCATCCCTAAGCAGAGACAGGTGAGGCTGAAATCTTTAAATCTCATCTATAAATCTCATCACCATGACTACACTGGGGTGTCAGTTTATTTACCTATATTTTTCTTAATTTACAAAAACTTAACTGAAGATGTCAGAGAGTGTAAGCAGGTAACACAGGTGAACTATTACTGTGTCACACCGGTATGTCAAGTTAGGTTTTTGTCCTGTCTCCACGTTTGTTTTGTGACTTCCTGTCTTATTTTGCAAATGAACTCTCCTCTCGTTTCAGGTTCCTTGCCCTTCCTCTTGTGTCATCTTGTGTCTGATTGTCTTCCCTGATTACTGATTGTGTCCACCTGTTCCCCACTTTGTGTACTTTTTGTACGTCGGCGTTTCGCTTTGTCCTGTGCCAGTGTGTCACGTCTGATTGTCCTGCACACAAGCCCTTTGTCCATAGTCAAGTCTTTAGTCATAGTTGAGTTTGTTTATTCCTTGTAAAGAGTGATTTTTGGTTGGCCTTTTTGCCATATAGTATTTAATAGCTCTTTCAGTTAAATCAGAGCTATTCTAGTTTTGATTGTTATTTTGTGATTTTTTCGCTAAGAGAGATTTTTGGTTGGCCTTTTGCCATTTTGTATTTCCATAGCTCCTATAGTATATTTAGAGCCTTTTCCGATCATCCCTCTTTTGAGGTGCTTTCTGTTCCCTGAGATTTCCCTGTTTTTGGTTGAAGAATACTCTGAGTACTCTGCATCCAAGTTCTCTCCGTGAGTTCCCTTTGTGACATATTGAGCCAGACTATCTGGGGCAGCCTACTCATGTTTCAGGTCCTGATTGAGGGATACATGAGATGTTCGTGACATTTTGAGCTCTGTATTGTTTTCTCCACACTCTGATTTGTCTCTATAAAAGACTAATCCTGGGTGTCAACTCTCTAATGGGAGTGGCTGTTGTGGATGATGCAGTCCCAGCATTCAGCATTTGGAGTTGAAGTGGCATAGGACGATATTTGTTAGATTTGAATGTTTTTAAATTTTCCTTCCATCCAAACAGTACCACACACATGAAAAAGATAAATTGGATTTTTTTATGATAATACACATGGCCAATTACATTAAGATTTTTTAGCCAACTTTCTATTTTTCAATAGCCCCCATGAATAAACTATTCATAAAACACACGACCAATACACACGTTTTGGATGTGGATGTGTAATTGTATCTCTGAAGTGTGTTGTGGTCACCAGTTAATGTAGCTACTTCCTCCAGTCTTAAACATAATGGGTTGTATATTGGAAGTGAGATACGTGCAAGAGTCAAATTTGCGTCACTGTACAATTAGTGAGGTGGATACATACAGGGCTGGTAATGAGTACCTTTCATCATAACGCAATTTCAAGTCCCACAGGTGATACTTTTTTTTCACATTTGTTTGTTCTAATGCATCTGCATACTCACTGAAACAATTCATTTTCCACTTTCTGTTTTACTTTTAAATAACTTTGCTTGTTGCTGTTGTTTTCCCTTACTCCTGTCAAAAGATTGGCATTTTCTTGTGGTTTTTTTGCCCCTTGTTATTTGGAACTTTTATACTCCTTGTATCCTTAATTTCTTATTTGGTTGTTTCTTGTGTGGATATATTGGACTGTCTTGAATTTTATCTTTTGCCTGCCCTTGGCTATCTCTTTTTCCCTGTATACATTTGTTCATTTACCTTTGGTTTTTGGAATGTGACCTGCCATGGTGTTCTGCATCTGGGTCCTTCCTTCTAAGTTGCTGTTGCAAGAATTCACATGTTAATTAATGTTAGACAAGCAGCCACTAGATAGCTGATATCAAAAAGCTGATCCATGCTTCTCTAGACACTTACTTTCCTGTTTATAGACTTGTTTTTCTTTCTCAGGTTTCACTCATTTCTTGCTGGTCAGCCATGAGAACCCTTAAATAGGTTAAAGCTGCACATGAAAAATGTGATACCGTTGGTCATTCAAACCTTAGCTTACATTAATTCTAGCTTATTAGGATTCAAAGAGTTGCAATGTCCAGTGATGAAACACTGGTGATATACTATGTGTTACCTGAGCTGGTTTAAGTATATATTTTATAGAAAAAAGATACAGATTATCAACCACAGTAATAATATCCTTTATATAAACCTAATAGAACAACATTAGGAAGGGTTAAAGACCGTTATCCTGAAAATAACCTCTGATTATTGCATAGTAACTGTCTTGATTCTGTCCTGAGCATGTTACCTACCGCACATGTACAGAAAGATCAATATACACTATGAATTTTTTGTGAACACTATCACTATCACTCACTATGTGCAGATCAGCATGTGTGAATATTATTGCCACATGTGATGAAATTAATCTATTTGAAGCTGTAGCTGTGTTTTGTCACTCTTTTGTCACTTTTCACTATTGCACCCCTCTGGATCCCTGCTGACCTGGCACTGCAAGTCTTTGGACGGATGTCTTCATTTTGTTTTGGTTGCACCTGTGTAGGTGAGGATAAAGGCTTGCCTGTAGAGGCTGGTAGGTGGTTAATTACTCTTACTACTGGAGCACCCATTACTTGAATGTCTTGGGATCCCCCAGGAGGAGCTTGAGAGTGTCGCTGTAGAGACACTCATGAATGTCTGTTTTTTCCTCCTGGACCTTTGCCCTTGCGACCCAACCACAGATAATGAGCTTAAGATAATGAATATAATGGAACATTTAATAAATGTTCCACAATTACATACAGTGCCTTTCGAACTTTTATAGGTTCTACAAAGTACGTTATGTGTCTGTCATTTACTCGAGAAGTCCCCAGCACAAAGCCAGCCTTGTTTATCAGCATCTAATTGTATAATGTTTAACGTCTGTGAAATGCTTGCTTTATTGATGAAACATTACTTCTCTGTTTAACTGACCACATGCTGTTGAGACCTGGTCTCGCTCTGCTGAATCGCTGAGACCGTGAATACCTCTGTGACTAACTCTGTTTCCTCCATTCAAACATTAACTCCACCACTGATGACACAGACACAAGTGTGATTACATATCTGCTGCTCCAATGCTTTGGATTAGTTTGGTGAAGCTACAGCATCCTTGACAGCTCGAATGCGTCAGCAGGACAGAGCAGCCAAATGGAGTACACCACAAATAAAGACAACAGTAAATCAGGCTCTGCCTCCCACGAGTAAATAAGAAGCAAAGTCTTCAGAAATGGATGGAGTAAAACACTGTAAACTTTCTTAAATTTGTGCTAATTAAATCTTCCGAAGCACTTTTGGCACTTTTAGCATGCCTGGATGAAGTCAGTCTGTCGTTCAAGTGATAATCACTCACTAACATGTTTTGAAATTATATTCTGACTCTACATACAGATATGTGTGCACTTACTGCAATTTTGTCATGCTTACAGTGCAGTATCTTTACATTTCAAAGTATTTATGTCTAACTATGAACTCAACATTATTTTTTCTTGTTGTCAGGAAAACAACAATGATATAATAAAACATTTAATTAATAATAGTGAGTGTATGTATATGTGTGTTAAAGCAATGGAGTTGCTATAGTTGTGTTCTCACAATGTAATTTATAAGCATGTTTGTCTGTGTGTGCACCTCAACTATTGTGAGAAGCTAAAGTGAGTCTTACGATCTGTGATGTCATCCATCCATTATCTATACCCACTTAATCCAATTCATGGTTGCGGGGGGCTGGAGCCTATCCCACCTGTCAGGGAAAGAGGCGGGGTACACCCTGGACAGGTTGCCAGTCCATCACGGAGACAAACAACTATACACACTCACACTCACTCCTCCGGTCAATTTAGAGTCACCAATTAACTTGACACTCTAATTTTTCAAAAACAGTAGAAGAGTTTATAAAGTTGAATTTTTTTTTATTAATAGCCCAATACTTGTGACTAAATTAAGTTTTTAATGGTGTTTCTAGCTGTCAGGATGTTAAAGTCGTCAGCTTTCAAAAAGTATAATGTTGAAAGATTGTAGAAAGATTTTAAGTTTCTCTATTCATTTAAAAACAAAAACAAAAAAAATGTTTAAAAAAAACAAACACCATAGTTATAGCAATGATGTCCTGACTGAGCTAAACATTTTGATATTGGCATTTTTTGTTTATAGCACAAAGCATGCGCAGATAGTTCAGTGCTGAAAAACGTATGGATAAAGTTAGAATATGTAACAATATCAATAGAAGGTGTAGTAGAAAAAATAGTAATTGATTGTCATCTAACTGCCATGTGATGGACTGGCTACCTGTCCAGGGTGTACTCCACCTCCCGCCCAATGGCAACTTGGATAGGCTCCAGCCCCCCTGCAACCCTAAATTGGATTAAGTTGGTATAAAAAACTGGATGGATAACTGGATTGTCATCTAACAGTTTTATATACTTTTCTACCTACATGGTAGATTTTCTTCAGTGTGAGAGCCTTCCTAAGTGATTTGTTTTACTACCTCAAGCTAATAGAAGGGATGAATCCTCCCTTCTACAGCTGCATGGAAAGATCATTAGATAGACAGATAGAGCTTTATCAATATCATAAAAACTTTTTTTCTTCTGAAGTTTTTTATATACTGACTGATTCTGGTCTTCAGTATCAGACACATACAGATTTTATTCAGGTGACTAGGGATCATAAATCTGTCAGATCCTTTGCAAAGATTACAATAAATATCCGTTAAAAGATAACTGGCTCAAAATGGCCTCAAAATCTTAATTTGTTTCAGATTTCTACCATAAAAGATATAGGATCTCAGAAGTGTGGGTGCTGAATCAACATTCCCACAATGAGGGGTGGCTGAAAACCATTGCACTGTACTCTATATATAACTGTTATCACCCTGAGAAAACAATCCCAGCAGTGAAGTGCGTATAAATGAAATTATTGAGTAGAGGATAACTGAAGCTTTTTGCCATTAAGGAAATGCCATGATACCTCATACCTTTCATCACCTCAAGAACACCATCCCCACAGTTACGTGTGATGGTGGCAGCATCATGCTGGGTATGTTTTTTCATTTGACATTTTTTCAATTGTTCAGAATTGAGGGAGTGATGCATGCTGCTAAATGTAGGTGCAAAGACTAGAGATCCTCAGATTTACAACAATCTTTGCCCATGAAAGCATTTTGGGGGAGTTTCTCAGCTCCTCTTTCCACAGACCTGTGCCATAAATTTAGGTAAATGCATTAATGACTTAGTGCTAACTAAGCTGAACAAACAACGGACCCTCTCAGGAGAGTATCGGGATCGGGGAAAACCAGAACAGGACCCTTCTGACCCTATCTGGGTCAAAGTAAACAATGGTGACAGTTTGCCCTGACTCTGATCCAAACCAGAAGCAGATGCCTCATGGAACTTTTAAAATAACCTTACCCAGATTCACTTTCAGCTGAATCTAGAAACTGTATTAAGTGTGCTTTATATCTGTCACGATTTACGTTTTGTTTCATGTCTTGTCTCGTCATTTCCTGTTTTATTTTGAAAAATCTCTGACCTTCCCCTCTCTCCCGTGTCAAGCGTCTGATTGTCTTCCCTGATTCCCAAGTGTTTCCACCTGTTCCCCTTGGTCCCTCATGTGTTCAAATAGTCTTCGTTTCCCTTGTCTTGTGCCAGTATGTTGTCTCAGTTTGAGCTTCATTACCAGCCTTTTGTCTTGAGCCATAGCTTCCACGAGCCTGCAGTGAGCGATTCTTCTGCAGTGCTATCTTGTTTTGTAACTTATTCTTATTCATAGTGAGTAATACGCTTTAAGTTTATAGTTAGTTTCATAGTGCCTCTGTTTTTCAAGTGTGTCCTTTGTTTAAATCCGCCTCGTTAGGAGAGCGTGTCTTTGTTTTGTTATATTTTCATAGCCCTTTGCTTTCCTCCCAGCGTGGAGAGTTTTTATGTTTGATAACTGTCATAGCTGCACTCGTCCTCACCCATAGTTACTGAGGAGAGCGCTTGGGACTTGAACAGCCTGATCCTTTGCTCTGCTTGGAGATCCTGCCCTGCCTTGCCTGTGATGTGTTTTAAAAAAATGAACCTCTTTGCATATGAAAATACCCTGCATTTGTGTCCTGAGTCCCTGAGGTCCCTGTGTTTAACACAGGAAAATAACATTGGTTGGTTTGTTATTCATACGTCATAACTTTACAGATATCCATCTGAATTTTGAGACTCAGAACCATCATGTTATGTTGTTTTTGATGTCTTTATATCCTAAGTTTATGCTATATCTTTACCCTTGATATCTTAACAAGTTATGGTGTTTTAGAATCCTCTGAACAAATGTTTATGAGATGGAGGAATGAAGAAACCAGGTTCCTTTGTTTAACCCAAAATCTTTTTTTGGGTTAAAATTCAAATAGTAACAAAGCTCGACTATTTGAATGATTCCAGTATCCATCCATCCCCTCCCTTTAGTTATGTTCAATTCACTAAGTGTTTCTTATATAATCATCCCTATTCAAAGCATTTCTCCTGTTGTCTTAAGGTTCATGTCTTTGGTCATATCATTTTAATAAATGGTTCATATATATACATATATAAAATCAACCGGCTTTTGTGTATGTGTTCTTTACGTACGTGTGAGTTCATCAAAACGAGAATTCACGAGTAGCGACTATGTGAGACTGGAATTTATTCATTATTAATTAATAATTGATTATTAATTTAACAAACCAGAATCGGATGATTCGATAGACTGTGGTGCCCTAAACGACGTAAAATAAGGCTTATTCAGATAGTGAGAACTTTGAGAACTTTATATCTGATCACATCACGCTACGTGTGTCACTATACCAGTTACATAAAACAGCTGGCCTCAACCAGTTTGCAGTTTGGTCTCCAGACGGTGATCTACTTTCAATCTCTGAGAATATCAATAAGCGTTTTAAAGAATTTTGAATTAATTTCTGCAGCTCAACAACCATCTCGACTGAAGAGGATAATAATTTGATGTAATCAATAAAAACATTTTTAGTCACTTTGGGTTCCTAAATGATGGTTACATCAAACTGTTACAGGTTTACATTGGGGGAAGATTATTCTGTTCACGTTTTATGTTGCTGTGACAAAGCCAATCATTTTTAGCCATGATATATGCAATTTTGAGATTAAGCTTAAGTTACATTAAGCTCTTGAATATTTGTGTTGGGGGATGAGTCAGCCCCGATTAGAGCTGACAAATATATTAGAAATTGAGCTCAAACTCTAGCTGCACGATTATGGCCAAAATAATTATCATGTATATTTTGATCAGATGTTTTTTAGGCAATTGCTTTGTAGGGTAGCTTCACATCAGGAGGAAGAGCTCAGGAGGAAGAGCAGTCGCCCACCAATCGGAAGGTCGGTGGTTCGACTCTGGCTTCCCTGGGCTACATGTTGAAGCATCCTTGGGCAAGACACTGAACCCCACGTTGCCTCCTGATGTATCCATCAGGGTATGAATGTGTATGAATGATTAGAAAGCACGTAGTTATTTGTATCTTAAGACGTGCTGTATGAGTTTGTGTGAGTGGGTGAATGTGGCGTGTAGTGTTAGAAGCGCTTAGAGTGGTCAGTTTGACTAGAAAAGCGCTATACAAGTACAAGTCCATTTACCATTTACATCAGGTGACAGAAAGAGCAAATATTAAGTTTAAAATAGTTATAAATAGTTCCAAATAAAGTATATATTTTCTAATCTTAACTGTCCACCACCCCAACCTCTCCTCCTAAGGAGGCATTTTTTGCCCTAGACAACAATGGCAGCTGTCAACATTGTATAACAATTTACACCTTGTTGTAAGAATTATTGTGTTAGTTAAACCAGAACTGAACTTTTAAAATGCATGTAAAAATGTTAGACCGCAATAAAAAAAATTAATGAATTAAAAATAAAAAAATCACTAAAATATGTAGTTTCTGATACTGGAATAACACACCCAGATAAAGCAGTCTGAAGTTGAATTAAACTCCTGCACAAGCTCCACAGTTCCAATGCAGTGTACAGAAGTAGAAGCCAGTAACAACGAAGCATGACAACAAAGGATAACATGCATCTTTTAGTAAAAACAGTAAAGTGCAAGTGTATATTAATCCAGCTGAACTCCCAGTAAAGCTGTTCTCATTCACACATGAGTTTCTTTTATCAGAAACTTGGACTGAAAATCAGCCCATTAAGACTATGTCAACTGGCGATCACTTTCCAGACTGTTAAAATCCTAATTTTATAACCACAGCCTTATCTGACAAAATCACCATTCAAGTAACTTAAAGACAACGTCTGTGCAGTGAATACAGCTGTTCTTACACATACCATGATCTCCCACAGAGGAAGTTAGAAGCAGCAGAATGTCTTCAACATTATAATGTTGTTCCAGTTAATGTCCAAATCGAGCTTTAACCTAGCTCCACTTGGCTGTGCATATACAGATTGAAAACACCACCTGCTGTCTTATTAAATTAACCTGTCTTTACCCCCACCTCACACACATGCAAACATAAGAAGAAGAGTTTCTTATCTTTGATAGCGCATTGTTAGCTAGCTAACTTTTACTTCCAAATCACAGATGACCACAGAGGTACAAAGGAATGAATCCGTGACCTAATTCTGAATCCCCTGCAAATCAACTATGATTGATTTGTGGAAAGAAGATCTAATCCTCATGCTTGCAGTGAATTGAAAAACTGGTTTGAAACAACATTGAATTGAAGGTATTCTAGGTTAAAGCCAAAGATGAGTATCCTGAGATAGCACTGAAAACCTTTCCTTTGCCAACAACATATGCTTGCAGAGCAGAGTTTACTGCACAAATGCAACTAAAATGATAATGATAGAATATGGTGAGTTTCGATGTGCTCAGGCAAGCGGAATTGTTTAATATCAAACCAAGCACAATATTTTTATCCTACTGACTCATAAACTACTGTACTTTAAACATAAAAGATAGCATTAATGCCATGCAATACAATGCAATATTGTTTCAAGTTGCTGTATAATTTGTGACTGCAGAAACTTTAAAGCTTCTTGTGTAACTCCACAGTAAAAGTCATGTGTGTTATTTTCTGTAAAATGGCAGAGCAGACCTCTCAGTTCTGTTCTCCACAGGGCTGTGACACCTCCTGGAATAAGAACAGAGTGTTCTGCAGTGGCCTTGAAAAATCAGAGGCTTCAATTATGAAACAAGTTCTTTTGCATGTTTAATACAAAAAAAAATGTTGTGGAGGAGATATTTGTGTATATCTGAAAGACACCTGGCCAAACTCTACAGGGTCATATGTCTGTGCAAACACATTTGTAATGTGTGTGAAATAAAGGGAAAAGCAGAGTGTGTAACAATATGCAATCCTCTTTCATAATAGTTTGGCTGTGAGCCGACTTTCAGCTGCAGGCATTGTCTTAGACACAGCCAGATTGGTATATCCCAGCATTTTTGAGTGAGAGCCTGACTGGAATCCTACAAGCTCCAGTTTGTTGCTTGTTCTGAGCTGTAGCCAAAACTCCAGGCAGTGTCATCTCTGCTGGGCAGCTTCCCATCCACATTGTTTTGCTGTCTAATCTCTACATTCTCCTGCACACTGTCTCTTGTTGCCTAATCCCAAGATAGAACTAGCTTTACTAGAAGTTTTAGTAGCTCACAATTTTTGCAGTGAATATCTGGATCACAATAGGAAATACTGAGGGAAATAACAATGGCCAGATATTATGCTGTCAAAATGTTCCTGTCATGTACAAGTGCCTTTACATTCACTGACTGTCTGAGGTGCTCTGTGGAGCCTCTTTGCATTTAGCTCACATCTTGTTCTTATTTCCAAAGATGCATTTATTGTCTTCAAACAGGGTTAAATTTCCAGCATTCAGCATGATCACCACGTTGGCTCCTCTCTGTCTGCCCAGCAGCCATATTCAGCCTTTTATTGTCCCATGACCATTACACTGAATGACTATATACAAATGACCTGCACAATAATTGCACATCCTGAGGAATCCCAAGCCCGCTCCGAGCTTCACAAGGAAACCTGCCTTAATGAACACAGAGGTTTTCTGGAAAAACTAAATCTGTTACAAACTAACACGTGTTGGCTCATGTCATTAATAACTCAGAGTACTTGAAAGCATTCCCCATGATACATAAACTTCTAATGACTATTGAACTAATGCACAAATATTACAACAATGATTATGCAAAATGTGGCATCAGTAAATGGCAGATATATCACTGGTACGACTCTTCTCTGCACAGCATAATCTCACCATCCTTGGCTCATACAGTCCCTTTTTGCTTCTGTTTAACTTGCACCTCTGAGTGATTAGTGAATGAGTCCAGCTGAGGATAAATAGACACAGGTGAAGGGATTGGAGCTGATGACCAGGCAGCACGGAACTGAGAAAAAAAGGTCAGGGAACTGGCAAAAACTGAAACCAGACAGAAAAACACAAAAATACCTAGATCGTGACAAGTAATGCATGCTGTGAAGTAGGCATGAGACATGCAGGCTGCAGACAGTACGCATAATGAAAAGTACATCAAGGGTTTCCACTGTTTCACTAATGATATTCTAATGCTTCCACTAAACAATTCTAATAGTTTGATTATTATAAAGATTTCTTTATTTGCTCTCTGTTCTGACACACTGACTAACTTTAAAATATGCCCCTGGCTGTTCCTACCACTAACAAAAAAAAATATTGATACATTACTTTCAATCCCACAATTACATTTTCCCCACAAAACTATGGCACAATGCAGAGCAGTTCTGTTTGTGAGTTCCACTTTAATGTTCAACAAGTTGCTGATAAATATATTCTGATCCAGATTCTCCTCAGCTTTAACTAAAGAACACATCAACTAATGGCTCGTGAGAGCTGCATAGTGTCCATGAACGAAGCTTTAAGTTACAAATCATAAAACACATTCAAGTGGTGGCTTCTTAAAAACCAACAGACACTTTATCGGGTCAGAAAATGTACGACAGAGTGCTGTGTGTAACTGAACGCACAATGCAGCAAATTCAAGACTTAATAGATAGTTTTGAATCAGCGCGTTCTCAGTCTACCTGCTTGAACTGCTCCTCATATGTCCACTCGTGATGAGACTGGGGGTGTGCCGACGGCGATTGTGCGCGGAAAGCCAGGACGTGGGTCGCCGGGACTCCGACCATGGTGTGCACCGTGCCGCTCTTCGGAGACAGGCACGCTCCCGGGAGTGCAGACTGTCTGTGCTGGAAGCAGTTCAACCCAGTATTGTCGCTTCCCTCTTCGTACACCATCACCTGCTCCATGCCATCTTCCACCTCACCCGGCTCCTTGCCGTTGGTGCCTGCTACGGAGAGCCCGTCCTCGTCCTCCAGGTGAGGCAGCGTCACCCTTGTGAAGGAGCTGCTGACTCCTGCTGTCAGAGCGCTGCGCACCGCCGCCTGGTAGTGGCGGAAAGCCAGAGCTTGTTGGTGGATCTGGGAGTCTACCATGGAACGAAGGTCCTTTTCTTTCTCTGCCAGTTGGACCTTGTCCTCCAGTGCGAGGCGCGCTGCCTGCTGCCGTTGCAGGTTTTCCATGACCGCCTCCAGCTTCATGCCGCCGCTGGCCAGCTGCTGAGACTGTGCGCTGCGGATCGGGCCGTGGCAGGCTACGGAGAGAGGCTGAGCTGGAAGGCTGCGGGCGGCCGACGGAGAGCCTTGCTGCAAAGGGACAGATTAGATAGAATGATTATTCGGGGCACTAAAGAAAAGCCGCGCAACATTAAAGCCTCACCAAGCAAGTGAGATAAAAAAAAAAAAAAACTCCCAAAGAGACTTAAACAGCGTTAAAGTGTTTAAACGTAAAAGAACGGAACGTTTCTAAGAGACATGTGCCTTGATGTTAGGCTAATGAGCGTACTAAGAAAAGAAGCCAAAGCTACTGTGTGGCAGTGATGTGACACTCACCAAAGCAGATGTAGTAGCTGTACTTGTATGATCAGCCATGCCCCTCTCTGTCAGAGTAATTTCACACTGACTACGGCTGCTCTCTCAGCACTTGGTAAGTGCTGTTGAACGCTGGACCCTGGGCTGCTTTCGGCAACAAGTGGCGATATCAGTGATGATGACCTGTGGATGCAGAGATCATCTGCTCCCAACACGCCAGTCCCGCCAGACAAACTCAGTGTGGGGAGCGTCCAGCTCCTGACATCAGTCTTCTTCTTTGTTTCTAATCTTCACGAAGACACATCCTACTGTATCTGTGGACACTTAACACGATGATGACAGAGTTTGATTCATTACCAAAACGATTTTATTGTGTGTTTACTTGTATTGGAAAGTGAATGTTTGCATGTCTGCTTTATTGATGGAAAAAACATTAAAAGTCAGTATTGTCATACTTCAGTTTGCTTATTAGCAAGGATGAGGTGATACACTGGGACAAAGACAAGGCATTTGTCACTTCCTCAAACTGAGTGTAAAATATTACCAATGAAAAACAAAGACACATTTATGACACTGGGTTTGGTCTTTCTGGTGGCATTGCTGTCATTCAAACTGCTATTGAAAAGCAAAGTTACCTTTTAATAGCTGCTCATTTAATCAAGCATGGAGGATTAGAACAGCAGTGTGGAAATCATTTTTATCTATTGTCTCCTACAGTGACTGTTCAGATATGAGTTACTGATTTTCTAATAGAAATACAATAAAGATAGGATAATAAAACCAAAACTTTTTTTGTTGTTGTCATACAACTCTTGCATTTTCTAGGTAGTGATCTCTATATTTGTGTGGAGAAATTACGACTAACGGAATAATTAGACACTGTGTAAGAGTTTGATCTATACTAAAAGCAATTCTTTGCATATTTGAATGGAAAACTTCAAAATAGCCAGAGACATGTGCCTTAATGTGAATGAGCGCACTAAGAAAATAACCCAATTCAGCAGTATGGCAGTGATGTGACCACAGAAAAACTGCAGTCACCAAAGCAGATGTAGTAGCTGCGCGTTCTCCTGTGTGGGTTTCCTCCCACAGTCCAAAACCCCACTGAGTGTTGATGATTTAAAACTGATTGAGGGTGAGAATGTGAGTGTACATAGCTGACTGTCCCCATGTCTTGTGCTGATGGAGTGGGGACATGTGCAGGGTGCAGCCTCTTGCCCTGTGACAGCTGACAGGCTCCAGCTCTCTGCTATCCTGAAGAAGATGAAGCAGGTATAGAAAATAGATACATGAACAGATAACCTTTCAAACAGACTAGAATATGTATTTATATAATTCAGCTTGTTAAAGTTATTTACTGTAATTGCTCGTTAAGAAAGGATGTGTTAAAATCCTACAAATTATATCAATTCTGGTGAAATGGCAGCTTTGACAGCTGATCCTCGCCCTCTGGTGGCTGAAGGTGGATAAGGATTGAAGCATGGTGTAGCACTTCTCGTCTTTTCTGTGCAACAACTGATGACAAAATTGTTTGATATGTTAGTTACAATTAGGATGGCCACTTTTAAATTAATGTACAGTTATAGCAAATGTTTAGTTCCCATCACCAACTGATTGGCTAAAGATCATTTGTCCAACAATCCTAAATTAATTTTTCAATTACAGATTTCACAACCTCTGAGGTCAAACAAAGACTCGTCTCAAATTTTAGTTTGAAAAACTTACTTACTTTAAAGTCGTCATACACTGTTTGAATAGCTGTCAAGGTCAAGTGAAAGCTGATCAGAACAGGTTAACATTCTCACTTCATCTCCTTCAGAGCAGAATCCCATCACCTCTCAACATGTTAGTGCTGTGTGCATTGTTTAGTTTAATTTAGTTCAATTTGTCATTTTCAAAAATACTAACAAGCATGTTGAAAAATCGCGAGATCGCGAATACAAGCGGCCGAAATGGTTTTCCTCCGCGGGGTGCCTGGGCTCTCCCTTAGAGATAGGGTGAGAAGCTCAGTCATCCGGGAGGGGATCGGAGTGGATGCCTCCTGGACGCCTCCCTGGTGAGGTGTTCCGGGTTCGTCCCAATGGGAGGAGACCCCGGGGAAGACCCAGGACACGTTGGAGAGACTACGTCTCCTGGCTGGCCTGGGAACACCTCGGGGTCCCCCCGGAAGAGCTGGAGGAAGTGGCCGGGGACAGGGACGTCTGGGTTTCTCTGTTAAAGCTGCTGCCCCCGCGACCCGACCCCCGGAGAAGCGGCAGATGATGGATGGATGTTGAAAAATAGACATACCAAGATCAAGACTACATCTGTATAAATTTTCTGTACAATTTTAGAAATGATAACAAAGTAGATAAGACACATGTTTGAAGTGATTACAACAAGTGTTGCTGAAGCATTGGTTTATTTCATTCACATTTATTGTGCCTTTTTTAAATCTTTACACAGAGGAAAAAAGATAGAAAACAACAGAGGAAAGAGGAAAAAAGTAGTTTGTATATTCTCAAATTTTTTAATCTATATTTTCAGGAAATCTCAAACAGAAATTTTGAACCCAACTAGAAAAAGCGAAACAGCAGTGAGAATGCTGATGAGCTAAATGGGCAAAGCTGACAATGCTAAAAAAGTGGAAAAACTTTTTCAATTGCTGAAAAAAAAGTTGCTGAAGTGAAGGAATTTGAAGTTGAAAAAAATAGTTAAATGATTTAAACCTTTAGGAAAAACGAAAGATTTGATGAAAGGGTAGAAAAAATGTAGAAGTATTTTTCATGTTTTTGAAACTGTCATATTTCAAATTTTCAAATTTAATGTTTGAAAAAGCTGACTCATTTGGTAATAGCTGAATGTCTTGTGACCCGTTTAAAGTTTGAATGGTGTCTCCAGCCGAAAGTATGTAGAAGTGGTTAGGTTGAAAAGAGGAGAAACAGTCGAAACGTGAAATTTGCATAAAAATCACAGAAAATTTGAATAAAATAAAAAAAAAATAAAAATAAAATATTTTTAAAAAGTTGAATAGTTTAAAAGTTAGAAACACCAAAAGTGAAAGCCATAATCTCCTGAAAGCAGTAAGGTTTTACCAGGCCAGTATGAGGGAAAGCACACAGAAGGACGTCCTAAGCTGGAGACACAGAGGAGGACGGGTTGTGCCTCTTGAGAACAATCAGCTGCTTCAATAGATTGTTAAAAGCAGAAGGGTATGCTGCAAACAGTTAAGTCATTTCTATCAAGGTCCTGTGTAGAATACAGGTTTTATGGCAGTTTTAACACGGCCCTCACTGTCAGTTTAAAGGAGAGAAGTGCAGCTTCTTTATCATGGAAGTTTGTGCTGTGATGGCTGAGAGACAGATACCATCATTTTACATTGTATTTGGAGCACACATAACACAGGCTGGCATAAAGCTTTTACAATAGGGCAGCCATGTTGGCTGGAGTAACTGTCAGCAAAGAAAAGCTGAAGGGTTAAAAACAACAAAAGGGTTTCAAGCAGGTAATAAGTGAAAAGTCTTGACATTTCTAAAGTGTGACATTTCTAAAACTAAAAATAGTGAAAGTTTAGCAGAAAGCAAGTTGCTGAAATCCTGGTTGAAGCAGTGAAAGTGAAATAAAATTGTGGAATCATTTAAACCTTTTGGGAAAAAAATCAGAAAGATGACAAACAATGCAGGAAAATGTGAATATTTAGTGTGAATATTGTGCCGTGATGGCTGAGAGACAGATAACATCATGTTACTTTGCATTAGGAGCACATATAACACAGGCTGGTGTAAAGCTTTTACAATAGGGCAGCCATGTTGAGTCTGGCCTCCTCATTAGTTGCTATGGGCAACAGCTGCACGTGCCAACTGACAAATCTACACCTCACTTTGTCCCCTTAAAATCTGGGGGTTTAATAATGAAGCACAAGTCTGGAACAAACGGTCGCTGATCGAAAAGTAGAAGTCGTATCCCAATAATTCTTGTACCGTGAGCGCCAGAAGGGATGGGGGAAGCCAGAGGTGTTTTTATTCTGATCTTGTGTAAGGTTTGTTTTTTATGGCAATTTTAAAATGAGTCTTTCACACTGATTTCATTGCTCGGCCTGTCTATAATGGAAAGGTATGGGAGATGGAGTGCGCCTCTCTGCGCTTGGAGGTGATTTGTGAGAAATCTGTGTGGCCAAGCTCAAAAAAAAAACTTTGGGTGAAAGAGGACTAAAATACCTACGTTGTGATGTATAATATGTCTAGCTCAGGCAGATATTTTGGACGTGAGAGGCATTTGTTTGAGGAAGTTTTTTTTAAAATAATTTTAGAGTGGGAGAGAGATAATAGGATACCTTCGATCAAACTCTTTTTGACAGGTGACCTTTGACCTCTTATCGATCAATCAAATCAATATGACAGGTGATCTTTGTTTGACATCCGTTTGCTGACATCTGGGGATATGACCTTTGACCTCTTATTGATCGATCAAACTATTTTGACGTGTGACCTTTGTTTGACATAGATCAGCCATCTGTTGAGGAGGCCTTTGACATCTAAGGAAGGGGGAGTTTATGGCTAGGGTTAAGAATGATTACAGCTAAGGTCAGGAGGTTGTGAGAAATATATTAGTTGAATTTTTAAATAAGAGAAAGGGTTAGGGTTAATAGAAAAGGTTAAGTTGTAGAAGCGGTCAACATTTTAACAGCTTCAAAGACCGGTCCCTGTAAGGTAAAGATGAGAAAATAATTAGATGTGTGGGGGGTCGCAAGAATGCAGCACTGCAAGGATTTGTGTGTGGGTGGGGGTAACAGACATTTGGCTCTCTCTGACCGATCAACTCATACCATGAGACTAAACTTCAGGGGGGTCGCAAGAATGCAGCACTACAAGGATTTGGGTGTGGGTGGGGGGTAACAGACATTTGGCTCTCTCTGACCGATCAACTCATACCATGAGACTCAACTGCAGGGGGATCGCAAGAATGCACCATACTGTGACACTGAACGGAGGATGGGGTGTTTATAGCAAATAGAGGTAGGTTTAAATTACACAAAAAGGTTTCCCTCTTAGTTTGCATACATAGTGCATATGGTTTCAAGGGTTGATCTACAGAGAATTCACTAATAGACCAGGTTGCCCATAAAGTTTACGTCTGGTTCTCTCTGACTGATCAACTCATACCATGAGACTCAACTGCAGGGGGTCACAAGAATGCATCATACAGTGGCACTGAACAGTAGGAACAAATGGCCAGGGGTCATAAGAATGCAAAGTACAGTGTGGTAAACAGTCTGTGTCGTTGTCTTAGTTCGCAAGTAAACAAATGAACATATATGATGTTCACTAGAATGCATCATGCTGTGCGGGAAGCATCCTATGTCTTACTTCACAAGTAAACAGAATCAATACATCTGTTACTAACCGTAGGATGGGTGTAGACTTAGTGTGAAGAGCAAATGGGTTGAAATTAGCACTTCAAGAAATTTTTATAACACTCCCTTATTTCTATGGAGGGGGATGTAAGACTATATAAAATGGTTCAGGCATTTACGTCGGGGGCTCAACTGAGGCAGGACAGGAATCATGGACTCTGGTACGCAAAAGTCTCCTTAAAACTTTAAATCTTTAAATCTCTTCGGTCAGTACTTGTAATAGTAAAAAAAAACAAAAAAACAAACAACTTTTTTTTTAGGACGGAAAACAAGAGCTGACATGCATACACAACCAACCGGTGGTTCTTTGACCCTCTTAGGAGTATTCAACGGTGAGTAAAAAGATCTGATGATAAACATATGAATGCGTGTATAATTATATTACCACACCATGACAGAGTGTTAATTTCCAGAGTTGGACGCGGAGGATCTGGATGACTTCTTCAAATTGACGCAAGCCGATTATGGTAATGTTTCTTTAACTTTAATAACCTTTAACAAGTGAAATGTTTCAATGAAATAACATCAGATCTAGCTGTTTACAGATTTATTAAACAGTGTGGAGCAAGGGCTTCCCCGAAAGAAGAACCCAGCCGTGTTTGAGGGAGATTTGACTTTCATCGCACCGAGCAGGGGAAACGGACTTACCCTGAATAAATCCTGGCTACGACGAAGACTGCTACCTGTTCTGGACAATCAGTTTTCAACGGAGTGTCCGAGTGTTACTACAGAGGACAGGCTGTTGGAATCATCGGTGTTAAACACACCACCGAGCATACGTTTCTCCCCTCGAATAATACCGCGGCCCGAGTTGCTGGTGAGCGGCTTCAACACCGATACGGTTGAGGGCGAGGGGACACAGGCTGTCGGTTTACTAGGCTGCATATCGGCACAGCTATTAAAGGAACCGGGCCTTGTTCGCGGAGAGGAAGGACCCCTCGCTAAACAGCCTGATCTGCGGGGTAAGTTTAAAAAATAAAACAAAAAAACTCATCACTCTTTGTTTTTGTTTTCTCACGTGTGCGCGTAAGCGTCATACGTCATCAACACGGATGTGACGCATAGGGAGAGAGTGAGGGTGGGAGGGGTAGTGGTTAAAAGAGCGCAGCCTTTTTCAGTAGAACTCATGTGAAGTGCCTGTAAAACAAGCCAGTTGATATATTATTACTGCTCTGTCCACTTTTCCGTGCTGCATTCAACGGGAGCATTACATGGTAACATCTATGCAAATTTCACATAGTGTATACTTAAGCAAGGTTTTTTATTTATTTATCTATTTTTATGCTATTAAACTGTGTTTCAATTTGACAGAATCTGATGTTATAGTTCCTGTGAGGTCCGTGGTAAAGAATCGACGGTGCAATAGAGTGCGCACCAGACTGTCGCTTGTCCGAGGGTTAATGAGAGGTACAGTTTCTTTCTCTACTTTTTAATTTTTTATTATTATTATTATTATTATTATTATTATTAATGTTATTATTATTTTTAATTATTATTTATTTATTTATTTTTAAAACATTCACAATTACGGAACCATATTTAAAATACTTTTATGGTTATTTCTCCTTCATCCACAGAGGCCGACCTGTCGATAGAACGGATAAGTCCTACAATTCGGCCCGACCCTCGTCTGTGGAGGAAAAGAAACGCTACCATCCGACGTGAAAAATCAAGAGCTCGGGCATTCGTGAGAAGTAGCGAGATTCTTATACAGAAAATTAACCGGGACTTGAAGGTGATTTCGAAGTAAAGTAAATGTGTGTGTATATATATATATATATATATATATAAGTAGATATCTTATCCCCTCTTAGCCATTCTCAATTCTGTGTAAAGATGGATAATCAAGCAGGCAGAGCTGTGCCGGCTGTAATATCCGAGGCTGTGGGAAATTTGGAAAACATTCCCATACCGGTTCATGTGTGGAATTACTTTACACCGCTGGAGTATGCGCTCCTTAATGTCGATTATCAGTCATCTCC
Source organism: Leuresthes tenuis (assembly GCF_036924035.1). NCBI lineage: Eukaryota > Metazoa > Chordata > Actinopteri > Atheriniformes > Atherinopsidae > Leuresthes > Leuresthes tenuis. The sequence continues at coordinate 33,591,093 of NW_027325360.1, forward strand.
TACGAATATTGAAGAAGATGAAAATTATGATATTGGCGTGTTACACGAATTAGAATCATCAATCCTGAATTTAAACGGGCCTCCGTCACCCGCCCTGAGTTTGCAAAATGAGTCACCGAATATTGTCTCACCAAATCCAGCTCCTTGTGTTACATCACTAGATACAGTCTCAGCGAATAGTGCTTCTCAAACTTCAGCATCAGATACTGTCTCACCAAATCTTATTTCTTTACCTTCTCCAGCTGCAGCAGAACAAACTTGGCAGCATGGTAGGGGCTTGAATCAGGAGAATGTAGCCGTCCCTGAACAGAATCAGAGAGATACAACTCCACCGATTGGGGGCTTGAATCAGGAGAATGTAGCCGTCCCTGAACCGAATCAGAGAGATACACCTCCACCGATTGAGCGTGAACATTTCAATTGTCTTGAAATAAGACGTCCCGTCACAATACCGCATCCGTGCCCTGATATAATGCCCAACATCGCTGAGTTCACTTCAGCTGTTATGAGCAATCTTATTGAAGTGGCAGAAACAGCGCGATCACTCGCCAGATGTAATGATGTCGTCCAGCTAGAATTAGTAGGTGAGAGTATTTCTCAACACATTACCGTTTCTGTCACAGACGAGTCTGATGTAATCCTGAAAGCCTTTCGGGACTTTTTAGACGAGTTAACTCAATCGAACGCAGAGATTGCCTCTGATACTAACCTGGAGTTAGTCCTCCAGGTAGTAAGAAACCCTACAGGGGGCGCCAAGCGGAAGGCTTCAAAAACCTTTGAATGCGAATTAATCCATAAGAAAAAACGTCACTTGTACATTACAGATAATTGTGACAATCAGCTCTGCTTCGCCATCAGTCTCACGCACGTCTCCGGCTCTAAATTTACCGATAGTCAGGCTTTGGCCCAGGCGAGAGAGTGGCAGCGTCTGGCAGGGCTGACTGATCAGACGCCTGTATTTTTCAGTGATGTTGGAAAATTTGAAAAAATCCTAAACAGAAAAATTGTGGTGTTTCACAGAACCAAGGGTGATCGAGCTCTGTGTAAATTTGAGACTGATTTCAGAGATCGATCAAGCCCTCTCTTTCTGTTATTACTCCAAAACCATTACTATGGAATAAAAAACCTCAAAGGATTTATAGGGTCGAGGTACATTTGCGAGCACTGCTACACCAGTTACAATGAGCCACACTCACACTACTGTCCTGGTTACTGTCCTGTGTGTTGCGACTCGTCATGTACAAATCAAGAGCTCAGTCCTGTATTTTGTGGCGATTGCAACAGAAGCTGTTGTAACTCGTCGTGCTTCAACAGACACAAAGAACCTCGTGAGAGACCCCGAGCCAGAATGCAAGTGAATGATTGTGATCTGATTAAAAGGTGTCCGACGTGTAAGAGATTTTATTGTGTTGCAATGACTAAGGTAAAAACCCGCCACGTGTGTGAAGGTTTAAAATGTAAAATCTGTGGTGAGAAACTGACCCCCGGTTCTACAGCAACTCTCAGTGGACACCAGTGCTACATTCAGCCTAGCAGCGCAGACGAACGGCTTGACGAAAAACTGATCTTTTATGATTTTGAATCCTTAGTCGGTCAGAACGATGTGCATGTCCCCTTTCTGGTCTGTGCAAAAACGCTGAAAGGTGGTCGAGTGGTCTGCCTACGGCTTGGATTGTGTCAGGAAATTCCTCCTCCATTTCAGGAGACCACGCTACCGTGGATACACGTTTATTGCTCACAACGGACGAGGATATGATAGCTATCTTATCCTTAACGTCATGGTGCAACTAGGTATGAAGCCCTCTCTCATCACACAGGGGAGTAAAATTCTCTGTTTTACAGACTGTGATTATGGTTTGAGATTCATCGATATTCCTGGCTATGAAACTGAGTATGATGCTGAAAGCATTAGGTTTCAGTGATCATACCAAAGGTTTCTTTCCCCACAGATTCTCTTCAGAACAGAATTTGAAATATGTGGGGCCTTTTCCTTCACCGAGTTACTACTCTGTAGAACTCATGAGCCCCAGTCAGCAGGGAGAGTTCTACAGATGGTACGTTGGAGTGTGTAAAGGTACCTTTACCTTTCGTGAACAGAGCATGCTTTACTGCAAAAATGATGTAGACATACTCTTCAAGGGGTGCGTCAAATTCCACGAGCAATTCTTTAACGAGACGCGCGTGGACACAGTCTTAATGATCCAATACCTGAATCAGATTCCCGTGAGACGGACCGTGTTCACGAGCCCGATCAGGTAGAATTGGATGCAACGGCGAGTGAGGTATTAAAAATCCTTCCAAAGCACGATCGCAGAAATGGTGAATACATCTTGAGGAAATTATCTGAGAGAAATGGCTGGACCACCAGTGGAGAATTTGTTTATCAGGGGCAGGTTGTGAGAGGATCACATTTGGTTGATTTACTTAAAAACCTTCTGCTCCCTTTTAAAAGAAATGCCCAAACCATGCAACCAACAGGCTGGACAAGTTTTCTCAATGTCCTGAATGAACTGAACATACCTTTATCCTCTGTGAATAATCCGCAAGCCCGTGAACAATACCGTCGTCTCAAAACAGAGCCGAGCGGAATGGAGAAAATACCATCTGTAAAACCGAAGAAGATAACCATCTCCCCACATTTTTTAAGATCTGGAAATAGTGAGCGAGACGAGGCTGCAGATGAACATTGTTTGCATAAAAAGATAAAACTTCCGCGCTGGGTTACCTTTTCACCATAAATTTCTGTAAGAAATGAATAAAATGATACCGTCATTTGTTCTCAATAAAAATTTTTATTGATTCCAATTTTCAGAGTCTACAGAGTCATCACTTTCATGCATTCACAATTTGTAGCACTCTGAACATCTGTAAAGAACAGGCTCCGTGATGAAATGATGTAGCACTGTGCTTTCTGATGGATCTCTGATATTTTTTCACAAAGTTACATACCATCACATCATTTTTAAGAACATCGTCACTGTAGGAGGATAATACTTGTTGTAGAGACATTCCACACGCCCGGTGGCAGAGGTAATAAACGCACTGCTGACAGCACACGGTTGACAAGGTGTTCTGAAGTTGGCGATTATGGTACGTTATCTTCAGGGATCGGTCTTTCAGAAATGACACAATGTCTGAGGGGTAGTGAGAAAAATCTGGCGGTAGCCCGTAAGAGTCGAAAAAGGTGGCTTGACCATTCTCCTCCAGAGTCAGAGCTAACCAGTGCTCCCCAGGCATGTGAGAAGGATGTGTGTTCACAATAAAGTAAGCTGGCTTTGTAAACGTTTGTGTGAGCAAGGGGAGTTGGTCACTAGCCCACACGCCACAAAATAGGTCTCCCAGTAGATGGTGCAACAGGCTCTCCAGTTGGTGGTTATTCATGCTTACTCTTTTAATAATAGTCCACCAGCACTTGTCTTCTCGAGTTGATCTCCAAAATGGAATCGTAACATGCATAGACAATGAGGGTAGTGGTGTGAGGTAGTGGTACTCTAAACCTCATCTCCAATCTTAAATTCCCATTAGAAACAGGTGACAAGGCGTCGCTATCCTCACCAGGATTGAGATTAAAGATAAACAGCGAGTAACCGTTGTTTTAAATGACGACCGGTAGCTGTGAACAAATTGTAAAATTACCGGACTGAAATGCCTTGGTTGAACTGAGGCCGGAATGCCTTGGCGGGAACTTGTTTACCATCCTGACAAAGAGCTACATACTCTATATCCATATGTTTAAAGTTGAAGGGTGACAAGTCCCTTCTTCCCGTGAATGCCTCGTGGTGCACCATACCTAAAACCATATATTTAGGCATCGCTCCCCAAAAGAGATTTTCCTGATTACATATCCTCAAATTTTCAGGGATGGAGTATGTTTTTACATTCACACGTGACATTGGGTGTAAATAATAAAGACCAGCGCTAAACTGACTCTTTAACGCGTCTTCAGAAAAGTTTAGCAGAGTCTCGATCATAGCTCTATATGGGTGGGTGGCACTAGACTGTGTTGGTGATCTTCACGCGTAGATGTAACAAGGTATCGTTGAGATCCAGATACTTTTCACCATCTCCCGGTATAAAAAACTCAATCGGACCATTCTCAGTAATAGCGGATAGAGGCATAATTTCCGTGTAGATCTTATCCTCGATAGAAAGCTGGGTCATAGGGACTGAAAATAAGTCCAGTTCTGCCAGGGTGCACTCAGGGGATTTGTGATGCAAAAGAGCCATGTTTTACTCTCTTTCTCTCTCTATTTATGATTCAGTGAAATATATCCCTGCTCCATGCAGACTTCCTCCCTTTAGGCTTGATCCTTCCAAGTGACTTCTTTCTTTTGAGCGGCCTCACTATTTGTGACCCCCTCACACGTTCACCAGGCGGCCGCTTTCTTGGTCTTCGTGACAGAACCATAATACCCGATCCTTCTTGTCCTCCCGTCTCTGCAGGACCAGAGATCCTTCTCATGGTTTTGCCTATGACATCTGAGGCAATGTTTGTAGCTGCTGTTTTCAGATGAGGCTTAGCTATAGCAAAACCTTTTTTAACAAGGGGGGCTACGAAGCGAAATAATTTTGAAAATATAGAGCCTATTCCGCGACCGTACAGTACAGGTGCTCCATAAAAACCAGGCAGGGTACCTCCGACCTGGTTTTGGTAATAGTTTACGAAGCGGCGAGGATCATCCCTCATGTTTATCTGAACCATGTTGCTTTGTTTTGTTATCCTCCTCCTGACACAGACACAGACACAGAGGTGACCTCTGACTGAACGTTTGCTTGATAGTGACTAATGAGTCTGATCAACCCGTTTATATATATATATATATATATTTACTTCTGATCAGAGATTATCGGGAGAGATAGAATCACAATTCCCTCTTACTCTCTCTGTGATATCAGAGTGAATGACCATCATTTCATTACGCGTTGTGATATCACGGGTCGGAAGTGTAGTCTCACAACGGTTTTCCCATAAGTAAAATTTACCGGAGTGTTTTGATCCGTTTTAATCTCTATGTGGATGTTTTCAATATGCCTCTTTGCTACAGGTAGATAGTTGACTGGGTTAAAAGTATGCGTAATTATATCGCCAAACTTACCCTCTACTCTAACTGTTCGCAAGAGCGGGGCATAAGCATCGCCGACTATCTGAGGAGCAACCACATTGCTGTAACAGTAAAGCTGGTAGAAACCTGCTTTTAAATCCATCGGGTAAGGGGCACTCCTTTTATCAAATACGATCCATTTGCCAGGCTCCACACCTAGCATGTAGCTCAGTGGTGGATAAAAACGCAGGTGGTACTGGGCACCTGCCTGATACATGAGTCTATTTTCCACCGTGTTCACAACTAAATAAATATCAGAACCTATTTTTATAAGGTGACCCTCAATCTCGGCTTTGAGCTGATTCAAATCCTTGAAATGTCCGCATCCTATATTCTGGCGGTAGAACTTTTCCAGCCCCGCTTTCCTCCATTCAAAAAAAGCCTGGTCCCTGGGGGCATTATGCCATGTGTACGGATAAGAAATCTCCGTCAAGGCAACCTGCCACGAACCTTCGAAATCGATATGCTGGCCTAAATCCACACGGAAACTGGAACTGGTATTATTCTTAAAGACGTTGAGACTAGCGTTGGAGGGTAGGGTGATATAAAACCCCTCATCCTCTACCGTTCGGTTCATGGTGTAATGTAGCGGGCTAGGAGTAGCGATGGCCCCCTTTATACCTCGTGAAGGTCACTGGCTCTGACCCAGCTGTTGAATTTCTCAGGCCAGTTTTTCCAACGGACAAAAACCTGTTTTACACCCCTGATGCTGCGTTATTTTAATATCTTCTCCACTTGATACATCTTGTCTTTATTCAGTTTAACTTTTTGAAGCTCCTCAGCGTAAAAGGAACCTTCAATAGCTTCTCCATCAAAATCTTTGAGTTTGTACACAGGGGGAGATCGTGCAAGCTGCTCAGTCACTGTAAACACTTCATCTGTAAAACTTTGTTCATATTTCTTGTCAAACACGCCTCGCAGTTTAGATATTCTTACAAGATCTCCTTTTTTAAACTTTATCCTTGAGTCCTTGCAGCGTCGATCGCGTGCAGAGCCGTACAGGTTCTGACAAACTTTAAAGGTGTTTTCTAGAGTCACCTCTACAGGCTTCATTTTGATGCTCGTGTGGTAACTGTGGTTGTAACTTTCCACGAGATCCTGCAGGACGTCGAGGTATCGACGTGTGTTATTAGCAGTAAAATATCTCCACATCCTGGTTTTTAACGTGCGGTTAAACCTCTCAATCACAGATGCCTTTACCTCACTCGGAGTAGCAAAATGCACAACTCTGTGGTTCTCTAATAATGCCTTAAATTTTTTGTTGAAAAATTCTTTCCCCGCATCAGTTTGAGGTTTTTTAGGGGTCTCGCTTTCTCTAAAAATGGATTCAAAAGCCTTTACCACCTCTGCGGCGGTTTTTCTCTTCATAGTGCGAACGTAAGCCTTTTTTGAAAACACGTCAATGACGGTTAATAGATAATTATACCCGTCATTGTACTCAGCCAAGGCCTGCATGTCGCAGAGATCTGCTTGGAATTGTTTTAAGGGGCTGGTGACAAAAACTCTGTTTCTCGGAAAATGTATTCTTGCAGGTTTATGTAGAGTATATGCATCTTGCTCTGATAAGAAGTCTTGCACTTTTTCGCATGCGACTTTCTTACCCGTTTCATCCTGTACAGCTTTATGCAACCTCTCTACTCCCCCAAAACTACCTGGGTGGATAGGATCGTAGAAAACCTTTTTCATTAATCTCGTTTCAGCCATCTCACCTTATACAAACTCTGGCTTGTAATGACAGAAAACACAAAACGCAAGTATATTTCAACCTTTTATTTTTTTCTCTAATGTGTGATAATACACACACACATACACATGATCACGAAAAGCATGAATGCTAGTAATATAGGATTTAAGAAAAGTTAAATGTTATAACAACATCACATGAGTACAATATTAGTCTAAACACATCCAGCTGATGGAAAGAAGGAATGTTACATCCTTCTTTTAACCCTCCCAGAACTTTGTCATGGTTTGAAGCTGTTGCAATTTCTTTACATCTTCTCCAATCAACTGCTCGTACATATCGTGTATAGAAGTGTTGATTTGTTTCACCAGAGTTAGTTCGTACAAGTAAGCTTCTGCCACAGCCCTGACTCTGGCATCATCTTCACAAATGTTACGAGCAGTTAGAAGATGTTGAATGGAAGCAATGAATCATTGATTATAAAGTCTCCGCATCAGAGTGTAGTAGTGGTCATGAAAAAAGTCGTCCTCGAGCACATCCTTGCACTGATGTTGGCGTAAACTAGGGTGATCGACACTACACCCGTAGCATGATTCAGTCATAAATTTTTTGATGGTCTCATTCAAGAGGTGTATCACTGCAGTTTTCACAACTTTGATAAAACCTGAGGGGACCCATCCATCAAATTCGTCCTCGCCCTCTCCTCCCCATCCTGAGTGTCTGCAGGGGGCCCCTGGCCTAGTGGAAGCTGAGAGTCCTCCATTTCGTTAGATTTAGCTTCCTCCGTTGTTACGGCTATGGTGGATCCTATCGGGTAGAGCGGTCATCAGGCGCCGAATTTGAGAACTCGATCTCGAGAGAAGAGGAGGAGTTGGAGGAGAAGAAAGACTCAGACAAAGTCGCTGGTGAAGGAGGGTGATACGGCTCCAGGTAGTATCTGTCGCTGTCTGGTGATCCAAACTGCGGTGATGTGGATGTTGCAAAAGGGCTCCCTGTATGCATCAATAGCGATGGAGAAGCATTCTCCAGATCGCTGTCAGTGATCTCCTCGCACAATGTCTTCTGGAGGCTAGTTCTCATCCTGTCCCTCGTGTTGATCGGTGTATGACCTGTGCTGGAGTGTGTCCTTATAAACCTAAAGGGGGTGTGGTTATTGAGGTTGAGGAGGAGGGTGCTCAGTGGAGGGAGGTCTACACAGCCAGGATTTTCTTGACTGCTAGAATCTCACCCCAGTTCTGACAACTGCGGAACAGCATGGAAACTCGATCCGCTATATCATTCATCTTCTCCACCCAGGCTGCATGAGGTATTGCTAACAGCGTCCTAAACACACCACAGTCAGAGTTATAACACTCAAGAACAAAAAGATCCCCCTCTTCATTCTCATTAGATTTCCGGTGGCTTGCACGGAAGAACCAACGGCCTGTAACGCCTGTTTTCGATTGCCACACAGCAGTGAAAACCATCCTTGTTTTGGCCAGCTCAGCATCATCCAGAGGACTCTTCAGTCTCGGACTCTCCAGTCTCGGATGTTTGGCTGCAGACGCTGCTGGGATTTCTTCGGGTTCTTCTTTCACTGTTAACACCTCCTCAGCCGAGCCCTTACCTCCTTCTATATGACACGGTATGGCTAGTTTCAACACTCCCCAGTCGTTGGAAGTTAGCATACCCACAGTGGTCAGAGGTCCCGGCTTCTCACCATCCTCTTCAAGCTGATACAGACAGAAGTCAACTGTTTCATACATGAACACATAGCCCCATCTTCCCCGCAGTCCATAAGGCTCCAGTGACCAGTCTTCCTGTAGAGACACGGGCGGCGGTTGCTGCGTTCTGCACAGAAACACCATCCTTTTCTTGGGAGCATTTGGTATCAAGGGCTGATCTTCAAATATCGTTACCGGAGACTCACAAATGAGAGACCGCAGAGCACACGTCCTCTCAGGTGCCTGTGTAGATTTCTCCTCTACACTCACTCTGCTTCTTGTCCTAGGCATCTTGAATCAGCTATCTTTCACCCCAAAGTCGTTCTCTACACACTAACTGTCTCAGGGTTTTTATCCTTTACTCGAAACCCCTCCCCTGTCCACCCATTGGCCCTCAAACCTGGGGTCGAACAATACCCCCCACATATCTAATTATTTTCTCATCTTTACCTTACAGGGACCAGTCTTTGAAGCTGTTAAAATGTTGACCGCTTCTACAACTTAACCTTAACCCTAACCCTTTCTCTTATTTAAACATTCAACTAATATATTTCCTACAACCTCTTGACCTTAGCTGTAATCATTCTTAACCCTAGCCATAAACTCCCCCTTCCTTAGATGTCAAAGGCCTCCTGAACAGATGGCTGATCTATGTCAAACAAAGGTCACACGTCAAAATAGCTTGATCGATCGATAAGAGGTCAAAAGTCATATCCCCAGATGTCAGCAAACGGATGTCAAACAAAGGTCACCTGTCATATTAATTTGATTGATCGATAAGAGGTCAAGGGTCACTTGTCAAACAGAGTTTGATCGAAGGGATCCTATTTTCTCTCTAGTGGGAGTGAGAGTGTGAGCTGCATGAGACGAGGTCCTCTGACTCCATAAAACGTAAACTGCCATTGTGTCAATGCTTTATAAGCTATCGACAAGCCCTTTACCATATTTAAAGTTGAGTCTTCCCAGTCACATGGAAACTTTAAATGATATCTCTGTGATACCGTATGGCTGAGTTATGAGCCCTCTAAAATAGGGCAGTTTGGGGCTCATTGAGCCCTAATTTCATGCATAAAAATCAAGAAGGAGCTAAACTTTCATGTTTTTGAAACCGTCATATTTCAACATTGGCTTAATATTTGAAAAAGCTGAATCATGTGATGATAGCTGAATGTCTTGTGATCTGTTTAAAATTTGAATGGTGTCTCTAGCTGAAAGTATGCTCAGCTAGTTAGGTTGGAAAGAGGAGGAAGTTTTTGAATATTTGAAGTCAGTTTCCATTCATTTGAATGAAGACAAAAGTTGAATAAAAGTTAAATAGTTTGAAAAAATATAGAAATTATGAACACCAAAAGTCATAGAAATAATCTCCTGAAGGAGCTGAACATTTTGATAAAAAATGGTTGAAATCGGTTACAGTATGCAGAACTAGTTAAGCATAAAAAAACCTACGGAAGAACTAAGAAGTTGTAACTAGAAAAAGCTGTTCCTGTGAAACAGCAGTGAGAATGCTTATTAGCTGAATGGGGATAGCTGACCATGCTCAAAAAGCTGAAAATTTTCAGAAAGTTATTAGCTGAATCTTCAGAGCACTTCAAAGGTATTTTTGAAAGGATTTGGCGCCAGATTAAGGCAGAAAACTACAGAAAAGAGAAGAAACATGCAAACATGATGAGCTGAATGGGGAAAGCTGACCATGCTAAAAAAAAAGCTGAAAATATTGAAAGTTTTGCAGAAAACCAGTTGATGAAGTCTTGGTTGAAGACCTGATTAAAAACAGAAGCAGAAGAATTCAGCTGATTGTTTTAAATTCTGTTTCAATCATAATAGAATGGTGGCACCTAAAGTTGTTGAGAAGAAGAAGGAGTTGAAAAAATGGAAAGAAATTAGCAGAAAATTAGTTGAAAAAGGGTTGAAAAATAATTATTGAAGGACCTGGAACTGAATGAAAGCTGAGAGGATTAAAAAAACAAACAGCGACTTGAACATGTAAACATGTGAACATGTAGTGCTGAACACTACCATGTAAGGAAGTTCAGCTGTGAAACAAATATTCATTTAAAGAAGCTAATATGGCCTTTGGAATGCACTCTGATATTAAAAGGAAAATAATAAATAAGAGCTTAAACTGGACTAATCCAGTAATATTTGTTCAGTTTTCTTGAAGTTAACAAAATACTTTTATTTTTATTTTCAAAGCATTACAAAAATTTTTAATAGTTTACAACAGATTTGTTAATCGACATGTGAACATTTAGATGAATACAAAACCTCAAAAACACTTAATTTACAAAGTCATGTTCAGTCATTTCGAAGTATCATGGATTGCAAATAATGTCCATTATTATGATAGATAGATAGATAGATAGATAGATAGATAGATAGATAGATAGATAGATAGATAGATAGATAGATAGATAGATAGATAGATAGATAGATAGATACAAATATGAAAATTAATAATAATAACAAATAATTCCCAAAACCAAAATACCAGCTGATACCTCACAGTAAGACAGGATTCACTCAATTGTGTGTTCCATTTTAATGCTCTGTCTTTTCAATTTGCAATTTTTTGGGTCTTTAGAATGGCCAAATATAATTTTCTATCAACTGTTCTGCTATTATTGGTTTCCACATGGTGGAAAGTTGAGAAAATTTGAACTTATTAAATAATTATTGAATAATAACATGATCACCAATGTGATCAGGTGGCCATTCCTAGATGTCAGGAATGTCTCTCCATAAAAAAATAGAATAGAAATCTTAAATAAGAAAATAAGTAAAATATTTAGATTTTAGATTTATTATAAGTAAAATAAATATAAAATAATTTTTTTTTAAATTCTTTAATAAGAAAAACTAAATAACACGAAGACAAATAAATGAGTACACAAACTAAATTCCCATTATTGGTTTCTGTGATGAAAGGCAGGGCTGAACACTGTAAATCAGCAACATCCTGTATCATGTACATTGTTACCTTTTTGTGGTTTTATGGTAACTGTTGTGTCCAAATAACAGTTTGAATGTAGTCTTTCTTCCTTAGTGAATAAAATAAGGCATAGAATATGTGAATTATGGTAAAGATTGTGTCTTTACTGGAACTCACATGCTAAATGAGTTGGTTATTACTGTTTAATGTTTAAAGTGTCCAAATAACACTGATAAAATACACTGTTTATAGTGTTTTTTTTAACACTGATAAACAAAGATTCGACAATCTCAATGACTCACAGTTTTGTTTAGCCGTATCTCTAAAAGCTTTTCACATGGTGCTCAGTCCAGGGCTAATGTTCACAATTATGTGTCCAACTCCCGCTCAGATTGACTAAAAGTCGGATTCAATCTGTGCATTAATCATATGATAGTGTTTCACAAAGATTCACAAAAATCTGAGTCACATTTGTGTAAAATGTCAAACACAGGAACACTCACATCATTACATGTAGCCTGTGTGATCTTCTCATTGATGGCGGCCATTCTGAGAACATCTGTGAACATCAAGAGGTTCAGTTTTCAAGTCTGTATATATGACCAATGTTTTCACATTGATATTAGCTATATATATATTAGGAGCTAATATTAGCCTGGTCTAACTGCACAATGTGGGAAGCCTTTCTGATACCAACATACCAGCTGATACCCCACACTAAGACAAGATTCACACAATCATGTGTGACTAGACTTCAAGTCTATTTTTTTAGTACATTTTTAATAATACAACATTTTTTAATACAACCATTGAAAATAATTTCTTGTTTTGTTTTTATTGTTTAGAATATGGTGGAGAGTTCATGATCAACAATTTAATCAGGTGACCAAGTATTACACATTCCTAAATGTCAGGAATGCTCTCCATAATGACTCAACACAACCTGTCTTATTCCTGCTACAAGTACGACTGAATCAGTTCTCTCTGGTGTGCTCATGAGTACATTTGCACACGACATCTGAAGGAGTAAAACTTTCTACTGAACAGTGACCACATATGAGAAAACACACTCATGCATTGTTCTGGAACATGAAATAAACGTTCACATTTACACAGATGGACAGGATAAAATGCTGTGATGGACTGGCGACCTGTCCAGGGTGTACCCCACCTTTCGCCCAATGACTGCTGGGATAGGCTCCAGCCCACCCGCTACCCGACTGATGGATTGACGGTATAGAAAATGGATGGATGGATGGACAGGATAAAATGAGTGTTGTTACTCAGAGTCCTCCATTTTGTCCACAGTTCAGTTTTATGGGGTTGCTGTTTGTTGAATGTGATGGTGCAAACTAAAGAGTCAAAGAAGCACAGAGTCAATGTGAAGATGTAAAGTGTTCTCACCATGTGACCTTTTTCATTTTCACAATCATCCTCACAGATGACAGCTAAATAACACAGTAAAGCACTTATTAATGTGGTTAGAACGAAACATGTCATAGTGACAGCTTTTATTTAGTAAAACATTTATAATTCTGGTTTGATTCAACAATAAAACTACAGAAGATCAGTGCACACGTTGTAATTACTGGGAATGTTGATCAAAGTTAGTGCATCAGTGTGTTACTGTGATGAACAGAATCAACATACTTGCACAATTTTCCCCTTCATCATGAGGAGGCCCTTGTTCTCCTTCACGTCCTTTATGGATGTGTGTGAAGATGGGGGACAGACATCTAACCACCAACCAAAGAGTCAACAGCAGTTTGTCTCTGCTGGAGAGGAAGATGATGACATGCAGCCATGAAGGTGGAAATGATCCTGAGGAAACAACACAAGACAAATATTGTCATGAACTTTAGTCTTTAAAAACACAAGGTGAAAGGTCACATGATGCATGATAAGTATATACCTCGAACAGTGCTGCAGAGCACAAACCATCTCCTGTCAGTGAGGTTTAACATGTGGATGTTTCAGAAGTGTTGATGATAACTTTCTGTTCATCTGTGAGGGTCTCAGCTATGAAGGATTCACAGGACAGGAAGGCCTGAAGAAAGACAAGGGAACTGTGAATTAGATACTGTGAGCTGTAATATGAATGAAGAGATTCATAATCATGATATTAACAGACGAATAAACAGTATACTCAGAGTAATGAAGTTAGTGTTTGTCTTTCCAAAGAGAAGATCTCCACTCTACCTTCTGTCAGCTGAGAAGAACCCTGGACACTGGCAGGAGGAGGACATGTCTCTGTGTGATGCAGCAGTGCTGAGTTCACTGTTGCTGGTGGTCTGAGGCAGCATGATGTGTGGTTTTTCTCAGGGTCAGCCAGGTGGTCGGGTGAGGGTTAACAGGGGCCATTTTATCATCTGCTTTGAAGAAAGGCTGGGATGGCAGGATGTGGAAGTTTCTCCGTGATGGCTCTGGTTTGGACTGACAGTTCATGAAGATGATGTTGAAGTGTGTGTTGTTGTGCTGGAGGATGTTGTCATAGAGGTTGTTGTGCTGGAGGATACAGGAGAACATGTCTCCTGTCTGGAGGAAACATAACTAAATATCTAAACAGTTTTAGTTTTAGTAGAGTTATAGTTCTGATATAGCCCACCCCACCCCCCAACCCACTTTGCCCTCCATCCCAGTGGGGTATCAGCTGGTGTCATCAGAAAGCATGAGCTCTGGATGCAGCTCATGCTTTCTGATATTTCCTCTATGTTCTGGTAAATGTAGCAGCTTTTATAGAGCTGCTCAGACAGTTGTGGCCTGTGCATTTATCAACCCTGACCCAACCCACCCAGATAAATGCACAGACCACAACATGTTGAAGGTAGAGGATGATAATATATATTAAATGCTATATATGGAAAAAAATCATTATCTGATTCTGTTAAATATCAATAGCATATTGTGATAACACTTTTCTTAATCTAAAGAAAACATTTTCATCTTTTCACCAAAAATACAAACTTCAGACGATAATTTCTTATATTTTTCATGATTTCTAAGACTCACCGACCTCTTCATGGTTCACTGGTGGACAGGACACAGAACACCGGGTTGTGATAGCTGTAATACGTTCTCATGACACCTGACTGGAGACATCGCTGTGGCTGGGAAATGAAAATGAGATCAAGCAGTGTGTTCTTGTCTGTGGTGGCAGAGGTGATCAGCTGTACATATCCCTTAGACTGAAACAGTTCTAGAATTGGCTTTGTTGACCCATGCAACTGATTCTCATTGAAGTCTCCACACACAATAACAGGGTGACAGTCCAACACCTCAAGTGCATCCAAAAGGCTTACCAGGTTTTCCAGGAACGGTCTCAGACTGTAGTCAGGAGGTCTGTACACAGCTGCAATCACTGCACAGAATGGAGCCTCAACCTGCAACAAAGGAGCCTTGCAGGTGAGTCTCTGTCAGGTGAGCACCTTCAGCAACTTTCAGAGTGTCTGCTAAATCACTTCTACCTCCCTTACATGGCGTGTCTTTTCGTGCCATTCTGCCTGTTCGGGGATCTTTCTGGAAGTCATCTGCATCTATGGTTATAATATTGGAATGGAACAAAGCCAGTGTTGCTGAGTTGTGTTCATCAACCAACTTATATGTGGGGAAAATGTGCAGAACCTCAGTGGGACAACGAGCTGGTTCAGTGATGGCCTGTGACAACAAATCTCTGTCAGCCTGAGACAGCTCATCTGCCTTTTGTTTCACCCGAATCCTCTTCAGCACGTCTGCAAAGGCAGCATCATGTTTCTGTCTCATGATCTCAGTCAGAGTGATCATCTGGAAGTGTTCCTGCCACAGGTCAATATCTGCTGGATGGTGTACACAGAGCGGTTTAGACTGTCGCACAGGTGGCAGCTGATAAAAATCTCCAACAGCTAAAACTGACATTCCACCAAACGCTCTCTGATTGCCTTTGATCTGTTTTAGTCTTTGAAACCATCGAGATCTCGTCGATTATGATGATTTGAGCATTAAACAGTTCAGATCTGAGTTCATCCAGTTGGTTACCAAGTCCTTGGATTGGTGGTTTCAGACTGCGTGGAAGCTTCAGTAGAGAGTGAAGTGTTGTGCCACAGATGTTGAAAGCTGCAGTTCCAGTGAAAGAAGAGAGTAAAACAGTTGGGTTTGATATGTCAAACTCCTCTGAGTAGAGCTGCAGTTTGCTCAGTATCTTAGATGCCTCTGAGTAAATGCATTTGATCGGGTGTGACTTTCCTGTTCCTGCACCACCGTTGACATAGAAGAAAAACTGTTCTGGATTTAGGCCACACACAAGTTTATTGCACCAGTCTCTGATTGCATAGAACACACAGGCCTGCTTCTGGTTCAGGTTCTGATACATCTGTCGTAGCACAGCTGGATTCATAGCGGGGGGTTCTCTGGTGGCTCTCATTTCTGTTACAGCAGCAGACTGAGTACAATAGTCGGGCACATTTTCCTGTTCATTGTCTGGCTCTCTTTCCTGCAGTTCATCATCACACTGCAACCTCACAACTTCAGATTCAGGAGCAAGATTACACCATTCATCAATCACATGGTCTCTGCTCTCCTCAAACTCTACAAGTGCATTCTCAATCTCCTCAGTGTTTTTCTCATATTTGTCTCTGTTTGCTTTGACAATACTTTTCACACTCTCAGGACGGTTTGAGCCTGGTAGCTGGACACAGCCAGAGCTGTAAAAAGACTCGTAGGTCGGAAGATCGGCACTTCGTATTTCATACTCAGATCGGTGAGGAAGGTACAGTCTCAGTAATCTGGCATAAAATTGCTCAGGGTGTTTCTCCTTTGAACAGTGGTAATATCTGATGACAGAGGGCTTATCATTTTTCCTCCTTTGGACAAATCCCAGCTCATTCAGAAGTGGTAAAACACCATCACGCTTTGAGTGGTCTGCACTGACAAACCTGCAGGTGGCAGCAAAATCAGCCGAGCACATCTCGTCATACTCTGGTGTCTCAGGTCTGGCTTTGTATTTGTCACTGAAACGCGTCATCCACACATTACAAGACTCTGATGGGGTGTCCTCCAAGAATGACATGGGGCGACTAATTTTCACTGGATTGTCATCAGTAGGAACGAACACAACACTGCGTGAACACTTTTTCATCTTTATTCCACATGCACGAGTCACACACTCCTGAGCACTGAGCTCTCTCTTTTTTGAGTAAGCCTGCATGACAGCTCTCATCTCATCACGCTCATTAACTCTGTCCATGTTGGAATTCTCCATGACAGTTTTCAGGTACTCTGACAGACCACTTTCCTTCTTTGTGATGTATTTGGTCAGATACTGTATACACGAGTAAGCATTCAGAATGAAGGACACATCAATGTTACTGTCCCACGCTTTAAGCAGATGTGGGTTGTACCCGTTTATCCAGCAGTCTTTGGGATCACGCTTCAGGTAGATTGCAGTCTTTCTGTTCATACTCTGAAGGCACCGTTCATACTCTGCCAGCGTCAATTTGCATCGAGAGAGGACCTGCTCTAGACTCAAGGAAGCAATTTCAGGTTGATTCAGCAGCTGCAGCAGAGGTCTGAGTTTGCTCTTTGCAGTTCCAATGTTATCATCCTCACCGGGTCTGGTGATCATTGTGTTTGTGCAGGGTGGCTTTGGAAAACCAAACCGACAACCAGAGTTCACACTCTTGAAGCAGCTCCTAGTGTGGTTCTTACTGTGCTTCTGAACTTCAGAGACTTTCTGGAACAGTTCAGGTTGTGTTTCTGGGTCAGGCAGTTGTGCTGAGATGTATCTGTCTAAAAAATCACACACAGTCTGATCATTACAAACATCCAGTTCAGGTGCTCCATCAACCCAAAGCATTGCATGAATATGTGGACTTCCTCTGTGCTGAAACTCAACTCTGTAGAAAAAGTCAATCACTTTCCCCAGTGGCTGAGCATCTGAGAGCAGCAGATCTCTGAATAGTGCCTCAACACGCTTATCAAACAAACGCATGCAGGTGACAGGGTTGGATCGCAGAATCTCACACTTTACAGTCCAGTCAAGTGATTCAAAATCAACCTGTTCTCCTTGCTGTCTCTTTATTGCTTCAATCACTTCAGGCCATCTGAACTCAGCAGCTAAAAATGTGCAGAAGAACGTCGGAGTTCCCAACTGTCCGGTCATGGCAAACAGATCTTTAGTGGTTTTCCCCCAGTATACTGGAGTCCCTCTCAGTGGCTGCATGAATCTGACTGCATCTTTATTTCTCACCAGTCTCTCAACCTCTCGTTTGTCTTGTAACATGCCCGAGGTCATCATGCGTCCATCTCTGGTAGTTTTACCTTTTCTCAGCTGTATCGTCATACTGTTATTAGCCAAGTGTATCTCTATCACAAACTGTGCAAAGAACAAGTAGTTTGGGTCTCTGGCAAAACGATCATCCACATTAAAAAGCCTTGGTTTGAAATATCCACTTGGACTGACTTTAATGTGTCTCATCTGGTCCAATGTGTTCTCACCCGTAGGAAATTGTACAGGGAATGACATGGATTCCAAATTTGGAGTCTTGAAGAAGCTAACTGGACTGTTTCTTTGTGCAGGAGCCACACAATAAGTGTTATAACTGTAACAGAGGATCTCTTCTGATATATCAAGAGGCTGAAGGCATGATTCTAAAGCAAACCCTCCATTTGGCAGATCACCTTCATCTCCATCATCTCTCTGCTGCTGTGGTTGTTCACATTCACAGTTCTGATCTTTTTCGGATTCATTTTCTGCCTCACACAGTGCATTTCTCTCACACATGTCAATGTGCATCATATCTGCATCATCATAGTCATCCTGCCCCATGCTGACATCACTATCCTCATCATCATCCTCATCATCAGGAAGTGTTGGGTCACAGAGTTCCGCTTCATCTCTGATAGTAACGTCCTGATACTCTACATGAACCTGCTTCTGTTTCAGTAATGCAGAGACTAGTTTAGACCAGGTTACAGTCTGAAAAAGCTGATGCCCTCTGTAAGACAAACGTCTTTTCAGTTTCACTCTCATCACCTGAGACTCACTCCTCAGTCTGGGTAATGCATTGACTGTTTCTTGGACCTCAGATGGCACACACACAACATTTCCCCTGATCAGTCTTTGTCTGCCTCTTGGAAGAGGAATGATCTTTGCAAACGGTATGCACTTAGCAATCAAATGTCTTTCCAGAATATTCAGATCTGACAGTTCGCTGGGAATTTCAGACAACTGGCGCTTATTCGCTGCTGTGAGGTTTGGCATGGATCCTTTTTTTAGATGAGCGTGGCACGTGTGACAAATCCACTCTTTCCTTCTCTCATCAGGAACTGTGCATTGTTCATGTCTGCAGGCTTCATCACAAACATGAACATACTTTCCTGTCAGACACTGTGAAACCACATTTGGATTTTTGCCATAATTTGACCTTGTGCAGGTTCGTACCTGGTTGGGAAACGAGGCCTTATGACACACAGTGCAGACATAAGTGGGACCAGCCTTAATGCAGATATGGCTTCATTGATCAATCTGTTCTCATCTGTCTCATGTTGCAGACTCTGTGCTTCTCTGGTCTCTGTTTCAGTGTTTCTGTTCATCCTTCTGTATTTTCTTTTAATGCTCACAGCACGTCTGATGTTATGCATCATCCTGAATGAATCATTGTTCCTGTATCTGTCTCTCATTAGTTGTTTCATTAGCTGTCTGTGTCTGAGCCTGAATACTCTGTCATTTGTATAACGATGAGTAACATAAGATTTTTGTCTCTGTTAAAAGGTTGGATTCTCTCTGTAAGAATTCCTGATATGTGATCAAAGTCAAAGCTAACTTTATTGTCAATCAAGCTTTACAATGGTACATTGCAAGCAGACTGAAATTTCATTTATCTAACTCCAAATGTGCACGAGTTAAAATTTGACATACAACTAAGACATAACTGTATTGAGACATACAGCACACTAGAACATAAAGTGCAGTTGATATCAGATATCGCTAACAGTAGACAGTAACATATAACAAGCAACAGAAGGCACTGTGAGCATACATTCCAGACTGTTACAAGAGTCCATAAGGTATGTATGTTGCTGGAGTGTAATAGTATTGAGGTACAACAAGGTGCAATGAGGCAGAGTGCATGGTGCAAGCAGCAACATGGAGATGAAAGTTGTAAACTTGATGCAGGGCAGTGTGTATAGAGTGGTTGTCCTTTGGTTGAGTGCATATGTTAGAGTGTGTGTATGTTGGGGGGGGGGGTTAGGGTCATGCCCTAAGGAGTGAGTTTAGCAGTCTGATGGCCTGTGGGAAAAAGCTGTTGTTGAGTCTGGTGGTTCTACAGCGCCTGCTGCTGTAGCGCTTGCCCGAAGGCAGGAGGGTGAACAGTGTGTGTGAGGGGTGGGTAGGGTCTTTGATGATGTTGATGGCTCTTCTTTGACAACGGGATGGATACAGGTCCTGAATGGGAGGTAGTGGTGATCCTGTGATCTTCTCTGCTGTTCTCACCACCCTCTGTAGAGCTTTCTGGTTGGCAATGTGGCAACTGCCATACCAGACTGAGAGACTACTGGTGAGTATGATGTCAATGGCTCCCCTGTAGAAGGTGGTGAGTGCTGAGGGGGGGAGACTGGCTTCCCTCATCCTGCGCAGAAAGTGGAGACGTTGCTGTGCTTTCTTGACGAGGGCGGTGGTGTTGGTGGTCCATGTCAGGTCATCAGTGATGTGCACTCCCAGGAACTTGGTGCTTTTCACTGATTCCACAGCACTGCCGTTGATGGTGAGAGGTGTGTGTGGCTTGTGATTTTTTCTGAAGTCCAATGTTATTTCCTTTGTTTTGTTGACGTTGAGATGTAGGTTGTTGGTGTCAGTTGATGAGATGGTTCCTTTTTTGATTCTCTTTTCTTTGTTTTTCTGTCATCATTAGTCTCCTCTTCATTTTTTTGTTTACCAAACTTTGTCAGTTTACAGGAGAGTCCCATCAGTCCAATATCAGAGAGCTCAGTGGACGCATTGTTTGTTATTGAGGGCGAAAGGTTTGATTCACACTGAGCATCATGTGATGAAAGGAAACTGAATCTCTTGTTGCTTCTTTTTCAGCACTGGTAGGAGGGAATGTGATGTTTTGTTGTGTAACAGCAGATCTAAGATTGATATCAGTGGACACACCTTCCATTACATCATCAGAAAGATCATCTGAAGCAGGTTTTATCACTTCTGTTGTGAAGTTAAACTCATGTGCGGGGGAAGCCTGTGTTAGGAATGTAACATCAACCTCTCGTTGAGCAACATTTGTTTGATTTGACATTTCTGGTGAAATGTTCTCAGACTGATCAGTGGCAGTGTGTGTGTGTGATTCATTGACAGCTTCCTGTAACAGAGGAGGTGCATCAACAGCTGTGTGTCTGCAGCCTGTGTCTGAAACAGCATTTCTCTGGTTGGATGTGTTCACACTGTGAAATGACAGAGGCTTGAGTTCATACAAGATGACTGGATGTCAAACATTGTGTAGCACAACTTGATCCTGTCAATCATGTCTCTCAGATGTGTGAATTTCAGCATCACAGCAGTACCAAAGGTCAACAGCCTGGGTGACAGTGGCAGTCCATCTTTGTTCCTGGAGTGTGGGTCACAGTATCCGTACTGACCAGATCTGCATCTGAAAACTGCGACACATAACCCTGCCATGATCAGCAGCCCATACTGTACATCTGATGACAAAAAGTTCAGTCCATGTTCAAGGCTGAGAAGGCTCTCTCCACCTCCAAATGTTCCATACACCGACAGCTGAGTCAAGTCCACCTGATACTTTGACCTGCGTGCACTAACTTAATCTGGAAGTTCATCAGATGCCAAATGGACACTGTTAGGAAACCTTTCTCTGGCCTGTCTGTACACAGCATCACCTTTATCCAGAACTAGGTCAAGATCTGCTCTGCTAATCTTTTAATCCTTATGAAGAAATGACAGAAACACCAAAGTGTTGGTCACACACTGGCTGTTCCTGTATTTTCCATATTTTAATGAAGCTTGACTGCGTGAGGCGCAGACATGTGTCACTGATGGCTGAGGTTCCACATTCACACTGTGTTGATGAGACGCTCCAGGTGTATCACGTCCTCTCTTTACTATGTCAGCATAAGACACCTGAGGCACACTCTGCTTTACTTGTTGGTCTTTATCATGCTGGAAAGCATTCATGACAGTGTTCCCATCAGAAACTGCACTCTGACCTCTGCTGTTTCCCTGCTGTCCATCAGAAGACTCTCCAACACACTCTCAAACATCACTGTGATGATCTCTCTTTACAACCTCAGCATGAGATACCTTCTGTGACACCAGGGTGCTGCTCTGACAGCTGATACCTTCTGCTTGTTCACTCTGAGATTATTTCTCCTTCTGCCACCTGAGCTTCTGAGCCTGAGAATATTGACCCTTCCTTGGTATTGTTGCTGAGCTTCAGAACCTCAAAACAAATCTATTTGAACTGATGTCACCAACACACTCAGGTTTTACTCACAGTTAAGATATGTTAAATGTTGCTTTGTGTAGTTTATCAATATAAATGTTCTATTCATTTAACAGATTGACACGCTATCTATCTAGAAAAAGACAGAGCAGAAAAATCCTTGTCAAATAGCAAAAACTGACATTTATTATGACACACAGAAGAAATTAAAGTTATATCTGAAGATTCCAACAGACCAAAACTTTAAAATGTCAGGTTAGAATAACGCTCAGTGGTTATTTATTTTCTTCCAAATTAAAACAACTATAATTGTTATAAAGCAAAATCAACTGTTGTAACACTTCAATGTAGTAGAAAGGTATATACACCTCAAAGTAATGTGTGCTACAGAATGAACAATGATATATATGATCGATAGTCCAATCAGCCACAATCTGTTGATGTACTCTCACTATTATTAGCTTCTTAGCTAATGAATTAAAGATGGATTTATTGTTTCTGACAGATTTAATGAGTCCAAGCTGAATTCAAATCTCTGAACCCTCTTATATATGAAGCGTTGTGATGCAGATCAGGATCTCAGAAGCAGCAGGATGACAGATGCTTCTGGTAGCTGGATTCCACTTCTGGTCAGTTCAGAGCAGACAGCAAACAGACACTCCAATCCTCCATACAGATGTGTTTTATTTCAACACTTGTAAGAACAAACCTGCAGTGAGTCAGCAGCACAGGAACAGATGCAGTGCTTTTATTTCACTTTACTAAATGTGTTTCTTTGGGTCAATAACAAGAATGAACTGTTAAATTTCTCTAAGATCAAGAATCTTTTAATTGATCTACCTAAAATTTGCCCATTACTTGTCAGTTAGTGTCACAATAGTTTTTCCAAAACAATTTACTGTTTGGTTTTAGATTAATCTAGAAATATGTTAAGATCAAGATTTCTCTTTAAGAATCAAGTTTATATGATAATATTTTAAACTTTAGCCAAATTTGAATGAAAATGTGCCAATTTTTTCCTATTTCAAAGTTTATCACAGTATGTATGAGAGAGGTAGACAGGACAGAGAGAGCAGTGAGAGTTGAGTCTAAGATTCCAAAAACAGCAAGACAAGGTTCCAATAGACCTCAGATAAAAATAAATCAGGGTTCCAAAAATTGTTGATTCTGAAAGTTTGTCCAATAATGTCCAAAAAGCCAAAAATAGATAGAGGGGGATAGATGGATACAAGATAGAATGTCTAAATATCAGATAGAGGGGATAGAGGGATACAAGATAGAATGTCCAAATGTCAGATAGAGGTGGTAGGTGGATACAAGATAGAATGTCCAAATATATTATTGAGGGGGTAGGTGGATACAAGATAATGTCCAAATATTAGATAGAGGGGATAGATGGATACAAGGTAGAATGTCCGAATATTATGTAGAGGGGATAGGTGGACACAAGATAGAATGTCCAAATATTAGATAGAGGGGGTAGATGGATACAAGATAGACTGTACAAATATTAGATAGAGGGGATAGATGGATACAAGGTAGAATGTCCAAATATCATATTGAGGGGGTAGGTGGATACAAGATAGTATGTCCGAATATTAGGTAGAGGGGATAGGTGGATACAAGATAGAATGTCCAAATATAAGATGGAGGGATAGGTGGATACAAGATAGAATGTCAAAATATTAGATGGAGGGGGTAAGTGGATACAAGATAGGATGTCCAAATATCATATTGAGGGGGTAGGTGGATACAAGATAGTATATCCAAATATCAGGTAGAGGGTATAGGTGGATACAAGATAGAATGTCCAAATATTAGATAGAGGGGGTAGGTGGATACCAGATATAATGTCCAAATATCATATTGAGAGGGTAGGTGGATACAAGATAGAATGTCCAAATATCAGATAGAGGGGTAGGTGGATACAAGATAGAATGTCCAAATATCAGATAGAGGGGGTAGATGGATATAAGATAGAATGTCTAAATTTTAGATAGAGGGGTTGGGTGGATACAAGATAGAATTTCCAAATATTAGATAGAGGGGGTAGGTGGATACAAGATAGAATGTCCAAATATCATATTGAGGGGGTAGATGGATACAAGATAGAATGTCCAAATATATTATTGAGGGGGTAGGTGGATACAAGATAGAATGTCCAAATATTAGATAGAGGGGGTCGGTGAATACAAGATAGTATGTCCGAATATTAGGTAGAGGGGATAGGTGGACACAAGATAGAATGTCCAAATATTAGATAGAGGGGGAAGATGGATACAAGATAGAATGTCCAAATATTAGATAGAGGGGATAGATGGATACAAGGTAGAATGTCCAAATATCAGATGGAGGGATAGGTGGAGACAAGATAGAATGTCCAAATATCATATTGAGGGGGTAGGTGGATACAAGACAGAATGTCCAAATATTAGATAGAGGGGGGAGGTGGATACAAGACAGAATGTCCAAATATCAGAAACAGTGGGTACATGGATACAAGATAGAATATCCAAATATTAGATAGAGGGGGCAGGTGGATACCAAATAGAATGTCCAAATATCAGATAGAGGGGGTAGGTGGGACAGGAAAGACAGAATATCCAATGATGATTGGGAGAATGAGAGGAGACACGTTGAACAGGAAGACACAGAGAAAACAATAATTAGACATTGTTGATAGCAGAAAACGAATCTGGCCTTCTGTTGCATAGACTGTGTAAACAGTGACACATTTAATGGCTTCAAATCAACAGAATATTGAAAAAGTTAAATAAATCACTTTTTAGGCCAGTAGTTTCCAGATGTACCATGGTACCATGAAATGTGGACTTTATTAGAATAATATCAGATCCACTGTCTTGTTCAACTTGAAGCAGAACGGTACAGACCTGATCACTGTGATCACTGCACAACATGTTCTGCTCACATTACACACTGATTTCTGCCTTTCGTGATGTTCCGTTAAAAACTGTCAGCTTTCCAATGTTAGACTCTGCTGCTGGGACCTGTTCTGATCCATTTTACAGGCAGAATGCTCAGGTCAAATGGCTTCAGTCAGTGTTTACAGCTCAGTTTTTACTACATTTATATTCAACTCAGCAGTTGTGATAAACTACAAAACCACTGATTAAAATGTGAAACACTCCTACACTCAGTGATGTGATGGACTGAACCTCACAGACTAGAAATCCAGCCAAGCAGGAACTCTGGTCCGGTTCTCTCTGGGTATGAGAGGAGAAACAGTCTGTTAGTATATGATCAGAAGACTCTGAACACACACATCATCTGATCTCACAGCTGATTGGTTCTGCTCTTGTCTGTACAGGATGAGCTTTGGTCCAGACTTTTGTGGAGTTGAAGTAGTTAAATGTTGTTGGTTGATCATCACTTCAGAGAGGCTGAATGTGTTCATGATCAGAAACATAGATACCTTCCCAGTTCTGCTCTCAGAGACTATCCAAAGCTTTGGGGATCAGAGATCAGGTGGAAATCAGAGCAGTAACACATCAGCTGTGAAATCTGTTCTCTGACTAATGATCAATGTTTCACTTCATTCATGCAGTTTGAGAAGGACAGGTCTGTTGGGCACTGACAGGAAGCTTCACTTCATATGAAACAGAGCAGGTATCAGGAACACATCCATCAAATAACTAAATGTTGGTCCTCACTAATCACAGCAGGAGCAGGGGTCAGAGTTCAGGTAGTCTAAAGAAAGGAGGAAAAGAAAGTTGTCAGTTAAATTCTTCCAGCTGAGGACACAGCAGGTTCACCAACAGGGGGGCAATAAAACCCCATGTAATGACACTGCAGCTTAGACTGTCAGTGGGGTTACATGGCACTTTAACAATTAGATTAATGGCCAAATTAATTTATCAAGTTCATGTAGACACTTTAATCAGACAAAAAATTGGACCGGATCGGGTTACTCGCGGTTGGATTAAGATCCCGAGATAACTCGGTTAATAGACACACTAAATGGGCATGTGGACAGCAGAAGATTGGATTGAGCGAGATTTTGTCCCGGGATCGTCACCCGGAAGTCAAAGGAGACGATATTAATGTTGCTGTTGCCGCCGTCGGAAAATAAATAAACAACGCGATGGTGAATACGCCGTTGTGCATCGCGTTTGTGCCATAACCAGCTCATCAAAAATGAAAAGTAGAGGGACGCAGCTTCATCTTGCTCTTCGTTCAACATCTTTCTCAAATGCCTGAGTTCGTTGTTGTTGTTGGTGGGGAAGAGGTCAACCGGAAGTGGCTTCATTAGCGATAGTTGAAATGGTTACAGCGGCACCATAATTTCAACTTTATTACCAGAGAAAATGACTGATGACACAAAGTTAGAAGCAGCACAAAGTCTCATCTTCTGTCAGCTGCCCTGCAGTGAACATCATGTGCTGAGCTGCTGCGATTGGCTGCTTTATCTCTCCATCACTGACACCGCCCACAGGGACAGAACAGCAAAATGGGGATATCCACAAATAAGGAAACACTTTATGCTGACATGGGAGACTCACTTTAACTGCATTAATACACACAGTATAATCATCACCAGTCCACATATTCATTCAGTATTTCCAGGTGACAGTATCTGAATATAACAGTGGTGTCAGACAATCTACCAACAACGTGAAGATGTTTTCTAAAATCTTCAGTAAGTGTGGATAGAATATTTCTGTGTTCATTAAATGTCTGTTCGGAAGAAAATTCACTCACAAATGCTGATGTAACCCAAATAAATTTGATGTTATCTGTGATGTTATATCCTCATTTGTAAGTCACTTTGGATAAAAGCGTCTGCTAAATGCATAAATTAGGTCTGAAACGATTCAGCTACTTGAATGGATTTCCTTGAACTGCAACTTGCAAAGCGCAATTGTTGCTTTCTTTTCTTTGAAAGGGAAATTTTCAGAGATACCGCGAAAAGCTAAACACAGAAGTGTCAGAGTTCACCACGTGATGCGTCTGAGCGAATTACATTAGCAGAAACTAACAGTAGCCAATGAGATTTCGCCATTAGCTATAAATCCGCCTTTAGACATTCCCAATTGCTTAATGATAGAAAGGAAGTGCAATTATTTGGGTTACATATGATTGTGCAGGGGAGTCAGAGCTTTACAATGATACCGGCCATGACAGACTTCAGTAAATAGACGAAGCTCGGCATGTCGGGTTGGAATGCTAACTTCTTGGTAAATTCGGGAGAAACGTAATGTAAACAAAGTGTAATAAAATAAAAAATTCTTTATAGCAGGTTGAAAGAACACATATTGAAGGAGTAGACTAGCCCAAAATCTCAAAATTGACCACTGCATGAAAAATCACAGTTTTTCCCTGCCATGTCTCGCCTTAAGCATGAATAATAATAATTTTTCACATTTACAACAAAGTCTCAAAGTGCTACAGTGGGATAAAAAACAACTAATAAGATAAAAGAAGGAACAGTAAAATGCAATTAAAATACACAAATGAAAGTAGTGAGTCCATTAAATGAAAAAAAAATGAAAAAACTGGACATAGCACTTAAAGAGAGATCATTAAAAAAATTGGGTAAAAAGAAAAGTTCTCAGGCCTGTTTCAAAGTGTTTCACGGTCAGTGGAGCTCTCAGATGTGGAGGCAGTGTTCCACAGCCGAGGGGCAGCGCATTATTTGAATTGGTTGTTTAATAACACAAAACGATTTTTTATCCTATTTTTTATTACTTTATTACCTTTGCTTCAGTGCTTTTGCACTATGAAATATTATGTAGCCTCTGTGTGATTAGGTGTGGGGTTACCCTTTTGTTTCCAGGGCAACATGACAGAAAATCCTATTTTTTATTACTCCATTAATCGATGGAATATTTGGTAGATACCTGGATTAAAAAAAAAGATAGCTACAGCCCTAATAAACATAAGTGATCTACAGCCTGTTTAACTTTACAAATACTTACCAGCCAAAGCAGGGATCTCAATTGGGTCTCTCTCAGTCTGAGAAAAGATGCACATTTTGTTAGTTATCCGAGTAGAAAGACTGAATCTACCTGACCCACAGAACACAGAGGGAGAGTAATGTTCATTATCAGCTGTCCCTGTCTCTCTGATCATTTACTTTCATGAATTTAAATAGATTTACTATAATGTCTCAGTTACAGACATTGATACAACGCTGAAATTAGTTTCTGATTCACAGCTTTAGAATAATTACATCCAGACTTGAACTGTCTGACTATAGTCAGACAGTTAGTTTTATACAGGGCCGAAGCTTATGTGATCAGCCAACTTCATTGTTGTGACACTAATATCAACTTGTTTGTGTGATTTATAGAACTTGTATCACTAAGTCAAGTTCAGGTGTCTGACCCAAACTCACTATAAAATGCACCCGGTTTATTAGCTTATATCACACACAGTTTCAATGACCCATGAAGAGACCAACAATGGTCAAGTTCAGCTGAAACGGACTGAGGCTGTAAACACAAATTAGCCCAAAACATTATTCTTGGCTCCTTTAGTTAACTGAAACGAGGATGAAAAAGCTGGTTAAACAAAGCGGGTATCAGCATGAACAGTTATAAATGGTATGCCTAGCTAATAGCTGTCGGACTGAACCATTTTTAAACACTTTGTAGAGTGACCGTTAGGGTTAGCAATCATGCTGGTGGCGCTAACAGAACAGATATTTAGCTGTTTCATATTTTATTTTCATTCAGTCGAAGATAAAAATTTAATTTATTTGTAATTGTAATGTAATTTATTTAAACATCTGACGTGTTTTGCAGTTTATAAAGTCTTAATTTATGATTAACGGAGTTAGAGAGCTGCTTACCTGATAAGACATCAAGGAAGAAGAAGGAGCGCTTCAGAAATGACGTACATTGACTAGGGAGACATTCCGGTCCACAAGGAAAATTTAAATATATTGATGACTGTGCAGTGCAAATGTTTGTTAAAACTTTCAAATAAGCAAATAAAATAAATAAATATTTCACTACTTCTATGTGTCATACGTTTTTTTCAAACTACAATTACTACAATTTTCATACATTTTCAGTCAAACAGGTTAAGTAAAGTCTATACTTCTGTTTTTCTTATTTGTATTTCAGTAGGAAGCTCAGTCATCTTCCAGTTATAGAGTTGTCAGATATACTCCTGGGTGCATAAATGTGTGTGGTACAGAAAGAGCACTTTGTAGCCTGAAATATTGTTTTGACTAAGATGTGGCTTGTAGTGGGAAATCACTTTCAGTGGTCAGCTAAACTAGAAAACATAAGTATGATCAGTGTACCATTTTCTTAAAGACCGTAATAGCATGTATGACATTGTTGTGTCAAATCCCAATTCATTCACAAGAGCACATTCACAAGGCACTGTGATGCACTCCAAACCTGCAGAGTGCGACCACACACAAAAAAAAGGTGGTGGAAACCAAAGTCCAAACTCTCAGTAAGTGCTCTTAGAGGGACCATATTCACCTGCGCACCCCCTTAAAAAGCATGGCATGACACGTTTGGATGCAACTCAGTTTGCCCTTTCACCTGCTCCTGGAAACAAAGCACGGTCAGAGCTTCTGATCAATCAGAAGATGCTACTGGTAGGAAAAAAAACACTTTGAATGTGGACGATGTGTTGAGATCATGCTTCTCCATGACTTTTTAGTTGAATCACTGAAGTATCGCATATAGTCGCACTTTTTTTTCATAGTTTGGTTGGTCCTGTGAGTCAGGTATATCAAAGTACATATAATTTAACATGTTTTTAAATGTTATTTCATACTGACTGACATGAACCAAGGAGTAAATACTGCTATCTGCAGCCGCGAAATGACACTAGGCTTGTGACAACTATGTGCTAATAAATAAAGCTAATCGTGGGCTGAAAGCAAGATGACTTTGCAGGCGGGCCTTCTTGGTGTCACCGCCTCATGCAATGCAACCTCCTCTCTTCCACGGCACGGACACCGGTGTGTCAGAAACTGCCGGCAGACTTCCAAGCCAAGGTCGGCAGTTTCCGTAAGTTAATTGAAAAGCAGGCAACTCAACACAAGGGGTCACCAGATCATATAATTAACATGGACGAGGAAAAAAGTCAAGCAACTGAAGCAAGAGAGGACCTTACCTAAAACTGCCTTCACCAAGCAGTTTTTCAAGTTTGGGCAGAGTTGTCATCACAAAAACACAGAACTTGACAGACATAGAAACCCCTTCTTATAGAAGTAAGATTTAAAGAAGGATTTACAGGTGGACACAGATGAGACTGTGTCAAATGTCTTCTGCACATCCTCATCTTCTCTGTGTCACTCTGGGAACTGCTCTGTTTATGGTACATTACTGGGTAACTTGACCTCCTTAACTGAATGTTCAGCTATGTGAGCTATAAGAAGCAAACTGAACTGAATGGTTAATCAACATTTAATAAAACTCATTGTAGAATTAATAAGATAACAAACATTTACAAACAAAACATCTTCAATAAATACAATTTCAAACTTTTTACACAGAAAATAAGAATAACTAATAAGAACACTGAACTCAAGGGGTTTCAGTGGGACCCTCCACTGGATCAATGGAGCAAACATTGTTACCAACAACAGTAATGTTGGCAAAAAGCCTATCTTTAGAAAAAACTCCCCCAAGGGCTCCCAGAGGGATTTTTCTATTTTGACCTGGGAGTTGTCTCCCAGGAAAAGTTCAAAGTTGTCATCCTCCTCCTTTTCCAGGACCCCAAGCACCTTCATGGTAGTGTGGGTTTTTTTGGTGTTGGCAGTCAGCATCTGCGGATGATACAGCAAATAAATCTCATCTGCATCAGGTAAGCAAACATTGTGGTTACTTTTTTTACACTTTATAGTGAAATATGTTGCATTTGACTGGCGACCTGTCCAGGGTGTACCCTGCCTTTCGCCCGATGACTGCTGGGATAGGCTCCAGCCCACCCGCTACCCGATTAACGGACTGTCGGTATAGAAAATGGATGGATGGATGTTGCATTTGAAGAGAATGTTGAAATATATTAATTGGCAAAGCATCACTATAAATAGTTACTGTGACATGTAGAATATAAAGGACAAACTGGATCAGTATCGTACAGACCTACAACAGACCTTTGCTTCAGTGCTTTTGCACTATGAAATATTATGTAGCCTCTGTGTGATTAGGTGTGGGGTTACCCTTTTGTTTCCAGGGCAACATGACAGAAAATTGTGCCAAAACTGGAAGATACAGGTATGTTCATCGTGATCATACATGTTACTGTTTTTCTTAGCTTAGTGAACATACAGTGAGCTTTACATTTATAAAACTTCCCTTGGCAAAGCAAATCTGTTTGGCATCAAAGGTATTCAGACTACAATTCTGCTGCCATAATGCTGAACAGGACAAGGGGAAAAAAAAAATTTAAAAAAATAAATAAATAAATAAATTACTTTAACTCAAACATCATGGATATCATTAATAAAATTGCTCCAGTCAAGGAAAAGCTGATGTCCCCCAAGCCGGCAGCGCCATGTAGAAATGCAGTTCCTGTAAGAACCCAAAAAAGTGAATGTAGGAAAGCAGAACGCAAATAGCGAAAATCAGGCCTCCGCATCGACCATGACATCTATAAAGAATCCTTGCACAATTACAACCTAGTATTTAAAAAAAGCAAGACAATCTTACTTCTCTGTAAGTAATTTTATTTTATGATGAAAAATAATTCTAACAATTCCCGTGTTTTATTTACAGTTGTGGATAAGATGATTAGTCTCCCAGTGTCAACTCCCCCAGAACATTTATCGGCCAGTAAATGCAATGAGTTTGCTGAGTTTTTCAGAGACAAAATCGAAACAATCAGAAGTTCTATGAATCAGCCTGCACCAAACATATTACCTTCCTATCCCACTGAAGTTACTGCAGTAAAAATGTCTGAATTTAAGACCATTGACTTACTTACCCTTGAAAAGATTGTCTCACAATTAAACGTATCCACTTGATGTTTAGATCCTTTGCCTACCAAGTTTCTCAAACAGTGCTTTAATCATCTGTCTAAATACTTGCTACAGATTGTCAACTGCTCAATCTCATCTGGCATTTTCCCACAGGGCCTAAAAACTGCTGTTATTAAACCCCTATTAAAAAAGAGCACTTTAGACCCGTCTGTACTAAATAATTACAGACCGATATCAAACCTACCATTGATAGGTAAGGTCATTGAGAAGGTTGTCTATCAGCAACTTGGTAGCTTCCTGAATAGTAATGATCTGTGGGATATTTTTCAATCTGGCTTTTGCCCAAACCACAGTATTGAGATGGCACTAATTAAGGTGATAAATTACATTTGCCTAAACTCTGACACTGGTAATATGTCAGTTTTGGTTTTACTGGATCTAAGTGCTGCATTTGATACCGTTGACTATTCTATACTATTAGAAAGATAAGAAAAATGGATTGGACTATGTAGCCAAATTATTATATATCGCCGCACACAAGGCACTAACAATATATATATATATATATATATATAGCGGACACACGTAGCGTGATGTGATCAGACATAAGGATTTATCCGAAAGTTCTCACTATCTGAATAAGCCTTATTTAACCTCGTTTTAGGGCACCACCTTCAATCGAAGGAAAAAGACAGAATCTTACAATTCTGGTATGTTAAATCAATTAATTAATAACTAATAAATTCCAGTCTCACATAGTCGCTACTCGTGAATTCTCATTTTGTTGGACTCACACGTACGTAAAGAACACATACACAAAAGCTGGTTGATTTTATATATGTATATATATATATATATATATATATGTATATATATATATATATGAACCATTTACTAAAATGATATGACCAAAGACATGAACCTTAAGACAACAGGAGAAATTCTTTGAATATGGATGATTATATAAGAAACACTTGAATTGAATTGAAAAGAACTAAAGGGGGGGGGGGGGGGGGGTGGATGGATAATGGAATCATTCAAATAGTCGAGCTTTGTTACTATTTGAATTTAAAGGCTAACAACTTGGGTTCATTTATCATTTTAACAGCAAATTCTCTCGACACCCACCGCATACCGTCTGAAATATAAGAACAGGGCAGACCTTACGGTTAGGTCAGCTCCGAACCACAGGTAATCACCAGCGGGTCCCACTGGGTCTCTCTCGGTTCCGCGTCTCGCGGCCTTCGTTGTGGTTGACTTTCAGGGACTGGACCGGTCGCTTTCCTGCGCTGGAGAATGGCTTCCTTCTGGTAGCTTGAAGATGAACGGGTGGTGTGTCGGAATTCACCGCAAATAATGACAAAACTGTCCAAGGGTCGAGTTGGTTTTGGTTGCTGACCAACTCTGATGAGGTGAACTTAAATTCGCCAAAGATTGACAATAAGGTTTACAAGCTGAATGCTGGCTCCTTTTGGTGATCAAAAATAGGTGAGGAAGCTGCAGCAGCAGAGTTTAAAACGTGCTATAGAGAGGAGACAGGATGACGGACGAACAAAAACGCAAAATGTATCTTTCTACTACATTCTTCTCTTTCTGTCTTTGTTCAGACCTTCTTCTTCCATCTCATCTTCCTCTCCTGCCATTTCCAAAGACTCTCCGCCAGACTCTCATTCCATCATTTTAGAACTCTCTGTTCTTCATCTTCTCATTTCATCTCTATTCTCCGGAGTTTGATTCGTGGAAGCGGGGCATGACGTAGGCCTACGCTACACTTTCAGCCAATGGTATGCCTGAAACTGTTGTGACGTCTGCCTGGGCGTATTTTGTAAGGCGACCTGCAACAAGGGTGCCTCAAAGCAACTCGACTCCTGCATTCCTCCATCTCATAAAAATTTGTTCAGAGGATTCTAAAAACACCATAACTTGTTAAGATATAAAGGGTAAAGATATAGCATAAACTTAGGACATAAAGACAGCAAAACAATATAACAAAACATAACATGATGGTTCTGAGTATCAAAATTCAGATGGATATCTGTAAAGTTACCAAACAATGTTAGAGAGTAGTAAAGGCTCCCTTCGATCAAACTCTTTTTGACAGGTGACCCTTGACCTCTTATCGATCAATCAAATTAATATGACAGGTGACCTTTGTTTGACATCCGTTTGCTGACATCTGAGCATATGACTTTTGACCTCTTATCGATCGATCAAGCTATTTTGACGTGTGACCTTTGTTTGACATAGATCAGCCATCTGTTCAGGAGGCCTTTGACATCTAAGGAAGGGGGCGTTCATGGCTAGGGTTAAGAATGATTACAGCTAAGGTCAGGAGGTTGTGAGAAATATATTAGTTGAACCCATCAAGTCAATGTTCTCAGACGTGCGTTTTAAAGCAGACCGACCTAAATGTTTTGCAACGTTGGACATGGAACTAAGCCATATGTTAAATCCATTGTAATGAAAAAAACAAAATGGAAAAATAAATCACTATGTTTTTCCCCCTGTTTATTGAATCCACTGCAGGAAATTGTGGGACATCCAGTCATTTATCAGTGAGATACAATGATAAAGGGAATCAATCGGGCTGTAGTCATCAGGAGAGAGGGGAATGTAAATTTGAGTATCATCTGCAACGGTATGGTAGTTGACATTGTTGTCTCGCAAAAGTTTTCCCAAGGGAAGCATGTAAAGGTTAAATAAGAGAGGACCAAGGACTTAACCTTGAGGAACCCCACACCTCATGTCAACCTTCTGGGAGACAAAGTTGCCAATGGAAACAAAATAGTCTCTGTCTTGTAGGTATGATCTAAACCAGCAAAGGACCGTATCAGACAGTTGTAGCGAACTCAAGTGTGGAATTTAATACAAACTTAAGACTTTAAATGACTGCTTTTTGTGGGGATGCTCAGTGTGGAAATACCAGATGGGGGATTTCTACATCAAAGAAGAGAAATTTACAACAACCCTTGCCCACGAAAGCATTTTGGGGGAGTTTTCTCAGCCCCTCTTTCCACAGACCTGTGCCATAAATTTAGGTAAATGCATTAATAGCTTAGTGCTAACGAAGCTGAACAAACAACGGACCCTCTCAGGAGAGTATTGGGGAAAACCAGAACAGGACCATTCTGACCATATATGGTTCAAAGTAAACAGTGGTGACAGTTTGTCCTGACTCTGACTCAAGCCAGAGACAGTCGCAGCATGGACCTCTCAAAAGGATCTCACCCAGAATCACTTTTTAGCTGAATCTTGAAACTGTATTAAATGTGCTTTATATCTTTGTACAAGTTCTTTCATGTTCTCGGTGATATCACAAGCTGCATTTTAATACCTTTTTCATGATCGTACGTGGAACGATACGGATGATATTATTTTGGAAAATGACTAATCAGCTTATGGAGCCACATTGCCCCCGAGTGGTTCGTAGTACTGAATAGTTAAACCCAAAATTAAGTAAACAACTGGCATATGACCTGTGACATTTATATGAAATAATGTAACTGTTAACCAATGCTTCAGCTGTTTCTTATTGTATTCTGTGTTTAACACAGGAAAATAACATTAGAGAGTAATAAAGGCTCCCTTCGATCAAACTCTTTTTGACAGGTGACCCTTGACCTCTTATCGATCAATCAAATTAATATGACAGGTGACCTTTGTTTGACATCCGTTTGCTGACATCTGGGCATATGACTTTTGACCTCTTATCGATCGATCAAGCTATTTTGACGTGTGACCTTTGTTTGACATAGATCAGCCATCTGTTCAGGAGGCCTTTGACATCTAAGGAAGGGGGAGTTTATGGCTAGGGTTAAGAATGATTACAGCTAAGGTCAGGAGGTTGTGAGAAATATATTAGTTGAATGTTTAAATAAGAGAAAGGGTTAGGGTTAATAGGAAAGGTTAAGTTGTAGAAGCGGTCAACATTTTAGCAGCTTCAAAGACCTGTCCCTGTAAGGTAAAGATGAGAAAATAATTAAATGTGTGGGGGGTATTGTTCGACCCCAGGTTTAAGGGCCAATGGGTGGACAGGGGAGGGGTTTCGAGTAAAGGATAAAAACCCTGAGACAGTCCGTGTGTAGAGAATGACTTTGGCGTGAAAGATAGCTGATTCAAGATGACCAGGACAAGAAGCAGAGTGAGAGTAGAGGAGAAATCTACGCAGGCACCGGAGAGGATGTGTGCTCTGCGGTCTCTCATTTGTGAGACTCCGGTAACGATATATGAAGATCAGCCCTTGATACCAAATGCTCCCAAGAAAAGGATGGT
Source organism: Leuresthes tenuis (assembly GCF_036924035.1). Lineage (NCBI taxonomy): Eukaryota > Metazoa > Chordata > Actinopteri > Atheriniformes > Atherinopsidae > Leuresthes > Leuresthes tenuis. The sequence continues at coordinate 33,627,123 of NW_027325360.1, forward strand.
GTTTCTGTGCAGAACACAGCAACCGCCACCCGTGTCTCTACAGGAAGACTGGTCACTGGAGCCTTATGGACTGCGGGGAAGATGGGGCTACATGTTCATGTATGAAACAGGTGACCTCTGTCTGTATCAGCTTTAAGAGGATGGTGAGAAGCCGGGACCTCTGACCACTGTGGGTATGCTAACTTCCAACGACTGGGGAGTGTTGAAACTAGCGATACCGCGTCATATAGAAGGAGGTAAGGGCTCGGCTGAGGAGGTGTTAACAGTGAAAGAAGAACCCGAAGAAATCCCAGCAGCGTCTGCAGCCAAACGTCCGAGACTGGAGAGTCCGAGACTGAAGAATCCTCTGGATGATGCTGAGCTGGCCAAAACAAGGATGGTTTTCACTGCTGTGTGGCAATCGAAAACAGGCGTTACAGGCCGTTGGTTCTTCCGTGCAAGCCACCGGAAATCTAATGAGAATGAAGAAGGGGTCTTTTTGTTCTTGAGTGTTATAACTCTGACTGTGGTGTGTTTAGGATGCTGTTAACAATACCTCGTGCAGCCTGGGTGGAGAAGATGAATGATATAGCGGATCGAGTTTCCATGCTGTTCCGCAGTTGCCAGAACTGGGGTGAGATTCTGGCAGTCAAGAAAACCCTGGCTGTGTTGACCTCCCTCCACTGAGCACCCTCCTCCTCAACCTCAATAACCACACCCCCTTCAGGTTTATAAGGACACACTCCAGCACAGGTCATACACCGATCAACACGAGGAACAGGATGAGAACTAGCGTCCAGAAGACATTGTGCGAGGAAATCACTGACAGCGACATGGAGAATGCTTCTCCGTTGCTATTGATGCATACAGCGAGCCCTTCTGCAACATCCACATCACCACAGTTTGGATCACCAGACAGCGACAGATACAGCCAGGAGCTGTATCACCCTCCTTCACCAGCGACTTCGTCTGAGTCTTTCTTCTCCTCCAACTCCTCCTCTTTTCTCGAGATCGAATTCTCAATTCGGCGCCTGATGACCGCTGCTTAACGCTCTACCTGATAGGATCCACCGTGGCCGTAACAACGGAGGAAGCTAAATCTAACGAAATGGAGGACTCTCAGCTTCCACCAGGCCAGGGGCCCCCTGCAGACACTCAGGATGGGGGAGGAGAGGACGAGGACGAATTTGATGGATGGGTCCCCTCAGGTTTTATCAAAGTTGTGAAAACTGTAGTGATACACCTCTTGAATGAGACCATCAAAAAATTTATGATTGAATCCTGCTACGGGTGTAGTGTAGAACACCCCAGTTTACGACAGCATCAGTGCATGGATGTGCTCGAGGATGACTTTTTTCATGACCACTACTACACTCTGATGCGGAAACTTTATAATCAACGATTCATTGCTTCCATTCAACATCTTCTTTTTTTTTTTTTTTTTCTTTTCCCCCTTGTCCTGTTCAGCATTATGGCAGAATTGTAGTCTGAATACCTTTGATGCCAAACAGATTTGCTTTGCCAAGGGAAGTTTTATAAATGTAAAGCTCCCCTTGATGCCCATTTATTTATTTTTGTTTACAATATATAACATGTAATAGAACTGAACGGGACCGGGGGACAAGGAAAGAAGAAGAGGAAAGAAGAGGAAACAGAACAAAAACCAGACAACCAGCTGCTACACCTGTAAAAAACAAAACAGACAACAATCCATGGCCTCTGAGGGGAATCCAGCCTTAGCGCCACCAGGAGCACCTGAAAGCAGACAAGCAGAGAAAAAACAAACAAACAAAAACAAGCACAAGAAGCGGTAATCGCATACAACACAGCTGTGAATATAGATGACCTGAGACAACATGATAATACATCAACTGCTTAGCGACCATGCTACTGGGCTAATGAATGTGTGTGTGTGTGTGTGTGCATGAGAACATGCAACACCCATGACACAGGACATACATGATAACCGTGCTTAGTTATGAGTGTATAAGTGTACAGGGCCACAATCCACAGCCCCCCCCCAGCAATCAGAAGCAGGCAGAGAGGGCCACAAGACCCAGGCCACCAGCAGCCCCCACGGAGCACAGAACCCAGGAAGCCCACCGCAGGGACAACCACGCATCCACCCAGAAGACTGCAGAGGAAGCCCCCGGACAGAGCCCCCATAAGCATAGGGCAGAGGCCCTCAGAGAGCCCGGGGCAACAGCCCACCGACCCCGCCAGGCCCCAGCCGCCCAGACATGGGCCGTGCACTGGACCCGGGCCCCGGGAGCCCGAGCGCCCCCAAACCCCCCGGCAGAGGCCCCACCCAATACCCAGGAGGGCCAAGCGCCCCAGACAGCCACACAGTGGGTCAGCGCCTGCCCCAGCGCCCCTGGCCAAGTGCCCTGGGAGTCAAGACGTGCCCACAGGTGGGTGAAGTCGCGAGAAGCGGGGAGAGGCAACGCCGCCCCCCCATCGGGAAAAGCACAGGCAGGCCAGGCGACAGCAAGTCCCAGATCCAGGCCCAATCATTACCACACACACTTTCACGTCCCATACATCCACACATCCACACGTCCTCCCTCCCTCAACTCTGCTGGGGTGTAGTCCAGCGGGCACACCAGGGGGCCAGCAGCCCCCCAGCCACCACAGACCCCGAACCAGCAGAACAATTAATTAATCCTCTTGGCCCCTCCCGCCCCGAGCAGCAACCAGGAAGCAGGGGTGTGGGAAGAAGACCCCTCCCCTCACCCTTCTGGCTCTTCAATATTTTCTAATAGTGAGCGATTAAAATTGAGGGGCAGCCAAACTTGTAGGACTGGGAGCGTGGCCCTCTGGGCAGCCTACATACCCAAAGAGCCCCGCCCACCAGATGCCACTCAGTGTAACCACCCCCCAAGACCTAATGTGTGTGTGTGAGTGTGTGTTTGATAAGTAGTAATGTCTAAGGTGTAATTAAAACAGGGGCGGGGAACTGCAGAGTGCAACCAAAGGGGACCACCTATGTGGCCCCATCCACTACACCCCACCGAACACACACGCCCCCAAAACCCTTCATGTGTGAGTGTGTGCTGTGTACAGGAGCCAGAAGGGAGAGGGCTATGGGGATATACACCGGGGGAGCGACTCTCCCCCAGAGAGGGCAGCCAGGGACTGGCTGCAATAGGCATCCCCGCTACCTGGGAGCCAACACAGGGCAGGAGGGCCTGATGTCCACCAGGCTCAGGGCCTGCAGCGACCATATTGCGGGAGCTACTGTACTCCCGGAAGGTACCCATCCCGCCCCACCCCACCCCGGAGAACCTCTACAAACAACAAACAAACAACAACAAAAAACAAACAAACAAACCACCCGGTCACACCAGTCGCAGCAGCCAGGGCCTAAGACCCACCATCACCTAGACCAATTGATAGAGTAGTCAGAAAGTGCTGAGAATTTATTTATGAGTGTGATCGTGTGAGTGAGAGACGTTTGAGAGTTCTGAAGGAAAAGTAAAACATCATCAGCATAAAGACTTATTTTATGCTCAATATTTTGGGGTTGGATGCCTTTAATATTTCTTTCTTGTCTGATAGCAGCTGCTAAAGGTTCGATGAAAATAGCAAAAAGTGAGGGAGAAAGTGGGCAACCCTGTCTTGTACCTCTCTGCAGACTGAAGTTTGGAGAGGTTTGATCATTTGTCCTGACACACGCATTTGGGGAGCTATATAATATCCTTATCCAGTTGATGAAGTGTGACCCAAACCCAAATTTGTTTAATGCTGCGAATAAAAATTTCCAGTTCACTCGATCAAATGCTTTTTCTGCATCTAGAGAGACTATTGTGGTTTCCAGGTTGTTGATGTTAGAATAGTCTATGAGATTAATTAGCCTGCGAGTGTTAGTGGATGAGTGTCTACCCTTTATGAAACCTGTCTGGTCAGGATGTATTATAAGTGGAGTTATTTTTTCTATTCTTTTGGCAAGGGCTTTACAAATTATTTTGAGGTCTGCATTTATTAGAGATATTGGGCGGTAGCTGGATGGAAGTATGGGGTCTTTTCCTGGTTTCTGTAGCAAGATAATGTTAGCAGAGTTCGTGTGTGGGGATAATCTGCCATTCTGCTTAACTTGTAATACCATTTTGTGAAATGCAGGTGCCAAAACAGTCCAAAATTCTTTGTAGAACTCTGCTGGAAAACCATCTGGTCCCGGGGCTTTGTTACTAGGCATATGTTGAAGGGCTTCATGGAGTTCTCCTATTGAAAGAGGTGAATCCAGAGCCATTGCCTGTTCGGTTTGTAATTTTGGAAGGTTGATATTACTAAGAAACTGATCTATGTTACTGTCTGATGGATCATTTTGTGATGAATATAAGGTTTTATAGAAGTCCCTAAAAGCATTGTTGATTACATCGGGATCATGGGTGACATTTCCTTTTGAGTCTTTAACAGAAGTGATTGTTGTTTTCTCTTTGTTTCTCTTTAGTTGGTTAGCTAGGAACCTTCCAGATTTATTGCCGTGCTCAAAGTTCTCCAAGCGAAGTCTTTGTATGAGAAACTGTGTTTGTTTATCAATAATTTTGTTTAATTCAAGTTTAGCTTTTCTTAATTCATTCAGTGTGTGTTCCTCTTTGGAGGTACTGTAGACAATTTCTAATGATTTAATCCTGAGTTCTAAATCTGATATCCTTGAACTTTACCTCATTTTCTTATTTGATGAAAAAGAGATTATTTTGCCTCTCATAACTGCTTTTCCGGCTTCCCAAAAAGTACAAGCTGACATTCCTGGCAGGTCATTATTTTCTAAATATACAGACCATTCCCTTTTGAAATAATTAATAAAATCAGGGTATTTTAGTAATGATGTATTAAATCTCCAATTCCTAGCTGGTGGTGTAACTCTGTTATTCTTCAGTGTGATAGAAACTGGAGCGTGATCACTGATAGTGATGGGGTGGATTTTGGTGTCTGAAATATCCCTCAACAAGGAACTGCTAACTAACAAATAATCTATTCTTGAGTATGAGTGGTGTACCGGTGAGAAGAAGGTGTATTCTCTAAGAGTGGGGTGGTGGGAGCGCCAAGCATCACAAAGACCAAAATCTTTCATATACTGTTTAACAATATTCGTGGACTGCCAGTTCCGCTGACTTCCTGAAGTACTGAGTCTGTCTACTCCTGAGTCTAATACCATGTTAAAGTCCCCTCCTATGATGAGTGTGTTATCTGAGTGATCAGAGAGTGAAGTGAAAAAGGAGTGAAAAAATGAGGGGTCATCCACATTTGGACCATATATATTTGCAATGCATAAATTCATATTTTGAACAGATAAATTAACTATTAGAAATCTACCTTCTGGATCTATAACTGTGTTGTTTACGGTGAAATTTACTCTTCTATTTATCAGAATGGCTACACCTCTTTGTCTGGAGTTGTAACAGGCTGAGTACACATGAGGAAACTGTGCTGTGGTGAGAACATCAGCTACAGTCTTTGATAAATGAATCTCCTGTAATAAAACAATGTCCGCCTGTAAATCCTTCAATTTATTGGAGATTTTTAATCTCTTCTCCCTGGACCCAGCTCCATGCACATTCCATGAGATAAACCTCAGTGTGGACATGCTCAGACTAACGCAGTGAGTGCTGGATGCTTGCTAAAAGCATCCCGTGCGTGTGTGTGCATATATGCTTCCATGAACATGCCATTGTTGGTGTTTCAGTTGTCAATATGAGATTGCTACAATATGTACTTGCGCTGTCGATGCTGTGTGTAACTTGATTATGTGCTCTGCTCAAAACTCTATGTGCGCCGTGCTTGTTAACATTACTTATTAAGGTGGAAACGCAGCGGGTTGGGGAAGAAAGACAGAATAGAAAAACAGTGCAAAAGAGTGGAAGTGTGAGATAGAAAAAGGAAAAACAAAAACAAAAAAACATACCCAAATAAACAAATATGAGCTGCATATATCCTATGCTGGTGAGACTGGCAGTGAGCTATATATTTTGCCTTGATAGATAACTGTGAATTGGATAGACTATTTCAGAGTTACTTATGTACCATCTATGGTGATATGATTTATACAAGTTAACGAATACAGATCACCTGGAGTTTAGAAGAGCCAAGGAGTGGTTTCCTGGTCGCGGTACAGCTACCTGTTGATGAATAATTTATCCACCGCGATGAAAGCTCGGGAGCCTCCTTCCATGAACTTTCTCCGGATGGGGAGCAGAACCCTGCGTCTTTCCAGGATTTCTTTGGGAAACTGGTCGTTGACGCTGAAGTCCGTTCGTCTCAGCTCCCTGCCGCGGCCCCTCACCTGGACCTTCTGTTGGAAATGCTCGAACTTGGCCACAATCGGTCTCGGTCGGCGGGCATCAGGTCTCTTCCCTCCCAGACGGTGGACTCGGTGAAAAGTAATGTTTTTCACTACATCTCCTGGAAGTTTCAGCTGATTTTGAATGAAGTTTTTCACTGCGAGTTCAGGATCCTCGTCTGCCTGCTCCGGGATTCCAGAAAACACCAGATTGTCCCTCATACTACGAGCCTGGAGATCAATAATTGATTCTTTCATCCTCTTGTTCTCATCAGAGATCCGGCTCATTCCCTCGGTGAGTGTTTTCATCGATCCTCTGAGGGCTGCGTTTTGCTATAGCTAAGCCTCATCTGAAAACAGCAGCTACCTGTTGCTGGCTGAACTCCAACGACTCCCGTAATGCCTGGAACTCTCTGTGTAGAATTTCTAACAGAGACATACGGGCGTCGAAGCTGGATAATTTGTTATCGATCGATGTTAAAATGTCCGTCGAATCATTAGCAGCTGGAGACGTCATTCCGGGTGACTCTTCATTGCGACTTCTCTTTGAAGTTGAAGCCTTGGTGCTAGCAGATGGGGTTTGGTTAGTTTTCCCCATGACGATCCTGTCTAAACACTCGTCGATGAAATCCGTGAGGCTCTCCAGGCTTTCTTCACTGTACTCCAGTGTTTTGTTTTTGTTTCACCCGATAATATATTTATTTAAACAGTAGTTATTGGCGTAATTATAATCTTACTATATTGTTTGCTCTATTTGAGGCGCGCCTTGTTTGAATCTGCCGATAGTCTCACACAATCTCGCGACACTACAGCATCACACCCCGACACTACAGCATCACACAACATCTTCTAACTGCGCGTAACATTTGTGAAGATGATGCCACAGTAAGGGCTGTGGCAGAAGCTTACTTGTACGAACTAACTCTGGTGAAACAAATCAACACTTCTATACACGATATGTATGAGCAGTTGATTGGAGAAGATGTAAAGAAATTGCAGCAGCTTCAAACCATGACAAAGTTCTGGGAGGGTTAAAAGAAGGGTGTAACATTCCTTCTTTCCATCAGCTGGATGTGTTTAGACTAATATTGTAATCATGTGATGTTGTTATAACATTTAACTTTTCTTAAATCCTATATTACTAGCATTACTGCTTTTCGTGATCATGTGTATGTGTGTGTGTATGTGTGTGTGTATTATTATCACACATTAGAGAAAAAATAAAAGGTTGAAATATACTTGCGTTTTGTGTTTTCTGTCATTACAAGCTGGAGTTTGTATAAGGTGAGATGGCTGAAATGAGAATAATGAAAAAGGTTTTCTACGATCCTATCCACCCAGGTAGTTTTGGGGGAGTAGAGAGGTTGCGTAAAGCTGTACAGGACGAAACGGGTAAGAAAGTCGCGTGAGAAAAAGTGCAAGACTTCTTATCAGAGCAAGATGCATATACTCTACATAAACCTGCAAGAATACATTTTCCGAGAAACAGAGTTTTTGTCACCAGCCCCTTAAAACAATTCCAAGCAGATCTCTGTGACATGCAGGCCTTGGCTGAGTACAATGACGGGTATAATTATCTATTAACCGTCATTGACGTGTTTTCAAAAAAGGCTTACGTTCGCACTATGAAGAGAAAAACAGCCGCAGAGGTGGTAAAGGCTTTTGAATCTGTTTTTAGAGAAAGCGAGACCCCTAAAAAACTTCAAACTGATGTGGGGAAAGAATTTTTTAACAAAATATTTAAGGCATTATTAGAGAACCACGGAGTTGTGCATTTTGCTACGCCGAGCGAGGTAAAGGCGTCTGTGATTGAGGCACGTTAAAAACCAGGATGTGGAGATATTTTACTGCTAATAACACACGTCGATACCTCGACGTCCTGCAGGATCTCGTGGAAAGTTACAACCACAGTTACCACACGAGCATCAAAATTAAGCCTGTAGAGGTGACTCTAGAAAACACCTTTAAAGTTTTTCAGAACCTGTACGGCTCTGCATGCGATCGACGCTGCAAGGACTCAAGGATAAAGTTTAAAAAAGGAGATCTTGTAAGAATATCTAAACTGCGAGGCGTGTTTGACAAGAAATATGAACAAAGTTTTACACATGAAGTGTTTACAGTGACCGAGCAGCTTGCACGATCTCCCCCAGTTTACAAACTCAAAGATTTTGATGGAGAAGCTATTGAAGGTTCTTTTTACGCGGAGGAACTTCAAAAAGTTAAACTAAATAAAGACAAGATGTATCAAGTGGAGAAGATATTAAAACGACGCAGCATCAGGGGTGTAAAACAGGTTTTTGTCCGCTGGAAAAACTGGCCTGAGAAATTCAACAGCTGGGTCAGAGCCAGTGACCTTCACAGGGTATAAAGGAGCCATCGCTACTCCTAGCCCGCTACATTACGTCATGAACCGAACGGTAGAGGATGAGGGGTTTTATATCACCCTGCCCTCCAACGCTAGTCTCAACGTTTTTTAAGAATAATACCAGTTCCAGTTTCCGTGTGGATTTAGCCCAGCATATCGATTTCGAAGGTTCGTGGCAAGTTGCCTTGACGGAGATTTCTTATCCGTACACATGGCATAATGCCCCCAGGGACCAGGCTTTTTTTGAATGGAGGACAGCTGGGCTGGAAAAGTTCTACCGCCACAATATAGGATGCGGACATTTCAAGGATTTGAATCAGCTCAAAGCCGAGATTGAGGGTCACCTTAGAAAAATAGGTTCTGATATTTATTTAGTCGTGGACACGGTGGAAAATAGACTCATGTATCAGGCAGGTGCCCAGTACCACCTGCGTTTTTATCCACCACTGAGCTACATGCTAGGTGTGGAGCCTGGCAAATGGATCGTATTTGATAAAAGGAGTGCCCCTTACCCGATGGATTTAAAAGCCGGTTTCTTCCAGCTTTACTGTTACAGCGATGTGGTTGCTCCTCAGATAGTCGGCGATGCTTATGCCCCGCTCTTGCGAACAGTTAGAGTAGAGGGTAAGTTTGGCGATATAATTACGCATACTTTTAACCCAGTCAACTATCTACCTGTAGCAAAGAGGCATATTGAAAACATCCACATAGAGATTAAAACGGATCAAAACACTTAAATTTTACTTATGGGAAAACCGTTGTGAGACTACACTTCCGACCCGTGATATCACAACGCGTAATGAAATGATGGTCATTCACTCTGATATCACAGAGAGAGTAAGAGGGAATTGTGATTCTATCTCTCCCGATAATCTGATCAGAAGTAAATATATATATATATTTAAACGGGTTTATCACAGGCTCATTAGTCACTATCAAGCAAACGTTCAGTCAGAGGTCACCTCTGTGTCTGTGTCTGTGTCAGGAGGAGGATAACAAAACAAAGCAACATGGTTCAGATAAACAGAAGGGATGACCCTCATCGCTTCGTAAACTATTACCAAAACCAGGTCGGAGGTACCCTGCCTGGTTTTTATGGAGCACCTGTACTGTACGGTCGCGGAATAGGCTCTATATTTTCAAAATTATTTCGCTTCGTAGCCCCCCTAGTTAAAAAAGGTTTTGCTATAGCTAAGCCTCATCTGAAAACAGCAGCTACAAACATTGCCTCAGATGTCATAGGCAGAACCATGAGAAGGATCTCTGGTCCTGCAGAGACGGGAGGACAAGAAGGATCGGATATTATGGTTCTGTCACGAAGACCAAGAAAGCGGCCGCCTGGTGAACGTGTGAGGAGGTCACAAATAGTGAGGCCGCTCAAAAGAAAGAAGTCAGTTGGAAGGATCAAGCCTCAAGGGAGGAAGTCTGCACGGAGCAGGGATATATTTCACTGAATCATAGATAGAGAGAGAAAGAGAGTAAAACATGGCTCTTTTGCATCACAAATCCCCTGAGTGCACCCTGGCAGAACTGGACTTATTTTCAGTCCCTATGACCCAGCTTTCTATCAAGGATAAGATCTACAAGGAAATTATGCCTCTATCCGCTATTACTGAGAATGGTCCGATTGAGTTTTTTATACCGGGAGATGGTGAAAAGTATCTGGATCTCAACGATACCTTGTTACATCTACGCGTGAAGATCACCAACACAGTCTAGTGCCACCCACCCATATAGAGCTATGATCGAGACTCTGCTAAACTTTTCTGAAGATACGTTAAAGAGTCAGTTCAGCGCTGGTCTTTATTATAAAGACACAGCCGGCGCCATAGACTCTATAGTAACCAATAATGGGCCAAACAGAGGGCTAAACCAGAGAGCTCTCTGTACAGCTAATTCCAGAGAAGTACACCTAATGGGCCCCCTCCATGGGGATATTTTTTTCTGCAAAAGGCTCCTGCTGAACTCTGTGGATATGAGAGTTAAACTAACCAGAGCCAGTGAGGCTTTCTATCTCATGGGAACCAGAGACTCGACTTTCCGATTAATGATATTAGGCGCCTCTCTTTTTATCAAAAAAGTTTCCGTCTCCCCCGCTGTTCGTTTAGGCCACACATCGGCCTTAATGAGAGGAAACGCTCTCTACCCACTGTCACGTGTGAATGTAAAAACATACTCCATCCCTGAAAATTTGAGGATATGTAATCAGGAAAATCTCTTTTGGGGAGTGTTAGAAGAATTAACTAACAGACAACAGTATGAAACCAAGAAATCCCTCAGAGGCCTCAGAATTTTACTTGCAAGGGGAGAACAACACACGAACCTTCTCTCTGAAGATTCACAAGAGTTCTCCAACGAGTGGTTGCCTCCCTTGCTCTTTTATTTGGTGACACACACACACATACATACAATCCCCTATGTGCCCAGGTCTGGCATATCTACTTAGTTTGGAGGCATCTCCTTATTTGGGGAGCTATAAAGATAACAATCAGTGGGGAGACAACATTCCTTCTTCGAACACAGTTCTCTTTGTCTCCCAACTTCTCCTTGTGAAGATTTGATGTGAAATGGCCTCTTTGGCTGTGACTTTTATTTAATGATAATAAGCAAACTTTTCTGACATTTCCCTCCTGTTTATCATTAATAAATGTCAACCTTCACATCAATCTTACAAGTCCTTTTAGCTTTCTGTAAGAACTTCATTTGTATTACAACCTTATCAATTTACACTCAAAAGGTTCTTCATTTTATTTCGTCTAAACACAATTATTGTCAGCTTCTTGGACAATGTGCGACATTGGATATAGGTCCGGATGATATTCTTCATCTTCTTCGTCCTCCTGGAGAAGCAACGCTCTGAACTCAGAAGGGTGTCCCTCTATGGTCTGGACCACCAACCTGGTGCATAAAGAACGGAGACACGGCACACAACAACACCCGCACAATACCAATATTGCAGTAAATACTGCTGCAGTCATCATAAGTGATAGAATCATGGCACGATATCCTCCAAACATATTCATCATGTTAGACCATATAGAAGTGTCAACTCCTGAATGCTCCTTCAATTCTTCAGATAGGACACTTTCGTTAAAGATCCGCCTGGTGCTGTGTTCTTAGATATCAGACGTTAGAACACGCTCCTCCTTTTTCAGCCAGGAAAGAAGGACACAGACAGTTGAAAAATTGAAAGATTCTCCTGATGATTCTCCTGGTGACAAACATTCCATTTAGTTCCGAAGGTTTACACCTTCCCTGCTTCACAACTTCCTTTGCTGCTTAACGGGACCCTGATGATTTCTTCCCATTTCCCATAAGTCTCCCAACCTAAAATAGGCAGAACCACAAAGAGACTTATGACCAGTCCTGTTACCAACAACCACTTTGAACCTTTCTTTTTTTCTTCTTTTCCTCTCTTCTCTTGTGCTCTCTCTGCCTCTTGCCCTGCTAAGTGCTAGAGAGATGTCCCTGCTTCACCAGCGTTGAGTTTACCAGGATCTATACACCTGGTCCACTTTGTAGCTGGACTTCCCTTTCTAGCAGTCAGGGGAAAGCAAAGAGTACCTCTTGTGTATCCAAGTGTCACGTCTCTAGACCTTGACAGCGGTTGAGGTGTTTGGATCTGGAATGGACCTTCCCAGCTCGGTTTGTTCCACACCTTCCTCTTTATCACCTTCGTGAAGACCCAGTCTCCGATGTTAAGCTCTGCTCCAACCTGTAATGGCAAAGTCTCATTCGGAACATTATTATATTGACTTATATCTTCCGTTTCGAACATCCTTTTCAGATAACTTGCTAGAGTGTTGTTGGGGAAATTTAGTAATGCACAGAGTCAGTTATTCTCTTCTAAGGAGATAAGAGGGTTTTATAATAATATCTTGCAAAAGAGAACAACACAGTACAAAATACAGAGTTGCTCTGATTACTGAGGCAAAAACACAGTTATATTGCCCTCTTATCACGTCGTCTCTCTTTGGGTATAGTTGATTGTTCTTCTATCTTCCCTCCCCAACCATCAGTTGAGGTTACCCAGACACAGTCGTAAATACCAGCCTAACCCTGTCCCCCCTAAAGTGCAGCTATGTCATGATAACAAGCCCACCATTGTAAAGAGACATTTAAGAAAAACAAGGCAGGGTGGTACCTTGCAACTCGGTCATTTGCAGTTCATGCACAGTAACACTCAATACAATGCATATAAGAACTAATTTTCCATTGCAGTGTCGTCATCCTCCTACTGGTGGCATGCAATTTAGCTAGGTCTGGGATATAATATGGTCTTCCATACATTATTTCGAGTTAAATATTGACCTTGTGTGGGAGTTATCCGCATGCTTAGCTGAACTAAGTCTATGCAATCAGTCCATTTCTCCCTGTTTCTTCCATTGCTTTCCTCAGTTTCAGCTTAATTGTTCCATTAGTTCTTTCCACTAGCCCTGCACTCTGGGAATGATAACCACAATGTTTTTTCAAGTTTATGCAGAAGTGGTCTCCTATCTTTTGGATCACTTCATTCACAAAATGACTTCCATTATCACTCCTGATAATCTGTGGAATCCCAAAAGTAGATATTATTATTTTGCATAAAGCTGCTGCTACTGTCAGGGCATCTGCTGAATGACATGGAAATATTTCTACCCATTTAGAAAATGCATCAATTATTACCAAACAGTACTCCTGGCTGTTACATTTGTTTAGTTCCATAAAATCCATGTGTATTTCTTGGAAAGGATACTCTGGTTTAGGAAACTGACCTCTTCGTGGTCTCATGTTTCCCTGTGGATTCTCTTTCATGCAAATCTGACATTGTGCACAAAAGTTTTTTGAATAAGTAGTAAAACCATTATGAGTATAATATTGTTCTATTATACTGTTCATCCCTCCTGTTGACACATGGCAAGGCCCATGTGCCACAATTGCTGCCCATTTATACATGGATTTTAGCAAGATTGGTTTTCCAAACGGTCAGGTGTAGATGTCATCTTTCAAAATTGCTCCTTTATTGCACCACAGAGTTCTTTTGCTGTCTGGTGCTTGTTGTTGCATGTCTTTTAAAACATAATTTTCCATAGTCATAGTTAAAACGTGTCATTGAAGCTTCTTTTGCAGCTTTATCTACAAAATAATTTCATTTGCTTATAAAGTCTGTTCCTTTTGTATGTGTTGCACATTTGCAAACCACAATAGCTTTTGGTAGTAATATTGCGTCCAGCAAATCTTGCAGCAGTTCTTTATGAGTTACTGGCTTTCAAGTGGAGCTTTGGTAGCCTCTGCTTCTGCTTGTACGCAGTGGGGTGTGGCCACCGGATCCAGTCTTTTATAGAAATAAGCTATCGGCTTACTTTTGCTCACTTTATTTCCTGTGTCTGCTACATAATGTAATCTTGTTTGCATTTCTGTTGTGACTTTCCTGCCACTAGGTTGTCATCCACATACGCCAGTATCTAGCTACCTTGGGAGAGGAACAAATTCGGCTTAACAATTTGCTATAGCCTCTGCAAAGATAGTTGGTAAGTCCAAGGACCAGTGATAGTGTGGTTCCCCAGAGCCTTGTATAACAAGGGTCTCTGCATATTGACGTGCCAACATGCCCCCATTCTCTGCTGGGTATATGGCAATTTTCATTTTTGCCATAAAGTCTCGTCCCAGTAGATTAAAGGGGCAGGCTGGGGAAAGCACCACTTGTCCCCAGGAACTTCCACCTTTTTCTGGAAAGTCTAACTTTATTTTGGTGGACATAGGTTTCTTTTGCACCTCTCCACTTGCTGATCTTACAAAAATGCTATCTTTAGATGTAGAGAACTTGTGGCAATCATCTCTCATCACAGTGCGGCACGCTCCTGATTCACATAAAAACACATATGGTCTCCCATGGACCAGTAAAGTAATTAGGGGCATGCTATCAGCCATTGTGCAGATCTCCACTAAATCCAACATCTCATCCACCACTTTTGGCTTTTCCTCTCCATTTTCTGCACTCGGCTGCTCTCTGTCTAATCATTGCCATTTCTCTTTTTCAGGACAGTTTCTACTAAGATGTCCTGACTTGCCACACAACCAACATTCTATATCTGAAAACCTTCCTCTTCCCCTTCCTTTGGGGAAGCCTCTACCTCTTTCTCTGGTGAAACCTTGACCTCCTCCTCTTTCTCTTTCGTCCCAGCTTGGACCTTCCATATAAAGTACATCTGCATCTCCTATCCCATAATCATCACAACTGTCTACCACAAACACATCCGCTTTCTTTTCTTTATTTTTCTTTTTGTTCTGCGTCACTTTTTCTGCATGAATGATCTGATCCATAAATTGAGGAAGAGTGGATCTGTGGAGGTGTCACAGGAGTCAGTGACTCCCCGCCCCTTGCTCCCTCCACAGAGAGTATGGCAGGGCAAAAGCACCAGAGATGGAGGGGGGTTGTTTTATTATCTTCAGGATGGACAACAGCACATATTGTGCCTTTTTCCTTTCTCCCTTTCTCTTCCCCTAATTTCCTCTTATGAGCTTCAGCCAACCACACTTTTGCAGTAGTGGTTTTGGGTCCGTCCTGTTTTTGACCTTTATTTTAATCTTTATCTTTTAATTTGTTCACCAGCATTTGGCACTGAGGGACTGACAATTTTCCCAAAAAAACATATTTTCTTTTCCAGTGATTTAGGTATTGACATGAACCGGGGCGTTGCTGTTCCATAAATTTACGATCCCCCTCCCCGTCCATTGTACCATTCACATTTCCCATTTTATTAATATATTTATCCTTAATGAACGTCCGAGTTTGTCTACTTCAACAGTCAGTAACCTTTGTTGACACCGTTAGGTTCCCAGTTACTCTGCTGCTTCAACAAAACTCTGTTCCAATCACTCGTTCCTTTCTCTCATACACATGCTCAAACCGGCTCCTACACACACACACTCAAAACAGCGAGTTACACCCTCCCCCGCGCACACTCAAAACAGCGCCTCTCACCCTTTCACGCGCACACTCAAAACAGCGCCTCTCACCCTTTCACGTGCACACTCAAAACAGCGCAATTGCACAATACAAATACTAACACACTAATACAACACACAAAACACATTCAAAAACAAATACTATAGACTTACAAACACCGGGTACCCATTAGGTAGGGACTTTAACCCCCCTTTTCCTTAGGTAGGGACTTTAACCCTCCTTTTCCTTAGGTAGGGACTTTAACCCTCCTTTTCCCATAAGGTAGGGACTCGAACCCCCCTTTTCCTTAGGTAGGGACTTTAACCCTCCTTTTCCTTAGGTAGGGACTTTAACCCTCCTTTTCCCATAAGGTAGGGACTCGAACCCCCCTTCTTTTTTTTTTTTTCTCTAAAAAAAAAATATATATATATAAAAAAAAAAAAAAACACCCTTTCTTTTAGGCGGGGACTTTAACCCCCCCTAAACACTTATTTTATTTTTTTGTCTTTCTTTTTTTTCTAAACACCCTTTCTTTTAGACGGGGACTTTAACCCCCCCTAAACACTTATTTTATTTTTTTGTCTTTCTTTTTTTTCTAAACACCCTTTCTTTTAGACAGGGACTTTAACCCCCCCTAAACACTTATTTTATTTTTTTTTGTCTTTCTTTTTTTTATGTTCTTAGGCGAGGACTCAAACCTCTCTTATATTAAAAAAAAAATGTTACTCACGATTCAGCTGTTTTTTCTTTTTCTTGGTCTCATCCACTGTCCGTTGTAAAACTGCGCTTGGATGCCGTCATTTGTGAGGAGTTCTCCCGGAAAGGGCCTTCTCTTGCGAACGGAGAATTTTAGCCCCGTGCGTATTTCCTCCGACCTAGTCGGGCTGTGCATAGTCTACAGAGTTTCGGCCCTCCCGGTAGAAACCCTCATACAAAATGTTGGATCCGGCTCGAAGGACCAAAATGTTAGAAAAATTAACTAACAGACAACGGTATGAAACCAAGAAATCCCTCAGATGCCTCAGAATTTTACTTGCAAGGGGAGAACAACACACGAACCTTCTCTCTGCAGATTCACAAGAGTTCTCCAACGAGTGGTTGCCTCCCTTGCTCTTTTTGTGGTGACACACACACACATACATACAATCCCCTATGTGGCCAGGTCTGGCATATCTCCTTAGTTTGTAGGCATCTCCTTATTTGGGGAGCTATAAAGATAACAATCAGTGGGGAGACAACATTCCTTCTTCGAACACAGTTCTCTTTGTCTCCCAACTTCTCCTTGTGAAGATTTGATGTGAAATGGCCTCTTTGGCTGTGACTTGTATTTAATGATAATAAGCAAACTTTTCTGACAGGGAGCGATGCCTAAATATATTGTTTTAGGTATGGTGCACCACGAGGCATTCACGGGAAGAAGGGACTTGTCACCCTTCAACTTTAAACATATGGATATAGAGTATGTAGCTCTTTGTCAGGATGGTAAACAAGTTCCCGCCAAGGCATTCCAGCCTCAGTTCAACCAAGGCATTTCAGTCCGGTAATTTTACAATTTGTTCACAGCTACCGGTCGTCATTTAAAAGATCTCCCTCTGAGTATCACACGTGAAGAATTTAACAACGGTTACTCGTTGTTTATCTTTAATCTCAATCCTGGTGAGGATAGCGACGCCTTGTCACCTGTATCTAATGGGAATTTAAGATTGGAGATGAGGTTTAGAGTACCGCTACCTCACACCACTACCCTCATTGTCTACGCATGTTACGATTCCATTTTGGAGATCAACTCGAGAAGACAAGTGCTGGTGGACTATTATTAAAAGAGTAAGCATGAATAACCACCAACTGGAGAGCCTGTTGCACCATCTACTGGGAGACCTATTTTGTGGCGTGTGGGCTAGTGACCAACTCCCCTGGCTCACACAAACGTTTACAAAGCCAGCTTACTTTATTGTGAACACACATCCTTCTCACATGCCTGGGGAGCACTGGCTAGCTCTGACTCTGGAGGAGAACGGTCAAGCCACCTTTTTCGACTCTTACGGGCTACCGCCAGATTTTTCTCACTACCCCTCAGACATTGTGTCATTTCTGAAAGACCGATCCCTGAAGATAACGTACCATAATCGCCAACTTCAGAACACCTTGTCAACCGTGTGCGGTCAGCAGTGCGTTCATTACCTCTGCCACGGGGCGTGTTGAATGTCTCTGCAACAAGTATTATCCTCCTACAGTGACGATGTTCTTAAAAATGAT
Organism: Leuresthes tenuis; assembly: GCF_036924035.1. NCBI lineage: Eukaryota > Metazoa > Chordata > Actinopteri > Atheriniformes > Atherinopsidae > Leuresthes > Leuresthes tenuis. The sequence goes on from NW_027325360.1 coordinate 33,644,931, forward strand.
GTGATGGTATGTAACTTTGTGAAAAAATATCAGAGATCCATCAGAAAGCACAGTGCTACCTCATTTCATCACGGAGCCTGTTCTTTACAGATGTTCAAAGAGTGCGACAAATTGTGAATGCATGAAAGTGATGACTCTGTAGACTCTGAAAATTGGAATCAATAAAAATTTTTATTGAGAACAAATGACGGTATCATTTTATTCATTTCTTACAGAAATTTATGATGAAAAGGTGACCCAGCGTGGAGGTTTTATCTTTTTATGCAAACAATGTTCATCTGCAGCCTCGTCTCGCTCACTATTTCCAGATCTTAAAAAATGTGGGGAGAGGGTTATCTTCTTCGGTTTTACAGATGGTATTTTCTCCATTCCGCTCGGCTCTGTTTTGAGACGACGGTATTGTTCACGGTCTTGCGGATTATTCACAGAGGATAAAGGTATGTTCAGTTCATTCAGGACATTGAGAAAACTTGTCCAGCCTGTTGGTTGCATGGTTTGGGTTTTTCTTTTAAAAGGGAGCAGAAGGTTTTTAAGTAAATCAACCAAATGTGATCCTCTCACAACCTGCCCCTGATAAACAAATTCTCCTCTGGTGGTCCAGCCATTTCTCTCAGATAATTTCCTCAAGATGTATTCACCATTTCTGCGATCGCGCTTTGGAAGGATTTTTAATACCTCACTCGCCGTTGCATCCAATTCTAGCTGATCGGGCTCGTGAACACAGTCCGTCTTACGGGAATCTGATTCAGGTATTGGATCATTAAGACTGTTTCGCTGAAGAGTCACAGTCATCCGTGGCTCCTCCATCTGACCTTGCTTGATTAGGGTGAGGTATCTTTGCAGCAGGGCGTCGTATTTCTTAATTTTTTCATAAGAGGTCATTCCTGACTTGTCGAGTATCGCTCTCATTTTATTATCCAAATCATCCTCCGCCATCTGTCTGATAGAAGTCTCTGACTGACTCAAGTGTTTGAACTGATGAGGTGAGATGAGAAACATCTTTTGTGCCGTCCTGAGCGACATGGTTCTTATCTTCTGTTGTTCTTATCTTCTAACGATTCCGACCACTAGATCCCCAATTACGGGTGCAAGAGCCGTTAGGATGGGGAGAATAAACCCACCTCCTTGACTTTTGAGAGCCAACTGCTTACGTTTTAAACCGGTTCTCTTATCAGCCAGCAGTCTGATAACTTTCTTTTGCTTTTTCAAACTCCGATACTGGGGAGGGGATAGCTTAATGTTACCCTTTAAAATATTCAGAGCAATCTCACACAAAGCTTTAAGAAAGTCGGGTGAACAATGGCCGAGAATGTCCTTACGTTTCTGAGGTGTGGTGTGGTACAGAGCTCTGAGTAACGGAGCATTCCTTTTTATACGGGCTGACATGATAAATTACTATGCTTTCGGAACATAGACAACTGGCCACTGACTAGGAAGTAAACCCGTTCTCAGTCTGTATTGTTCTGGGCATGAGTGGGTCAGGTCGACGATTAAATACCCGTGCGGCTCTCTGGTGGCGTCCTCAAAGCTCTCCAGGAAGATGACGGGCTAGTATATTCACCTGCAATCTGTCTCTGGGATTCTTAAACAGCACCAGGTAGTTACTGTTCAGGCTGATGATGCGACTGTATTTCCCTTGATGAAATACATTTTGAGTCAACATCATGACACTCATATTTCTGTGATGTCTGTACTGTGTGAACATTTTTACCACTTCAGGATGGTCTGAAGCCTGAAAAATAACGTCGTGCAGAATAACCAAGTGCTTACGATCAGGAGGGAACAGATTTTCATCTTCAAAAGAATGAGGCAATCCTTCCACAAATTTGATGTTTTTATTCAGCTGCTGCAGTTCAGCATACAATGGTTGGAAAGAGGTATAAATCCAAACAATATTATCAGGTACATCATCCATCACATGGTTACACTTTTTTAAAACACTTTTAACAAAAAACGATTTCCCACATCCGCTGGGCCCCACAACCAGACATGAAAAAGGAGTCTTTAGTCTGGGGTCAAAATCAATCTCCTTCATATCAGAAAATTGTGACATTTTTTTTTGTTTTTTTTCCCCTCTTAATCACCTTAATACCTTAATAACCGAAAGGCAGAGTTGTACCGTCAGGAAAAAGGCGTCTCTTGTCATACACCACCCGGAACTTTTTCAGGAATGTCGCATTTTTTAACAGAAACCCCTTTTTATCTCTTCTGATTGTACGCTGAGGGGTCTCGATCACCGTTTTTCTGGAGTCAGCCAAGTATCCCTCCACTAACTCTTTGACGCTGTCAAAGTTGACCTTCTCGCTGCATTCATGCGTCTGAGTGATGCCTTTAACGCGCATCGATACTTTTTTCTGATTTCTGGTCTTGTAGGCATAACTCTTGGGTCCTGCTGCAACAAATTCCTGAATTGTGTCATCCCCCAGCTCGTCGGTCAAATCCCCCAGATAGTTTCAGAGGAGTCTCACCTTTTTTCACCACATAGATCAGACTGTCTGTGTCTATGTAGAGAATTTTGTCCTGCATTACTTCCAGACAGCTGTACAGCTTTAAACGTGCATATGCGGTGGTAAATGCTGCAATGAATACATTGTTTACCTTGTTGGGAGGAGCGATGCATCATTTGTTGTAAGTCCACTGCACCATGCACATGTCACGGTTTAAAAAGTGGAAGTAGGCTATCTTGTATTTACCCGAGAACATGAAATTAAAAAATTAATTCGGGTCTGTGATGATGGTGGTCTGATGGAGGTCGTTCCTCTGCGCAAATTTCCCCCAGAAACTGTTCAGACACAGTTTAGCCACCTGTCTTTTAGCAGGGTTCACCTCTATTTTGCTGGTATCCAGCTGAATACCTTGATGGAGCTTGTAATCTCTGACGTACCTCAACTTACTCTCCTCATCAAGTGCATCAGCGGGATATCCTGAAGCCTCTTGTTTACCCTTAAGAAATGTGTGTATGTAGTCTACAAAGATTGAGCTACTGGTCCTGTCAAAGTGCCACACCTCAGTGATTTTAGCAAGACGATAACCAAGCTTTAACGCCTTGCTAAACTCCACACTCACCCACACACCTGTTAGTGCTCTCTCCTCATCGTTGCGGTTGCATGCACCTGCCTGGTTATTCATTTCAGCACAGGTGCGACAGAGAGTGAATACAAGTTTTCCGTGAGATGACTTGTAAGGTAAAACTGGGATAAACAGCCCACGCGGAGGGTAAACAACAGCTCTTATGAAACCAAAGTAGCTGTCAGGGTCATCAAAATCTTTGCAAATAATTCTGGGATGGCCGAGAAGGTAAGGAAAGCTGCAATTTACATAGGGGTAAAGAGAGGTAAAGTCAGCGTAGTGCAGTGGGTTTCATCTACCCCCGCACTGTACCTCAACCTGAGTGCGCAGGTCCGACCACCATACAGTGCTTGTCTGGGAGCGAGAAGTTCAGGGGCGTTAAAGCTCTTGAGAAATTCAATCACCTCCGGATGGGACTTTTTCATCTCAGTCCACTCGTGCTCCCACATGATATGCAGACGAAGACCATACACTGACTGAAGCACTCTCTCTCTCTCACGGGTCTCTGCATAGAACTGTTCAAATGGCGCCTTCCTCAGCAGACATGCGTCCTGAGGCAGATGGCAGACGGGGCAGCCGTGAAAGAAACAGCCGTAAAACTCAAAAGCTACCCTCACACCGTCAATTTCCGCATACCCATCTACGTGATAAGGGCCGATTCCCTTTCCCCCTGTGTTTAACGTGTGGCTAATCTCAATCCCTCTGCTAAATGCTAACCACTCCAACCACTGGATGGATGTGTTTGAGAAGGTTTTACTCTGCTGACTGTAATCAACGGGTGAAGGTATAGCCAAGGTTTTAGGCTGCAGAAAGTTGGCGGTAAAAACCTTCATACAGGCCGACGCGATCGTGATGGATTTCAGGGGGTCCACGCGCGTCTCGTTAAAGAATTGCTCGCGGAATTTGACACACCCCTTGAAGAGTATGTCTGCATAATCTTTGCAGTAAAGCATGCTCTGTTCATGAAATTTAAATGTACCTTTACACACTCCCCCGTACCATCTGTAGAACTCTCCCTGCTCACTGGGGCTCATGAGTTCTACAGAGTAGTAACTCGGTGAAGGAAAATTCTGTTCTGAAGAGAATCTGTGGCGAAAGAAACCTTTGGTATGATCACTGAAACCTAATGCTTTCGGCATCATACTCAGTTTCATAGCCAGGAATATTGATGAATCTCAAACCATAATCACAGTCTGTAAAACAGAGAATTTTACTCCCCTTTGTGATGAGAGATGGCTTCATACCTAGTTGCACCATGACGTTAAGGATAAGAGAGCTATCATATCCTCGTCCGTTGTGAGCAATAAACATGTATCCTTGGTAGCGTGGTCTCCTGAAATGGAGGAGGAATTTCCTGACACAATCCAATCCGTAGGCAGACCGCTCGACACCTTTCAGCGTTTTTGCACAGACCAGAAAGGGGACATGCACATCGTTCTGACCGACTAAGGATTCAAAATCATAAAAGATCAGTTTTTCGTCAAGCCGTTCGTCGGCGCTGCTAGGCTGAATGTAGCACTGGTGTCCACTGAGAGTTGCTGTAGAACCGGGGGTCAGTTTCTCACCACAGATTGTACATTTTAAACCTTCACACAGGTGGGGGGTTTTTACCTTAGTCATCGTAACGCGATAAAATCTCTTACACGTCGGACACCTTTTAATCAGATCACAATCACTCACTTGCATTCTGGCTCAGGGTCTCTCACGAGGTTCTTTGTGTCTGTTGTAGCACGACGAGTTACGACAGCTTCTGTTGCAATCACCACAAAATGCAGGACTGAGCTCTTGATTTGTACATGACGAGTCGCAACACACAGGACAGTAACCAGGACAGTAGTGTGAGTGTGGCTCATTGTAACTGGTGTAGCAGTGCTCGCAAATGTACCTCGACCCTATAAATCCTTTGAGGTTTTTTATTCCATAGTAATGGTTTTAGAGTAATAACAGAAAGAGAGGGCTTGATCGATCTCAAATTTACACAGAGCTCGATCATCCTTTGTTCTGTGAAACACCACAATTTTTCTGTTTAGGATTTTTTCAAATTTTCCAACATCACTGAAAGATACAGGCGTCTGATCAGCCAGGCCTGCCTGAAGCTGCCACTTGAAGCCTTCCGTTTGACGCCCCCTGTAGGGTTTCTTACTACCTGGAGGACTAACTCCAGGTTAGTATCAGAGGCAATCTCTGCGTTCGATTGAGTTAACTCGTCTAAAAAGTCCAGAAAGGCTTTCAGGATTACATCAGACTCGTCTGTGACAGAAACGGTAATGTGTTGAGAAATACTCTCACCTACTAATTCTAGCTGGACGACATCATTACATCTGGCGAGTGATCGCGTTGTTTCTGCCACTTCAATAAGATTGCTCATAACAGCTGAAGTGAACTCAGCGATGTTGGGCAATATATCAGGGCACCGACGCGGTATTGTGACGGGGCGTCTTATTTCAAGACAATTGAAACGTTCACGCTCAATCGGTGGAGGTGTATCTCTCTGATTCTGTTCAGGGACGGCTACATTCTCCTGATTCAAGCCCCTACCATGCTGCCGAGTTTGTTCTGCTGCAGCTGGAGAAGGTAAAGAAATAAGATTTGGTGAGACAGTATCTGATGCTGAAGCTGGAGAAGCACTATTTACTGAGGCTGTATTAAGTGATATGACACAAGGAGCTGGATTTGGTGAGACAATATTCGGTGACTCATTTTGCAAACTCAGGGCGGGTAATGGAGGCCCGTTTCAATTCAGGATTGATGATTCTAATTCATGTAACACGCTAATTTCATCATTTTCATCTTCTTCAATATCCGTAGGAGGTGACTGACAATCGACATTAAGGAGCGCATACTCCAACGGTGTAAAGTAATTCCACACATGAACCGGTATGGGAATGTTTTGCAAATTTTCCACAGCCTCGGATATTTCAGCCGGCACAGCCTGTTTGATTATCCATCTTTACACAGAATTGAGAATGGCTAAGAGGAGAAAAGATATCTACTTATATATATACACACATTTACTTTACTTCAAAATCACCTTCAAGTCACGGTTAATTTTCTGTATAAGAATCTTGCTACTTCTCATGAATGCCCGAGCTCTTGATTTTTCACGTTGGATGGTTCCTCCTCTTTTCCTCCACAGACGAGGGTCGGGCCGAATTGTAGGACTTATCCGTTCTATTGACAGGTTGGCCTCTGTGGATGAAGGAGAAATAATCATAAAATATTTTAAATATACCTGGTTCCGTGATTGTGAATGTTTAAAAAATAAAAAAATAAAAATAATAATAATAATAATAATAGATTTTTTTTTTTTAAAGTAGAGAAAGAAACTGCACCTCTGATTAACCCTCGGACAAGCGACAGCCTTGAGCGCACTCTAATGCTCCGTTGATTCTTTACCACGGACCTCACAGGAACTACAACATCAGATTCTGTCAAATTGAAACACAGTTTAATAGCACAAAAATTTATAAATAAATAAATAAATACAAAACCTTGCTTAAGTATACAGTATGTGAAATTTGCATAGATGTTACCATGTAATGCTCCCGTTGAAAGCAGCACAGAAAAGTGGACAGAGCAGTAATAATATATCAACTGGCTTATTTTACAGAGGGTTACACACTGCACTTCAGATGACTTCTACTGAAAAGGCTGCGCTCTTTTAACCACTACCCCAACCCACCCCCCTCACTCTCTCCCTATGCGTCACATCCGTGTTGATGACGTATGACGCTTACGCGCACACGTGAGAAAACAAAAACAAAGAATGATGAGTTTGGGTTTTTTTTAACTTACCCCGCAGATCAGGCTGATTATCGAGGGGTTCGGGGCTGTCCAATTTTATTTCAAAGACTTGATCCCCTCCCTCTCCGCGAACAAGGCCCGGCGCCTCGAATAGCTGCGCCGATATGCAGCCTAGTACACCGACAGCTTGTGTTCCTTCACGGGCGACTGTCTCAGGGCCGAAGCCGCTCACCGGCGAGTCCGAAACGTATTCTCGGTGGTGTGTGTAACACCGATGATTCCAACTGCCCGTCCTCTGTAGTAACACTTGGACACCCCGCTGAAAACTGATTGTTCTGAACAGGGAGCAGTCTTCGTCGTAGCCGAGATTTATTCAGAGAAAGTCCGTTTTCCCCGCTTGATGCGATGGAAGTCAGCTCTCCCTCAAACACGGCTGGGTTCTTCTTTCGGGGAAGCCCTTGCTCCGCACTGTTTAATAAATCTGTAAACAGTTACATCTGATGTTATTTCATTGAAACATTTCACTTGTTAAAGGTTATTAAAGTTAAAGAAACATTACCATAATCGGCTTGTGTCAATATGAAGTCATCCAAATCTTCCGGCTCTGGAAATTAACACTCTGTCATGATGTGGTAATATAATTATACACGCATTCATATGTTTATCATCAGATCGTTTTACTGACTGTTGAATAGTCCAAAGAGGCCCAAAGAACCGCCGGTTGGTTGTGTATGGATGTCAACTCTTGTTTCCCGTCCTAAAGAAGTTGTTTTTTACTATTACAAGTACTGAGATTTAAATATTTAAAAGATTTAGAGGAGACTTTTGCGTACCAGAGTCCATGATTCCAGTCCTGACGTGGTTGAGTCCCCGAGGTAAATGCCTGAACCATTTTATATAGTCTCAAATCCCCCTCCATAGATATAAGGGAGTGTTTTAAAAATTTCTTGAAGTGGTAATTTCAACTAATTTGTTCTTCACACATAGTCTACACCCATCCTACGGTTAGAAACAGATGTATTGAAACTGTTTACTTGTGGACTGAGACAGTGACACTTGATTGTTTGCCACACTGTACGCTGCATTCTTATGACCCCTGGCCATTTGTTCCTACTGTTCAGTGCCACAGTATGATGCATTCTTGTGAACATCATATATGTTCATCTGTTTACTTGTGAACTAAGACACAGACCTACACACAGACCTACGCACAGACGCACAGTACGATGCATTCTAATGACCCCTGACCACTTGTTCTTCACACTTACTCTACATCCATCCTACGGTTAGTAACAGATGTATTGATTCTGTTTACTTGTGAAGTAAGACACAGGCTGTTTCTCACCCAGTATGGTGCATTCTTGTGACCCCCTGCAGTTCAGTCTCATGGTATGAGTTGGTCAGTCAGAGAGAACCAGAAACATTATGGGCAACCTGGTCTATTAGTGAATTCTCTGTAGATCAACCCTTGATACCATATACACCATGAGTGCAAACTAAGAGGGAAACCTTTTTGTGTAATTTAAACTTACCCCTATTTGCTATAAATACCCCATCCTCCATTCAGTGTCACAGTATGGTGCATTCTTGTGACCCCCTACAGTTCAGTCTCATGGTATGAGTTGGTTAGTCAGAGAGAGCCAAATGTCTGTTACCCCCACCCACACACAAATCATCCTTGCATTCTTGCGACCCCCCACACGTCTAATTATTTTCTCATCTTTACCTTACAGGGACCGGTCTTTGAAGCTGTTAAAATGTTGACCGCTTCTACAACCGGAGTCTCACAAATGAGAGACCGCAGAGCACACATCCTCTCCGGTACCTGCGTAGATTTCTCCTCTACTCTCACTCTGCTTCTTGTCCTGGTCATCTTGAATCAGCTATCTCTCACGCCAAAGTCGTTCTCTACACACGGACTGTCTCAGGGTTTTTATCCTTTACTCGAAACCCCTCCCCTGTCCACCCATTGGCCCTCAAACCTGGGGTCGAACAATACCCCCCACACATTTAATTATTTTCTCATCTTTACCTTACAGGGACCGGTCTTTGAAGCTGCTAAAATGTTGACCGCTTCTACAACTTAACCTTTCCTATTAACCCTAACCCTTTCTCTTATTTAAACATTCAACTAATATATTTCTCACAACCTCCTGACCTTAGCTGTAATCATTCTTAACCCTAGCCATAAACTCCCCCTTCCTTAGATGTCAAAGGCCTCCTGAACAGATGGCTGATCTATGTCAAACAAAGGTCACACGTCAAAATAGCTTGATCGATCGATAAGAGGTCAAAAGTCATATGCCCAGATGTCAGCAAACGGATGTCAAACAAAGGTCACCTGTCATATTAATTTGATTGATCGATAAGAGGTCAAGGGTCACCTGTCAAAAAGAGTTTGATCGAAGGGAGCCTTTATTACTCTCTAATGTTATTTTCCTGTGTTAAACACAGAATACAATAAGAAACAGCTGAAGCATTGGTTAACAGTTGCATTATTTAATATAAATGTCACAGGTCATATGCCAGTTGTTGACTTAGTTTTGGGTTTAACTATTCAGTACTACGAACCACTCGGGGGCAATGTGGCTCCATAAGCTGATTAGTCATTTTCCAAAATAATATCATCCGTATCGTTCCACGTACGATCATGAAAAAGGTATTAAAATGCAGCTTGTGATATCACCGAGAACATGAAAGAACTTGTACAAAGATATAAAGCACATTTAATACAGTTTCAAGATTCAGCTAAAAAGTGATTCTGGGTGAGATCCTTTTGAGAGGTCCATGCTGCGACTGTCTCTGGCTTGAGTCAGAGTCAGGACAAACTGTCACCATTGTTTACTTTGAACCATATATGGTCAGAATGGTCCTATTCTGGTTTTCCCCAATACTCTCCTGAGAGGGTCCGTTGTTTGTTCAGCTTCATTAGCACTAAGCTATTAATGCATTTACCTAAATTTATGGCACAGGTCTGTGGAAAGAGGGGCTGAGAAAACTCCCCCAAAATGCTTTCGTGGGCAAGGGTTGTTGTAAATTTCTCTTCTTTGATGTAGAAATCCCCCATCTGGTATTTCCACACTGAGCATCCCCACAAAAAGCAGTCATTTAAAGTCTTAAGTTTGTATTAAATTCCACACTTGAGTTCGCTACAACTGTCTGATACGGTCCTTTGCTGGTTTAGATCATACCTACAAGACAGAGACTATTTTGTTTCCATTGGCAACTTTGTCTCCCAGAAGGTTGACATGAGGTGTGGGGTTCCTCAAGGTTAAGTCCTTGGTCCTCTCTTATTTAACCTTTACATGCTTCCCTTGGGAAAACTTTTGCGAGACAACAATGTCAACTACCATACCGTTTCAGATGATACTCAAATTTACATTCCCCTCTCTCCTGATGACTACAGCCCGATTGATTCCCTTTATCATTGTATCTCACTGATAAATGACTGGATGTCCCACAATTTCCTGCAGTGGATTCAATAAACAGGGGGAAATATATAGTGATTTATTTTTCCATTTTGTTTTTTTCATTACAATGGATTTAACATATGGCTTAGTTCCATGTCCACTGTTGCAAAACATTTAGGTTGGTCTGCTTTAAAACGCACGTCTGAGAACATTGACTTGATGACTTATCAAAGCAATGCAAAGGAAAAGAATGCTCAGTTTAAGTCACACAGGTTACTTACATCTTTATTGTGTTCTAAGATTTGCTACAGTGTAATTAGTTTTTTTTTTGTTGTTTTTTTAAAAGGTGGAACCAGTTTGCTAAAAGTCAAAGGATGTCTGTGTCCCACCTCGTCCTTCTCTTCTTACCTGTTGAAGCTTTAGCTGTCTCATGGGCACCTGGTCTCTCCCCACAATATTTTTTTGTTCAGCTGAAAGCTAAATAACAAAAGGGAATAAAGTGTTAATAGCACCATTCATACTGACAGTGGTTATCTAATTACACCACTTTTGTCCTGGCCTGATTATTTAATAAAACTTTATTTTAACAATTTGGTATTTTGAGAAATTATTTTTTTTTCTACTGGGTTGATTTTATTAAAAGTTCTTATTCCCTAAACAAAAGCATTAGCAAGTTCACTGTCAGCATGTACTGACAGTGATCTGCAATATTGATTTATCATACTGTACTATGGTATGTTTCATCTTCACAGAGAACTTACTTCAACAACCTGCCCCTCGACAGTTATGAGACCTTTTGCCTCCTTGATCATTCCCAGGGGAGTTAATGTTGATTGTCAAGCAGTTTCTGGGCCTCATTAAACAGCTCCTAGGAGACATGGACAGGGGAGCTGCGTAGAAACTGTTTTCCTATTAACAAAAATCATGTATGGGGGGGACCCTCTCTTTTGGGTGTTCTCCCCCCTCATGAAATAATCTTATCGTTTACTTTGGAGGACAAATCCTCCAAAAGTGTCATTTTTGTGACCGTATGGCCCTCAGAGATGACCACTGTCATATTTTCTCATTTTATGCAGCGGGGAGTGGCTAAGACCTCGTTGAAGTCCCAACTGAGGGTGCGCACCTGCTCCTTACTGCACATCATGTGCACATGTGGGGAATTTTCTTGAGCAGTACCTCTCGGAGTACCAGTCTGACAAGAAGAACACAAAGACTCCAACAGTTAACACACAACTTGCCTTATGGTAGAATACTGTAAATAAGAAAATATGTTCTATATTGTTAATAAAAATTGCTTACTATTTTGGGTTTTTTATATATATTTTTTCATCTCCAGCTGCTTTAAAATGTCTCCACTGTGAGATGAATAAAGGAACTCTTAGTCTTTTTCTTAAAGCTAGCTACAGATCCATGGGGATTTTTGGATTTATTTGAGTTAATTATATAACTTGTCTAGATAAAAATCTTTTTCTCATATATAACACTACATTGAACATAATCAATTATTGAACTCAAAATTGTAAACAAAATACAAAGGAAGTTGGGAAAATGTATGTAATTGAAATTGCTGTTTACTGTGAAATTACTAATTATTAGTGATAATGAGAACTTGTGACTACGTTCTTTCAAAATGCCGTACTTGTGGTTTACAGAATTCGGACGAAAATGACCGAATTACTACTTTTCCCATCAGGCACTGCGGGACTCAGCAGTTGATTTAGATCTTTTTCATAGTGCAGGAAAATAATGAAGGTCATATATAATGATTGAAATTTTATTATAATGATGTTAAATTATTATTAGTTAAGGGATTATCGTTACGGGTTCTCTTGTCTTTTTTTAAAGTTCTAACGTAGTTTATTGCGCCACAAGGGACGTTGGGAGGTGAGTGAGAGTGTGTGAAGGTTAAAACTGTGAGCCAGAGTTAAACCCCCTCTTATTGTGCCTCTTGAATAAACCGTTGATGAGAGCAAAATGTCTGCTGCTTGAGTCTTCGATATAAACATAATCTCTCTCGAAATATATATATTTCAATAGAGAGCCTCATTATATCAGTCAACAGCCGTTAACTATAATAAGTAGCGGTTTCGACGGTCGAGGCCAAGTCATGATTTTCTTTCCGCGGTCCCTCTCGCCCCCTAGCATTAAAAATAAAATTGATTCAGTCTGGCCTCCGCGGGTAGTTCAATTCCTGCTTCTCTCCTGTTCTCAGTCAGACAACAAACTATTATTTATTTCAGTTTTTCATTTTGGAAATATATTTTCATAAATGGAATGCTATTTAAGCTTAAAATTCCTTTCTTTGGAATCCCCCCCTACACACACACAAATGTGAGGAATTAATTATTTAATTATTATATTTATATCGAATAAATATAGCACTTTATTAACAAGCAAAACCTTTGAATAGACAAGTTTAGGCAATGGAAAAGTTTTCAGAAAATAAACTTACCTTACACGTTCAGGTCTTGATGCAGTTATGCCAAAATGCCCCCTGCTGTGACTGTATAGTGCTGTCAGCAGCCCTTTGATCTTCAGCGGGGGGGAAAACTGTCTTACTGTGCTGGGGTATTGGACGTGTTATTTTGTATTTTATTTTGTGTTATTTTTGTATTTTATTCTCTTTAAAGTGTCCCAGAAAAGTATAATGATATATGTACACATTTAAAAAAAATAAATAAAGGGAACACGGAAAAATAAGGCAAAGCAAGTTTATTTGTAGAGCACAATTCATACACAAGGCAATTCAAAGTGCTTTACATCTACATAAAATCACAAGACAAATAAAATCATTCCAAAAACATTTTTTAAAAAATCATTAATTGTTTAAATTAAAAGCAAAAAGTGCAGATTAAATACTTTCAGTTGTCATATGCACAGCTAAACAGAAATGTTTTCAACCTGGATTTAAACATTGTCAGAGTTGAGACCTGTCTCACATCTTCTGGAAGACTGTTCCAGATTTTAGGAGCATAAAACTGAAACACAGCCTCACCTTGTTTAGTCCTGACTCTGGGCACCAGCAGGAGACCCCTCCCTGAGGTTCTCAGAGTCCCAGTTGGTTCATTTGACTTAACGGTTACATGCTGCCATTCCGACATTGGCCTCCAATTATCGGAATGGCGACACTTAATTTTTTTATTAAACGTCCCGTCGTTCCGACACTTTTTTCTTCCTATGGTCGGAATGGCATGGTTTTTTTGGGGTTTTTTTTTAATACCATTTTTAATACCATTAAACCGCCATTCCGTTCCTTTTAATAGCCTATTTTTTTACCCAAAAACTAATGATATGCCGGCGCAAATACGCCCTAAAGTTTGGCGCACAAACTTTTGGCCCACAGCCTCGCAAACAAAGTTTAATCTATCAAAATCCCCTGAAATTTCAAATATAAAAATACATATATAATGTAACTCTGGCGAGACTAAAACTGATTAAGCAGAAATACAGTGTCAGTGAGCTGTCACAGCAGCCAGCTGGAGCGGAGCTCTCCACAGAGCCCATGCCTTCTTTTGCACGTAGGCATGCGTAAATCCAATTTTGACCACTTCATGCTGTTTATTCACTTTCTTGTGCGTATTATGGAGCTGTTTCGGTCCATGTTTGTAAGCCTTTTTTTCCTGGATTAAATTTTCGGAAGTTGAAACAAGTGGCATTGGAGTGTGTGATTGAAAATTACCACGGTCTGCTTCTCCTCCTCCAGTTGCTGAGACTTTGTTTTTCATAACGCTTATCTGTAAACATGTGTTAAACATATAAATTGCATGAACAGAAAGAAGGGACTCACCTGTTGAGTAACGCACATTTCCTTATACGGAAAGCCTTGTTGGAATGGTGGAACGTTTGAATGTCGGAATAACGGGTTGTCGGAATGGGTGTTGCCACCCAACTCTAACATGTCAGACAGTGCAGTTACATGCGGGCCATCGGATTAATGGCTAAATTACAATAAGATTGAGGTATTCAGTTCATGTAGACAGCTTAATCTGACAAGAAATTTAATCGTATCAGGTTACTTGCAATCAAATTAAGACCCTGAGATAACTCAATCCGATTGCCCACTGAACGTGCACGTAGACGACAGTGGATCGGATCAAGCGTTCTGGGCATGCTCAAGATTTTTTCCCGCGATCGACAATATTACTGTTGTTGTCGCCAACGTCAGAAAGAAACAACACGATGGAGAATGCGCCATTGTGCATCGTGTTTGTGCCATAACCAGCTCATCACAAATGTAGAGGGACGCAGCTTCATCTTGCTCTTTGTTCGCCATCTTTCTTGAATGCCTTAGTTTTGTTGTTGTTGGCGGTGAAGACGTCAACCGGAAGTGGGTCTATTAGCAATAGCTGAAATGGGTACAGCGCCACCTATCGTACCGGGGTATGACATGCTTTGTGCCAATGATTCAATTCATTCAGCACCATATATCCATGGATAATTACTCTTTCTCACATAAGGAGCATAATCCAACCATAGCTATAATCGAGTTAATCTCACCATGTAAACCTACTGAGAGATGTACTTTGGTGCTTGACCATGGAGAGACTTGTACACAAGTAGAGTTGTTTTAAAGTCTATTCACTGAATAAAAGGAAGCCAGTGCAGAGACCTGAGGACTAATGTTCTCATATTTCCTGGTTCTAGTCAAGACTCGAGCAGCAGCATTCTGGATATACTGCAGCTGTCTTACAGCCCGTTTAGAGACCAGTGAGCAGGACGTTACAGTAGTCTAATCTGCTGGAAACAAATGCATGGATTAGTCTTTCTAAGTCTGGTTTAGACTCTATTCCTTTTATTCTGGCAATGTCCTTTAGATGGTAAAGTGACACATCCTAGATCTCAATGAATGAAATGTTCCATTTGAAAATCGTTATTCATTACATAGTGGAATGTGTTAAACTAAATAACATAAAAATGATCAATAAAAATCCAAATTATTATCCCATGTGGAGGTCTGGATTTGGAATCCTACTCAAAATAAAAGTGGAAAATCACATTACAGGCTGATCCAACTTCAGTGGAAATTCCTCAAGACAAGTCAAAATGAGGCTCAGTCGTGTGTGTGGCCTCCACGTGCCTGTATGACCTCCCTACAACACCTGGGCGTGCTCCTGATGAGGTGATGGATGTTCGTCTGAGGAATCTCCTCCAGAGCTTGATTAAAGCATTAGACAACTCCTGGACAGGCTGTGGTGCGACATGGTGTTGGTGGATGGAATGAGACATGATGTTCCAGATGTGCTCAACTGAATTCAGGTCTGTAGCATCAATGCCAGCTACATGAGGCTGAGCATTTTCATCCTTCAGAAGGAACCCAGGGCCCACGGCACCAGCATATGGTCTCACAGTGGGTCTGAGGATCTCATAACGGTACCTAATGGCAGTCAGGGTACCTGTGTGGCCCTCCAAAGAAATGTCTCCCCACACCATTACTGACCCACCGCCAAACCGGTCATGCTGGAGGATGTTGCAGGCAGCAGAACGTTCTCCACGGCGTCTCCAGACTCTGTCACATGAGCTCAGTGTGAACTTGCTCTCATCTGTAAACAGCACAGGGCGGCGCCAATGGCGAATCTGCCAATCTTGGTGTTCTTTAGCCCTGCACGTTGTTGGGCTGTGTTTATTTTTTTGAACAGTGTATATTTCTTTTTTCTTGGTTGTCTGTCATCATTAGTGTCCTCCTCATTTTTTGTTTTTGTTTACCACACAAAAACAAAAAGGCTGACGGCTTTGTGGTAAGACGTGTTGCATCACTTCCTGTCTCTTTGTGTGTGCACTGTCATATTTCTTGCTCCTCTTGAACTATTAATAATCACCTTTTTTCTCCCTATAATTTACACATCTTGCACAGTTAACTCTATCGCATACTTGTTATATTCTAACGCTCACTCTTACAGATCTTTAGTTTTTAGCGGTGTGTCTGGTTCTCTAGCTTAGCATGGCTGCCAGTTCTCTTCCTCCATCTCCTGCTTTCACCTGCTCCGTGTGTCAGATGTTTAGTTACTCCTCTGCTTCCTTTACTGGTAATGGTACATGTAACAAATGTAGTCTTTTTGTGGTTTTGGAGGCAAGTTTATCTGAATTGGAAGCTCGACTCTGCACTGTTGAAAACCACCTGATAGCGAGCCAGGCCCCTTTAGTCAGTGTGGAGCCACCTAGCATAGCTAGCTCTGTTAGTCGTCCCCGAGCAGATCCCGAGCAGCCGGGACTTAAGAGTGGCTGGGTGACTGTCAGGAAGAGGAGTCATAGTTCTAAAGTCAAGCCCGTGGTTCACCATCAACCTGTCCATGTTTCAAATAGATTTTCCCCACTCAGTGACACACCCGCTGAGGACAAAACCCTGGTAATTGGCAGCTCTATAGTCAGAACCGTGGCTTTAGCGACACCAGTGACCATAGTCAAATGTATTCCAGGGGCCAGAGCGGGCGATATAGAATCCTATTTAAAACTGCTGGCTAAGGATAAACGTAAATACGGTAAAATAGTTATTCACGTTGGCGGTAATGACACCCGGTTACGCCAATCGGAGGTCACTAAAATTAATGTTGCATCGGTGTGTAATTTTGCCAAAACAATGTCGGACACCGTAGTTTTCTCTGGACCCCTGCCAAATCTGACCAGTGATGACATGTTTAGCCGTATGTCCTCATTCAATCGCCGGTTGTCTAGATGGTGTCCAGCAAACAACGTGGGCTACATAGATAATTGCCAATCTTTCTGGAGAAAACCTGGTCTGATGAGGAGAGACGTCATCCATCCCACTTTGGAAGGAGCGGCTCTCATTTCTAGAAATATGGACGAATTAATTAACTGAACAAAAACATCAAACTATTAAATGTGGTTTGCTGAATATTAGATATCTCCTTTCGAAGTCTCTCAAGACTTAGTGATCTCTAAGGGTCTAAGCATTTCAAAGATTACTGTGTCTGATGTGGGCCCGTCTGACCATTCCTGTGTTTTCTTTGAGAGTACGATTTCAGTGCACACAAATGTCTCAACAGCAGTGATCTCAAAACGGTGTATAACTGAAAACAGTAGTGAGATCTTTAACCAGGTCTTCTCTTTAACATCTGCTCTGTCCGGGGGTTCAGTCAGTGAGCTCGTCAGTAGCTTCAATACTAAAATGTTAAATGTTATGGATACTATTGCTCCCATTAAGGTGAAGGTTATCTCTGGAAGGAAGAAGTCTCCATGGCGAAATTCCACACTGGTGAAAAATGGGAAAAGAGAGTGTCGGAAAGCTGAGCGCAGATCGAGAAAAACAAATCTCCAGGTTCATTATGACATCTATAAAGAGAAACTTCACTCTTATAATTTACAACTGAGGAATGCAAGGAAGTCCTACTTCTCTGACAGCATCACCAAAAACAGTCATAATGCTCGGGCCTTATTTGCTACAGTTGACAGGCTAACAAATTCTCCTGTATCAGTGGCAACTGAACTTCATTCCACCATGGCCTGCAATGACTTTGCCAAATTCTTCATAGACAAAGTCCAAAATATTAGACAAGCAGTTGGTACATCAGCAGCAGGTTCAGCATATGTACTGTGTCCACCGAAAACCGGTTTAAACACTATGACACTATTTAAACCCATTAACAGTAAAGACCCGGAGGACATCTTACGTCAGCTGAACTCCTCCTCTTGCTGTTTAGACATCCTGCCAACAGGTTTTCTCAAAGGGGTCTCAAAGACTTTGGAGTCAGACCTGTTACTGATTGTGAACTTGTCCTTAACGTCAGGTGTGTTTCCAGAGCCACTAAAAACCGCTGTAATTAAACCTCTGCTGAAAAAGGACAATCTTGACAAGACGCAAATGAACAACTACAGGCCCATCTCAAATCTCCCATTTTTAAGTAAGATCATTGAAAAAGCGGTTTTTCAACAGCTTAATTACTTTTTAACACAAAATAACTGCTATGATACCTTCCAGTCAGGCTTTAGACAGCACCACAGCACTGAGACTGCTCTGACAAAGTGTTTAATGACATATGTCTGAATACAGACAGTGGAAAAATGTCAGTCTTAGTTTTACTGGATCTCAGTGCTGCCTTTGATACAGTTGACCACAATATATTACTCAAACGACTGGAGAACTGGGCTGGTCTTTCCGGAAGTGTACTAAACTGGTTTAAAACATACTTAGAGAACAGGAAGTACTTTGTGTCAATAGGTAACTTTACATCTGAGCAGACAAGAATCACATGTGGAGTTCCCCAAGGTTCCATCCTGGGACCTCTTCTGTTTAACATCTACATGCTCCCACTGGCACAGATTATAAAAAAACAACCAAATAAACTATTATAGCTATGCAGATTACACACAGATGTATATAACAATGTCACCAGGAGACTGTACAGGCCCATGGAAAATGCATTGAGGAGATTAATGACTGGATGTGCCACAACTTCCTCCAGCTAAACAAAAACAAAACTGAAGTAATTGTCTTTGGAGCCAAAAATAAATGATTGAAAGTCACCACAGAGCTTCAATCTATAAATCTAAAAACTACACACCAGGCCAGAAATCTGAGTGTAGTGATGGACTTAGACCTGAATTTGGACAAACACATTAAGGCAATAACAAAGTCAGCCTATATCACCTTAAGAATATATCAAGGCTAAAAGATCTGATGTCTCAGCAGGACCTGGAAAAACTAGTCCATGCATTCATCTTTAGTAGGCTGGATTATTGTAACGGCATCTTTACAGGTCTGCCTAAAAAGTCAGTTAGACAACTGCAGCTCATTCAGAACTCAGCTACTCGAGTCCTCACTAAGACCAAAAAAGTGGAGCACATCAGTCCAGCTCTGAAGTCTTTACACTGGCTGCCTGTCCATCAGAGGATAGACTTTAAAGTTCTGATGCTGGTCTATAAAGCTCTGAATGGTCAAGGACCAAAATACATCAGTGACCTCCTGACCCAGTATGAACCTTCCAGACCCCTCAGGTCATCTGGATCCGGTTTTCTATCAGTTCCCAGAGTCAAAACCAGACATGGAGAAGCTGCATTCAGCTTCTATGCTCCACATGTCTGGAACAAACTCCCAGAAAGCCTCAGATCAGCTGAAACACTCAGTGTATTTAAGTCCAGGTTGAAGACACATCTATTTTCAGCTGCATTTGAATAAGCTTGAGTTTAAAAACGGAATCATATTTTAACTATTGATTTTATCTTTCATATATATATTTTTTTCTGATTTTATCTATTGTTCTTCTTTCTTTCTTTTGTTTAAATTTTAAATCATGCTTTTTATTTCTTCTGTTTTAATGTCTCGGTAAAGCACTTTGAATCACCTTGTTGTTGAATTGTGCTATACAAATAAACTTGCCTTTCCTAGTGAATGATTTGATCTGTGATCATCATATTGATATATTTTATCTAACAGAAACCTGGCTGCAGCAGGAGGATCATGTTAGCATTAATGAATCAACTCCCTCTGACTATTTAAATGTTCACGTTCCTCCAACCACAGGCAGAGGAGGAGTGGCAGCTATCTTCAGATCAGGGTTACTAATCAGTCCTAGAACCAAGATTAGTTTTAGCTCTTTTGAATCTCTGATTCTCAGTTTTTCCCACCCAAAGTGGAAATCACAAAAACCTCTTGTGTTTGTTGTTGTGTATCGTCCACCTGGCCCTTATTCTGAGTTTCTGAATTCTCAGTTTTTATCCCAGTTAGTGCTGAGTACAGATAAAGTCATTGTAGTGGGGGACTTTAATATTCATGTAGATGTTGAAAATGACAGCCTAAATATTAACTTTAATTCTATATTAGACTCTTGGATTTTCTCAAAGTGTTCACAGACCTACTCACTGCCTTAATCATACCCTTGACCTTGTGCTTGACTTATGGCATTGAGAGTGAACAGTTAAACAGTTAATCTTCTCTCTGTTTCTATCAGAGATAAGATTAATGGAATCCTTCCCACTATTATCACTGATGTATCATCAAGTAGAGCAGCTTTAGAAGTATCTTTCGAACAACAGCAATAGTCTCTTCTAAACCATCAACTTGTATTTTAGACCTAATCCCAACCAGACTGTTCAAGAAGGTTTTCCCCTTAATTGACACTTCCATATTGGATTTGATCAATCGGTCTTTCTTCACAGGATATGTACCTCAGACTTTTAAGATTGCTGTAATTAAACCTTTACTTAAAAAACTCTTGATTCAGAAGTGTTGGCTAATTATCAACCTATATCCAATCTCCCTTTTTTGTCTAAAGTTCTGGAAAAAATAGTTGCAGTTCAACTTTGTGATCATTTACATAGAAGTAATCTGTTTGAAGAGTTTCAGTCAGGCTTCAGAGTGCATCGTAGCACAGAAACAGCACTGGTGAAAGTTACCAATGATCTCCTCTTAGCCTCTGATAGCGGACTTGTTTCTGTACTTGTCCTGTTGGATCTCAGTGCTACATTTGATACGATCGATCACAGCATTCTGTTACAGAGACTTGAACATGTTATTGGGATTAAAGGAACTGCATTAGGCTGGTTTAAGTCATATTTATCTGATAGATTCCAGTTTGTTCTTGTAAATGAAGAATCTTCCTCACACATT
The DNA here is from genome assembly GCF_036924035.1 of Leuresthes tenuis. Lineage (NCBI taxonomy): Eukaryota > Metazoa > Chordata > Actinopteri > Atheriniformes > Atherinopsidae > Leuresthes > Leuresthes tenuis. The sequence goes on from NW_027325360.1 coordinate 33,665,715, forward strand.
GGAGTTCCTCAGGGTTCTGTACTTTGACCAATTCTTTTTACTTTGTACATGCTTCCATTAGGTAACATTATTAGACAGCATGGCATAAATTTCCATTGTTATGCTGATGATACTCAGCTGTACCTGTCTATGAAACCAATAGGTTGGTCAGACTACAAGCCTGTCTTAAAGACAAAGACCTGATTGACTCAGAACTGTCTGCTTCTAAATTGAGACAAAACTGAAGTTTTTCTCTTTGGACCTGAGCGCTTCAGGGAGAAATTGTCTAGTTATATAGTTAGTCTAGATGGTATTTCCTTGGCTTCTAGTTCTACAGTGAGGAACCTTGGAGTTATTTTTGACCAGAATTTATCATTTGATGCACATATAAAACTGGTTTCTAGGACTGCCTTCTTTCACCTTCATAATATTGCTAAAATCAGGAACATCCTGTCTCAGGGTGATGCAGAGAAACTAGTTCATGCATTTGTTACTTCAAGATTGGACTACTGTAATTCCTTATTATTGGGCTGTCCCACATATTCTCTGAAAAGCCTCCAGCTGATCCAAAATGCTGCAGCCAGAGTTCTGATGAGAACTAACAGGAGATATCATGTTTCTCCAGTTTTAGCTTCTCTTCATTGGCTTCCTGTTAAATTCAGAATAGAATTTAAGATTCTTCTCCTCACATATAAAGCTCTTAATGACCGAGCTCCATCATATCTTAAAGATCTCATTGTGAGATATTTTCCTAACAGAGCACTTCGCTCCCAAACTGCAGGTTTACTTGTTGTTCCCAGAATTTCTAAAAGTAGAATGGGAGGTAGAGCCTTCAGTTATCAGGCCCCTCACTTGTGGAATAAGCTTCCAGTAAATGTCCGGGAAGCAGACACCCTTTCCACTTTTAAGATTAGGCTTAAAACTTTCCTTTTTGATAAAGCTTATAGTTAGGGATGGCTCAGGTAATCCTGAAACATCCCATAGTTAAGCTGCTTTAGGCTTAGACTGCTGGGGGACCTCATCTGTCACACCTTTCCTCACTTTGCTCTCTTTTTCCCCCTGTTTAATTTCTCAAATGATATTATGTACAGACTGGCGACCTTTCCAGGGTGTACCCCGCCGTTCGCCCAATGACTGCTGGGATAGGCTCCAGCCCACCCACTACGGATTGACGGTATAGAAAATGGATGGATATTATGTACATGTGACATTATTGTGGTTATTAACTTGTTTCCCTGTTCCAACAGGTATCCTTTGAATGGTGTTATGGTGTTTTCCCCCCTCTTTTCCCTCTTTTCTGTCTTCTCAAACCCCAGCTGGTCGAGGCAGATGGCCACCCTTCCTGAGTCTGGTTCTGCCAGAGGTTTCTTCCTGTTAAAAGGGAGTCATCCTTTCCACAGTCGCCACAGGCACGCTCAGGACGGGAGATTGGACTGAAGACAAGTTTCGGTGCAATCTGTTGGTTTCCTTAGCTAGGATATTATTTTTTTAATTGGCTCTATATGAATTAATTGGATTATGATTACAATGAATTGAATTCCAATTGGCTTGAATTGGAATATATTACTTAAATGCCTTGAGATGACAATTGTTGTAATCTGGCGCTATATAAATAAATTGAATTCAATTCAACAGTTCCAGCAGACAGAAATATATTACTGTGGTAGATGGATTTAGTGTTTCAGACAGATTTAATGAGACCAAGCTGATTTCAAATCTCTGAACCCTCTTTTATATAAAGTGTTGTGATGCTGATCAGGAGCTCATCAGCAGGAGTGGGATGACACATGCTTCTGGTAGCTGGATTAAACTTCTAGACAGTTCAATTCAGTTTTATTTATATCATTTTAGCAGAGCAACAATAGAGTCCATAATCAGGTATGGCATCACCTGCTGGTTTGGTAACCTCACAGTCAAATGCAGATCTCAGATCAACTCTCTGGTGAAGACAGCTTCGAAGATCATGGGCCCACCTGCCCTTTCCTCTCCACAAGACCTTTTTGAGCAGGCTGCTATCAAGCAGGCCAAAAACATCCTCACTGACACATCACATGTGCTCAGTCCAGAATATACATTATTAATGTCAGGAAGAAGGTACAGGGTTCCACTCTGTAAACATGATCGCCTCAAATACTAATTTCTCCCCCGATCCATTAAGCTCATTAATGACCAGCTAGGGGAGGAAGAAAAGTGGACACAGACACAGGGTTTTCAGAATAAGTTAGTTTATTTATTTAAACCACTTGTATGTCTCCAGGTCAGAAATCACTGGGCTATGGAAGTCTAACACACTTCCCTCAATAACTATGATGAGGGCAGTGCAACTATAAAACTTATCAAAATACTACTCACTCCACTCCAAGAGGAAAACTGAAAGAGCGATAAAAGTTTTAACAAAATAACTTGGCGCTCTCTTCTAAAGAGGCAATACGAAATCAAACTTTCTCCTGTAAAACGGAGGCACTATGAAAAGTTACAAGAAACCAAAATCACTCCACTAACAGAAGCACAATGACAAGATTATCAAACCCAAGACAGGCTAAAAAACAAAAGACCTCACTGGGACGTAACAAAAAGGAAAGTAAGCTGAGGCCGAAGTAGTGGCGTATAGGTGTATTTTTCTGAATGTATTTTGCACATCGTGTCAGATTGTTTTGAGTGTATTTATTGAGTTTTTGAGTATGTCTACATGTTTTTAGTGTTTTCTTTTTTGTATTGCACTCCACTTCTTGAACCATGAGTGCCAGAAGGGACAGGAGAAGCCAGCTGTATCATTTTCATTTTGCTCCTGTGTAGGGTTTGCTTTTTATGGCAGTTTTAAAATGAGTTTTTCACATTGATTTCATTGCTCAGCCTGTTTGTAATGTAAAAGTATGGGAGCTGGAGTGCACATCTCTGCGCTCAGATGTGATTTGTGAGAAATCTGTGAGGCCAAGCTCAATGAGAGTGTTGGGGGTGAAAGAGGACAAAAATACCTACGTTTTGATGTAAATTTGTCTAGGTCGGGCAGATATTTTGGAGGTGAGAGGCATTTGTTGCAGGAAGTTTTTTTTTTCTTTTTTTTATCATTATAGAGTGGGAGTTAGAGGGTGAGAGGCATGAGAGGAAGTTCTCCGGCTTCCTAAAACGTAAACTGCCATTGTGTCAAAGCTGTATAAGCTATTAACAAGCCCTTTACCACAGTTAAAGTTGAGTCTTTCTTGTCACATATAAACGTTGAGTGATGTCTCTATGATGCCATATGGCTGGGTTATGAGGCCTCTAAAATAGGGCAAAATAGGTTTGGGGCTCATTGTGTGCCACTGCTGGCTGCTCCTTCATAAAAATCAAGAAGGAGCAAAAATTTTCATGTTTTTTAAACTGTCATATTTCAAAATTGGCTTAATATTTGAAGAAGCTGAATCAATTGGTAATAGCTGAATGTCTTGTGACCTGTTTAAAGTTTGAATGGTGTCTCTAGCTAAAAATATGCAGGAGTAGTTCGGTTGGAAAGTGGAGAGCATTTGAAAGCATTTCCCATTCATTTGAATGACAGGAAAATCTGAATAAAAGTTAAGTATCTTAAAAAGTATAAAAGTTAGAAACACCAACGTATATTCCCATAATCTGTTGAACAAACTGAACATTTTGATACCACAATTGTTCAAATCGGTGAAAGCATAAAGAAGTAGTTAAACATCAAATGTACGGAAGAACTAAGAAGTTGGAATAAGATTAAAGGGAAACAGGAAAACAACTGCACGGTGGTGTGGTGGTTAGCACCCTCTTCTCACAGCGGGAGGGTTCCAGGTTTGATCCCCAGCTGGAGCCTTTCTGTGTGGAGTTTGCATGTTCTCCCAGTGTATGCGTTGGTTCTCTTCCCACCTCCCACCACCCAAAAACATGCATGTTAGGTTAACTGGTGACTCTAAAATTGTCCTTAGGAGTGAGGGTGAGCGTGCATGGTTGTTTGTCTCTATGTGTCCCTGTGATGGACTGGTGACCTGTCCAGGGTGAACCCCGTCCACCCAATGACTGCTGGGATAGGCTCCAGGCCCACGCGCGACCCAACCCACGGACTAAGTGGGTATAGAAAATGGATGGATGGATGGAAACAGGAAAACCTCATGCACACTTGCAACAGGGGACTGGATCAAAAGGAAGTTTCAATGCAATCTGTTGGTTTCCTTAGCTAGGCTACTTTTTAAAATTGACTCTGTATGAATTGGACTAATTTGGAATTTAATTTGATTTAACTTGACCCAACTTACCTCTAATTGGCCTGTATCTTTAGTGCCTTGAGATGAGATATGTTGTGATTTTGCGTTAACTAAATTGAATTTAATTGAATTTTACTTCTTCTGAGCAACCTGGAAATCTCCCAAACTTGTAAGCTTTAAGACATTTTATTTTTTATGAATGAACAAATTACCTGCAAGTGGGATCATGGTAGTCTGCTTTGTTTTATGATCTTTAGAGCTCGTTTCTATATTATCAAAATTGGATAAGTACATTTTGTAAATGTCTTATATGTATTACTCTAAACCTCCAACCAATACCCAATACCAATACATGTGACCTCAACTGGTCAACGTTTTCATTACTGATTTGTAGAAACAAGATAGTGATTTCATCAAGATGGTGTGTGAGACACCATTGCATAGTAACTAGAAATATATCATGCCTCTGTTTTTTATACCTGTATCAACCTAACCCTAACTCTTCTCAGTTGTAGTGAACATGTCATCTGTCACTTGTATGAGTGCCATTGCCACTGATCTATTTGTTCTAAAAATGTATTGGCATTCATTCAGTGACTTTTGATCTGATTCCAGAATGGGATGTGAACCCTAATATTAGTCAAAAGAACTTGATTTGACAATCAAGATGTGTAGTCAGTCAGTGTCCTGTTCATAAAGTCAGCTGGACTCCCCTTTGTTTTTTGACACTGACACTGGTGCTGAGGATGATGTTGGTCTGTTGATGAGGAAATCTTTGATCCACAGGGGGGTTCCCTGCTGTAATGTGTGAGTTTGTCAACCAGCTTATCTGGATGGAGTTGAAGGCTGAGCTGAAATCAACAAACAGATCCTGATGTATGTGTTGAGATTTTCAAGATGACTGAGAGCTGTGTGTAGTGCTATAAAGATGACTTTGTCATTGGATCTGTTGGGCCTGTACACGAACTGGTGTTGGTCAAAACAAGAAAGAATGCACTGTAGGTCATCAAAAGACCTGCATTTCATGATTACTGGTGTGAGAGCAATAATCATTCAGAGTTGTGACAGCAAACATTTTAGGCAGTTTTAAGGCAGGAAGAAACTGTAGTTTGTTGTAATGAATACTTAAAGATCTTTCTGAAGACAGTAGAAAGCTGGTTGGCACATGCAGCCCGGAACATCATCCGGCCCAGCTGCCTTGTTAATGTCTCGGGTTCGGGGGAACCTTTCTGCCCTGACGGAATGTTCACCGCTTGTTACATGAGGACTCCTGGGAGAAGTGGAGGGTCGTGTGCCTGGTGATTCTTTCCGTTGAGGACATCGAGGATCTTTACATATTCGGAACCATGATAACAGGCTATCTGCTGATTGGATTCGGCATTGCCCTGGTTCGGAAGTCGGAGACAGCGACCAAAGGCCCCAAGCTGCCCAACATGATTGTAGCAGTGGGCAGAGCTGTTGGCGCTCAGACTGTGGTCATTAACCACAATATGGAAAACATCTTGGAGAAGCTGGTGGCTTTGCAAAGGCGTATGGATCATTTTTGTGACCAGAATGGACAAACAGAGTAAGTCGTACCCATTCATTCCATGCCTGCTGAAACAAACCCCCCTTGAGATCGCTGCTGTGAGACACTCTGAACTGCCTTTTCCTCCCTCCCTTCCTTCACGCACATCTGGTGATTGTTGATTCCATCTGGGACCCGATCAAGGACTTCTCCATGGCAACCTGTTGTGTTATCGCGATAACATCCTATGAACTGAGAAACTAATTGTGTGCTAGACAAAGCGGCTCTCTGGGCTTATGGACACACATGCATCTACTGACATGCAGATATGCAGCACACACCCCTACTCCCATCCCACGCCTATGTAGCGAACTCAAGTGTGGAATTTAATTCAGACTTAAGACTTTGGAAATCTCCCACATTCTGGTGTGGAGATGTTCGTGTGTAAGGACCAGAGATCCTCAGATTTACCTTTGCCCATGAAAGCATTTTGGGGGAGTTTCTCAGCCCCTCTTTCCACAGACTTGTGGCATAAATTTAGGTGAATGCATTAATTACCTAGTTCTAACTAAGCTGAACAAACAACGGACCCTCTCAGGACAGTATTGGAGAAAACCAGAACAGGACCCTTCTGACCCTATCTGGGTCAAAGTAAACGAAAGGTAACATTTGCTCTGATTCTGATCCAAACCAGAAGCAGGTGCCTCGTGGAACCTTTGAAATAACCTCACCCAGATTCACTTTCAGATGAATCTTGAAACTGTATTAAATGTGCTTTCACAGTAAATTTTGCGGTGTCAAATCAACACTTAAAGAGTTCAATTTAACACTGTTTCCGAGTGTATTTGGTCCTTACCAGAATTGGTGTTAAATTAACTCTTTCTATAGTGTTAAAATTTCAAAGTAAAATCAACTCAAAATTTAGTAAAAAATTAACACTGGCTATCACTGGACAGTGTTAATGAAACTTAACACTACAGGTTGAATAACTCTGGAGAGAGTAAATATGACTCTCAGCAGTGTAGGATGGTTACCCTACTGTGGTGACAATTTAACTCTAATTCTAATTAATTCTAATTAATTCTAATGCTTTTTAACTCTGCATTGAGTTATTGAAGGTTAACACTGAAGGCTAATATAACTCAAAGTGTTCATTTTACACACTAATGTGTTGATAATTTACTCTGTTGCAGTGAAAAAACAACTCAGTCAATTCCTAACACTGCACAGATAAATATGTAGTGTTATTTTTGCACTTGTGTAGTGTCAAATTGCCTCCATCCACAATAATTAAATACTTTGAAAATGTTTAACTTCCCACTTTTTATTGTACAACTCACTTTTTATTGTACAAAAATCACCTTTTGAAGATGCATTTAACATTTGTAATCAACCTTTAGTTGTACAAGTGTACTTAACTGTTCACATTCTGCATTTTAGAAAAAAAAGATGAATAGTTGTGCAATCGGTGTGCATGTGCCTGCCGTGCCAGGAACCCAATACAACATTCACTTTTGGAAAAACATATGCCACAATCTAACAGTTACAGTAAGGTCATGTAACAGTGTACTTGCCGTGCCATTACAGGGCTCCAAGTGCACTGTAAGTCTGCATAAAAACAAAATATTACATACATTACATAAAACACAACTGTTAACTTTTGGTCAGCCTAACAACGCCACCACTTGAGAACATTGACCCTAAGTCTGCATAAAATGGCAATATGGAACAATATCTGTCGTACCATACTTCATTTGAACATCAAATGGTTTGGAGTAAAAAAGATAATTTATATGCAACCTTGTCTGGATGTAGCCTGACCTTAAAGGCGTGGTAATGGTCATCAAAACACATTGTTTCCATCAATTTTCCACAGAGCAAAACAAAGTCATCCTTCACAGCAATTGTGTTGATCTTACAAAACACAGATATCTCACATGCTACCTCAGTACATATAATGAAGTCACAACGTACTCTGTACCGTGATACTTTATCCATTTAGCAGAAAACACACTGGTTGACAAAACAGTTCCAAGTTTTTCAGCAATTTCTGCACCCTGTTTTAACTCAGTGTCATCAAGTGTCATAATTTTTCCTGGACCTACAATTAATCTTTTCTTGCTAAAAGATTCATGATACATTGCCATATAATTTTGATGCTTTTTGGCTAATGTTGTTGTAATGTTCTTTGAAAATATGTTTGTCCTCGAAACGCATGCACCATGTATGCAAAATCGGACCAACGTACCTTATGCTACGAGGATAATGTATCATGAAGTGATGCTTTGGCAAGAGATTTTTTTTCAGGAAATAATTGCTTGAACAGCCGATGATGATCAATGATTAAATGTTTGAGGTATATGGTCATGCCTTCTGACAGGACAGGTGAAAATACAATGTTAACAATAAGTAGAAGCATAAGTAGGAGATGCCAGTGTTCATCTGTCTCGATCAAATCACCAAATAGTAAAGGCATATTGCGTAACAAGCACCAAGACTGTATAGCATTCAACCCCAAATCATTACTTCCATCCATCAAGTTGTCTGTTGGCAGAGGTGGACGGTTTCGCTGCTGATTGAAACCATAGGCATATGCATGTATTCTACCAGTCACTTGTTCAGCACTTAGGAAGTTGCCTTGAATGTACTTCAGAATCAGTTTCACCTCAAACTGACCAACCCCCTCTAAAACATCATGCATTATATCTACAGAGAGGTTGTTGGCTGTCTTGAAATACTCCAGTGAATTCAACAGACAACTGCGTTTCACACCATATACATGAGGCAGCCTAGGATCTGTTTGTACAGTCTGACAGCGCTGTGCATGCGCATCAACAGTTATTAAAACAACTTCTGGATCATCTTCACAGAATACAGTTTGAAAACAGTGTTTCTCAAGGAGACAGAAACGACAGCAATATCGTGCCCTAAATGACTCTACAAAGCCAAATAGACCATGCAAACAAAAATTGTCGCCAGTGACTTGAACTACAGTAACATGAATCGCATGTTCAAAAGTTGGAATTTGAAGTCCATCTGTCTCAAGCACTTTCCGATCATTAATAAGTGGTTCAAGTATCAAATTAAAACTGTCGTTTTATGTCTTGTGCATGGAATAGAGCACACAAAAGGATATTAATCAAAGATGAATTAAAGATTGGGGGGAAATTTCTCAAAGTAAAATATATAGCACCTAATTTATGTAAACCTCTTTTGGGTCCCAAGACATTTGCAGTTTCAAAGTCATCATAAATCAGCTGAATCTGCAAGGCATCTTTTTCAATAGAAAATAGGGGACTTTCTTTAAAATAGGTGGAATCTCTCAAGTCTGCGTACACACCGTCCTAGGGACTATACCTGGGCTTGATCAAGTCTGCAAATTCTTTTTTTGTAAAATACTCTTCAGTGTTTCCAAAATTGGAACATATGCAAACATATCGGTTTCAATGACTTGGTCATATGTCCCAGTAGTTTTGTTTCTTCTGCTGTCGAATCTTGTGCCAAGCACTTTTTGAACAGGCTCAACAAGTCCCCGTTTCTCTCTTATGTGTTTCTTTAGTTTTGCTTCTGAATTTAAAGGTGTGAATGGACTTTCCAAAGTTTGGAAGGACTCTTCTATTTTATTCCTATTTACAGTATCCTGTGGAGACAAGCACTGTAAAGCTACATCCTTAGCCTGATTGTGAATCTCAAAAATCACTTCTTCCATGGATGAGACAAACCTCTTAACATTAGACTGACTTAATCCAGCTGCTTTGAGTTGTGCAATAGCAGTAGCACACATATCTAAAGTGCTGCTACTCGACTCTGTCAGTGAGGTAGATGCTGTGGCCGTCTCCTCTACATTAGCCGTCACCAGCTCTCCTGCATCACAAAGATCTGCTCTGCTTATATTGACATCATTATTAACTTGTTGGTCGATATTGTTAGTGTGTTTGGTGTTTAAATCTTTCCTAAACCCAAAAAAGGTTCCAAGCACACGGCCACATCCAGACTGAGCAAATTTAAGGCGAAGATTTTTTTTTATCTAAGTAACAATGAACTACCCGTAAATGCCTAACAAGTGTATTTGCGCAAGTTAACGCAGTCTGACAAACGTTTGACTTCATGTCAAACAGATTTGTTCAAGTACTAATGAAGCAACCTAGCCTGAACTTCTGTGACACGGGGACTCTCTTCACTTTGCCAACATCGACGTTATACACAGTGGTCTGGATGAACATGAACATGTTGTTCAGCATGGGGTTGTATGTGGTGGCAAAAACAAAATGCACCTTAAACAGTTCGTCGAAGGCACCAATTGAAGAGGCCGATCTGCAACTGATGGCATTTTTGTCAAGTATGACAAAGAACCGGTGGACCTCTTTTTTTTTTTTTTCATCCTACAGCCAGGAGGTACGGTTGTGTGCTCATGATGGAATCCAGATGTTCCTGTATGTTGGTTCCCGTCTGAGAAAACAAAAACACAAACACATGGCAAGACTATTACAATTACATGGTGGTAATATTGCACAAGAAAATCAGCTTCCATGTGTATTTGCAGTGTTGTGCTAGTTACTTAAAAATAGTAACTAGTTACTAAATTTCTTAACCCAAAAAGTAATGTGTTACTGAGAAAGTAACTTTTTCGTTACTTTAAAACGTTTTTTTTCCAACGCTCTCATTAAATAAAGGTTGATTGAATTCCCCTCTAACCCTCATTTCAGTTCTGTACTGATGCTGATGAAAAAACGTGTTTATGTGTAAAATTTTACCATCATCATCGTCATGCTGCATGATGTCAGCAGCATGACCTAACAGAACTGCAAACATCTTGAGGATAGCTTTGACCGAGTTACGTTCAAGAATCTGTTTTAATGACGGAAAGTAAATTCTCTCCAGCGGTAATTTTTTTTCGATCAATCAGCTGTTTATCCAGAGCGTCTGTTTTTACGTCTGTCGGACTCAAATACCGCTGCTGTTCGGGTGGAGTGGGTGCTTGTGTGTGCTCGCTGTGACTCTCGAGTCTGCAGCATGAACTGACGCGATTCAATTTTATTTATATAGCGCCAGATTACAACAATTGTCATCTCAAGGCACTTAAGTAATATAGTCCAATTCAAGCCAATTGGAATTCAATTCATTGTAATCATAATCCAATTAATTCATATAGAGCCAATTCAAAAAATAATATCCTAGCTAAGGAAACCAACAGATTGCACCGAAACTTGTCTTCAGTCCAATCTCCCGTCCTGAGCGTGCCTGTGGCGACTGTGGAAAGGATGACTCCCTTTTAACAGGAAGAAACCTCTGGCAGAACCAGACTCAGGAAGGGTGGCCATCCGCCTCGACCAGCTGGGGTTTGAGAAGACAGAAAAGAGGGAAAAGAGGGGGGAAAAACACCATAACGCCATTCAAAGGATATCTGTTGGAACAGGGAAACACAAGTTAATAACCACAATAATGTCACATGTACATAAAATCATTTGTGAAATTAAACAGGGGGAAAAAGAGAGCAAAGTGAGGAAAGGTGTGACAGATGAGGTCCCCCAGCAGTCTAAGCCTAAAGCAGCTTAACTATGGGATGTTTCAGGATTACTTGAGCCATCCCTAACTATAAGCTTTATCCAAAAGCAAAGTTTTAAGCCTAATCTTAAAAGTGGAAAGGGTGTCTGCTTCCTGGACATTTACTGGCAGCTTATTCCACAAGAGAGGGGCCTGATAACTGAAGGCTCTGCCTCCCATTCTACTTTTAGAAACTCTGGGAACAACAAGTAAACCTGCAGTTTGGGAGCGAAGTGCTCTGTTAGGAAAATATCTTACAATGAGATCTTTAAGATATGATGGAGCTCGGTCATTAAGAATCTTAAATTCTATTCTGAATTTAACAGGGAGCCAATGAAGAGAAGCTAAAAGTGGAGAAACATGATCTCTCCTGTTAGGAAAGCCGACGAAGACTAGTTGAGTCCTAGTAAGTTAGGTAAACAGTCTTAGATAGAGAGGGAACCAGGTAAACTCTAGAATAGGTTAGTTAAGACAACCTCTAAGCTATTGATAGCATGTGGTGGCATGTGCTGGCTTTTGTTTTCCACATGCAACCTTGTTGGGTGAGTATGGGGAGTTAGAGCAATTTTGTTTTGTTTTGCGCAGTAGATTTTGTCAAATGCTAGGCTGTAGTGATGCTCTTATAGGAGTATGTGTGACCCTGATGCTCATATGTGAAAATGTGGGTTTTGTTTGTTGGTCACATGCTTTTTGTAGGGATTACAATTGTGATCCACTTTCTTCTCAGTGGAGAAGAGCATTAGACTTCAGCGTTTGAGTGGTTTTGGCTTAGGTAGAAGTGGCAGTAGTAATACTATTTCTATACTGTGTGGCAAGAAATAGTTGTGGAGTAACTGCTGTGGTTTAGCCTAGTGTGTTCTTTGTAAATTCTAATTGCTTATTTCTGGCTTTGTGTAGTCTGATGGTGACATTAACTGTGCTTGTTGTTATAAAATACTTTAATTCTTTGTGGAAGTGTGATATTGTGTGATGTTGGAGGATTTGTAGTAATTTACTGTGCTTGGTTTTGGTAGCACTTGCTGTGTGGTAGTGTTACTGTGTTGCACCGGGTTGGGCCTCAGTGGCATCTCTTTATCTTTGCATAAAGTTATTGTTTCAACCTCATTATGGAGTTTGACCTAGAGAGGTTTACTGAAGGTCCTACAACAGAGCAGCTTTTTAATTACAGTAAGGCACAGCTCATGTCCATTGCACAGCACTACTGCATTCAAACTGCATCAATTTGTCTTAAGAAGGATGAGCTGAGAGCCAGAATAGTCCCTGCTCTTGTTCAGCAGGGGGTGCTATTGAGTGAGTCTGAAGATTCAGACTTAAGTCATCCTGTTAAGATGTCTGCTGGTAAGACAGAGGCTGTGCAGTTGCAGACTCAGGATGCTCAATCTGTTCGTTTGCAAGAGTTGGAGTTGCAGTTCAAAATGAAACAGTTGGAAATTGAGACAAAGGACAGAGAAGAGGGGAGGAAGTTGGAAATGGAGAGGTTGCGGCTGGTACATGAGGAGAAAATGAAAGAGTTGGAGATGAGGTCATTTGAGATGCAGTCTCAGAGTACCAGTTCTCGTACGTCTTCTGCTTCCCCTCGGTTTGATGTTGGGAGGAACATTTGTTTAGTCCCTTATTTCTATGAGAAAGAGGTGGAAAAATATTTTGCCCGTTTTTAGCGGGTAGCCACCACATTTGACTGGCCAAAAGATGTATGGACCTTTTTGCTGCAGTGTGTCTTAACTGGTAAAGCACAGGAGGTCTACTCTTCATTAACACTCACTCAAAGTGCTGACTATGAAATTGTTAAAGCAGCCATCTTGCGGGCTTATGAGCTGGTCCCAGAGGCCTATAGACAGCGATTTAGAGGTAGTCGTAAGGTTGACAAGCAGACCTTTGTAGAATTTGCTAGGGAGAAGGAAATTCTGTTTAATAGGTGGTGCACATCTCAAAAAGCTGAAACCAAAGAGCAACTTCGTGAGTTGGTACTTTTGGAAGAATTCAAAAACTGTGTTCCTGAAGCAGTCGCCACCTATCTGAGTGAGCAGCGTGTAACCAAAGTTGGGGATGCCGCTGTGCTTGCTGACGAATATGTCCTGGCTCACAAAGTAATTTTTAATGATAAACCTTGTGAAGCTAGGAACTATGCTTCTCCTCGTCCTTTTCGCTTTAAAGCTGGCAGTAACAGTCCTGGTTCTTTAGTTTCTGCTACAAAGCCTGCTAGTTTTGGCTCTCGAAATTTTGAGAGAGTTTGTTTCTTCTGTAAAAAGCCTGGTTATGTTATAGCTGACTGTCATGCTCTCAGTAAGAAGCAAAAACCTGCTAAGCCAGTGGCATTGCTCGCTTCAGTGTCACGTCTGACTGGGGGAGAAGATGGTCTCAGTCAGCTCACTAAGGACAGACTTGGGTTGGGGAAAGGGCTGAGTGAGGCCAGTGAGAACAGCACTGAGCCTGACCTTTTTGCACCTTTCCGTATGGAGGGGTTAGTGACCACCTCTGAGTTAGGGAAGTTTGTCCCAGTTCGTATCCTAAGAGATACAGCAGCCGCTCAGTCTCTGTTGGTGGAGGGAGTATTGCCACTCTATGAAGAAACCTCTACCGGTGAAAATGCTTTAGTGCGGGGGTGTGGACTGACTTGGTTTGAAGCCCCATTGCATGTTGTGTATTTACAGTCTGGCTTGGTTACAGGCCCTGTGACAGTGGCTATTCACCCTGAACTTCCTGTAGAAGGAGTGGACATGATTCTGGGTAATGATTTGGCTGGTGGGGAGGTGTTCCCTACGCCCATTGCTGTGAACAACCCAGTTAGCTCTAGGTCTGTTAACAAAGGTGATCAGTTATCTCAGATGCCAAAAGTGTTTCCTGCTTGTGTTGTAACTCGTGCTCAGTCAAGAAAGGTTGAGGATGTAGTAGACCTTTCAGAAGTATTTAGTGCCCCACATGAAGAAACTGTCGAGATTGTGTCTGCTGGTCCCTCTGCCACTTCTGAGTTAACTGTAGCTAAACAATCTATTGATTCCATTGTAGGTGATCCTGTTGATGTTACATTGTACCATCCTGTCACCTTGACTGATGAGTCGGAGACTCATGTAAAGGTTGGCAGGGAGCAGCTGATAGAGGCTCAGAAGGCCGATCCTTCCTTGGCCAAGAGTGTAGCAGCAGCATTGTCTAAAGATAAGATTACTGCCTCTCAAGTGGCTTACTACTGGGAAGATGGGATTCTCAAGCGTAAGTGGGCTCCTTCAGCTGATGACAGTGGGTGTAATACTGCATACCAGATTGTTGTCCCTGCTGGTTACCGTGCACAGATATTGAGCTTAGCTCATGATAATGTTTTGTCTGGACATCTAGGGATAGCTAAAACTTACTATTGTACATTGAAGCATTTCTTCTGGCCTGGTTTGAAAAGAGATGTTTCAAGACACTGCCACTCATGTCACATATGTCAGTTGGTTGGGAAACCAAATCAAGTGATCCCACCGGCTCCACTTCATCCTATCCCTGTGATGGGTGAGCCATTTGAGAGACTAATCATTGATTGTGTTGGCCCATTACCCAAATCAAAATCTGGTCACCAGTTTCTCTTGACTTTAATGTGTGCTGCAACTCGATACCCTGAGGCAATTCCACTGTGTTCACTTAAAGCCAAGGTGGTAGTGAAAGAATTGATGAAATTCTGTACCACTTTTGGGTTGCCAAAGGTTATTCAAACAGACCAGGGTACCAATTTTATGTCAAAAGTGTTTGCTCAGGTATTAGAAGAGTTGACTGTGAAACATCATGTCTCTAGCGCCTACCATCCAGAGAGCCAGGGGGCACTAGAGCGCTTCCACCAAACCCTTAAGACTATGTTGCGTGCTTATTGTCTTGAAACTGGTAAGGAATGGGACGAGGGCATACCATTTCTTCTTTTTGCTGTTCGAGAGAATGTTCAGGAGTCATTGGGTTTCAGTCCTGCAGAACTGGTATTTGGCCACACAGTTCGTGGACCGCTGAAGTTGTTGCGTGAGCAGATGACTGGCGTTGCTTCTCCTACTCAGAATGTGTTGGACTATGTCAGTGCTTTCAGAGAGCGTCTTCATCATGCCTGTGAGGTAGCAAAAGAAGCACTGTCTGGCTCCCAAAATAAAATGAAGGCTCACTTTGATAAGAGTGCTACTGAACGCAGCTTTAAACCTGGAGACTCTGTGTTGGTTTTTCTTCCAAGTTTACGGGGCCATATGTGATTGAGAAGAAAGTAAGTGAAACCGATTATGTTATTCGTACTCCTGATAGGAGACGAAAGACTCGTGTATGTCATGTGAACATGCTTAAGCCCTATGTTGCCAGGTTCAGTGAAACGGTTCTCTCTCCTCCACCTAAGGTGTTGCCTGTAGCTTTAACAGCAGTGCTGCCATGCTATTCTCCTCAGGATGATGAGCTAGTGATGCAGGATGCTCCTGTTCTGTGTGCTCAGCTGCCGAATTCGCAAGTGTTGGGTGATTTGGAGAATTATTTGTGTCATCTTTCAGGGACAGATAAGAATGACATTCTCCATTTAATTGAAAGTCATCCTACACTGTTCTCAGATGTACCAACCCGAACCACTGTGTTACATCATGACATTGATGTTGGTGACTGTCCTCCTATTAAGCAGCATGCATATCGTGTGAATCCCACAAAACGAGCTCAAATGCAAAAGGAGTATGGTAAGGTTAAGTATTTGCAACAGCATGGCCTGGCTGTTTCCAGCTCTAGTGCCTGGAGCTCTCCATGTTTACTAGTGCCAAAAGCTGATGGAACACCACGCTTTTGTACTGATTTTAGGAGACCAAATGCTAAAACTAAACTAAACCAGATTCTTTTCCTCTTCCTCGTGTGGAGGATTGCATAGATAGAGTTGGAGCTGCTCGCTACGTCACCAAGCTAGACTTGCTAAAGGGCTACTGGCAGGTACTTTCCTTTAACACCACGTGCATCAGAGATCTCTGCATTTGTGACACCAGACAGTTTTATGCCAGTACACAGTCATGGCATTTGGTATGCGCAATGCCCCTGCCACATTTCAGCGCCTTATGCAAATGGTGCTGTCTGGGGTGAACAATTGTGAGGCCTACCTTGATGACTTGGTAGTCTATTCTGATGACTGGCAGTCCCATGTGAACACTTTGTCTGTTGTGTTTCAGTGTTTGCGAGATGCTTCCCTCACACTGAATCTGACAAAATGTGAGTTTGCCAAGGCCACCATCACTTATCTTGGAAAAAGGGTTGGTCAGGGTCAAGTGAGGCCAGTGGATGCCAAAATAACAGCCATCGCTGAGTTCCCTGCTCCCACCACTAAACGAGAACTGCGTCGTTTTCTTGGGCTAGCTGGTTACTACCGAGGTTTCTGCCGTAACTTTGCTGCCATTGTGTCTCCTTTGACTGACCTCCTGAGCCCCACCAAGGATTTGTTGTGGGACACCAAGTGTGAGCTGGCTTTTCAGTCAGCGAAAGCTCTTCTGAGCTCTTCTCCAGTGTTGTTGGCTCCTAATTTTGCTCTGCCGTTTAAGTTGGAGGTTGATGCAAGTGGGACTGGTGCTGGTGCTGTACTGCTGCAAGAGGATTCTTCGAGTATCGATCATCCTGTTTGTTATTTCTCCAAGAAGTTCTCTGCAGCCTACAGTAGGTATAGCACCATTGAAAAAGAGGCTTTAGCCATGCTGTGGGCCCGCCAACAATTTGAAGCCTATGTTGGCTCAACACCACAGCCGGTGTTGGTTTTCACCAATCACAACCCTCTAGTCATCCTAAACCGCATGTATAATAATAACCAACGGCTCATGCGGTGGGCTCTAATGGCTCAGAATTTTAATATCGAGATTCAGCACAAGAAGGGGTGTGATAATGTTGTGGCCGATGCCCTCTCACGTGTCACCTAACATGTCAATGCTGACAGCATGACTGTCATCTTAAGGGAGGGGGTGTTACAGGTCACTGTATATTTTTGTTGCCATCCTTTGTATGTGTTGCACTTCTTTTTGGTTGTAAATAAATGTTATTCTTTTCCATCATACTCAGTATGGTTTTCCTTATTATGTTGTGACTTTGAGCTGGTCATAACAACGTATAAAGTAAAAAGAATCGGTCCAAGCACAGAACCCTGAGGAACTCCATGACTTACTCCAATGTGTGAGAAAGATTCTTCATTTACAAGAACAAACTGGAATCTATCAGATAAATATGACTTAAACCAGCCTAATGCAGTTCCTTTAATCCCAATAACATGTTCAAGTCTCTGTAACAGAATGCTGTGATCGATCGTATCAAATGCAGCACTGAGATCCAACAGGACAAGCACAGAAACAAGTCCGCTATCAGAGGCTAAGAGGAGATCATTGGTAACTTTCACCAGTGCTGTTTCTGTGCTATGATGCACTCTGAATCCTGACTGAAACTCTTCAAACAGATTATTTCTATGGAAATGATCACAAAGTTGAACTGCAACTATTTTTTCAAGAACTTTAGACAAAAAAGGGAGATTGGATATAGGTAGATAATTAGCCAACACTTCTGAATCAAGAGTAGGTTTTTTTAAGTAAAGGTTTAATTACAGCAACCTTAAAAGTCTGAGGTACATATCCTGTCAACAAAGACCGATTGATCAAATCCAATATGGAAGTGTCAATTAAGGGGAAAACCTTCTTGAACAGTCTGGTTGAGATTGGGTCTAACATACAAGTTGATGGTTTAGAAGAGACTATTGCTGTTGTTAGCTCAGAAAGATCAACTGGGCAGAAGCTGTCTAAATACAAATCAGGTTTGAAAGATACTTCTAAAGCTGATATACTTGATAATACATCAGTGATAATAGTGGGAAGGATTCCATTAATCTTCTCTCTGATAGAAACAATTTTATTGATAAAGAATCTCATGAAATCATCACTGCTGAGAGTTAAAGGAATACATGGCTCAACAGAGCTTGGACTCTTTCTCAGCCTGGCAACAGTGCTGAAAAGAAACCTGGGATTATTCTTATTCTCTATCAATAATGAATAATAAGCAGTTCTAGCTTTACGAAGTGCTTTCTTATACGTTATTAAACTATGTTTCCAGACTAATTGAGACTCTTTTAAATTAGAGGAACGCCACTGTCTCTCCAGCTTTCTTCAGTCTGCTTTAAAGCAGCTGTGAATTATACCAAGGAGTCAACCTCTTCTGACTGATTACCTTCCTTTTCAGAGGGGCAAAATTGTCCAGTGTTGTACGCATTGAAGCTATAGTGCTGTCAACAAGAGAGTCAAGTTCTACCGGAGTAAAATTTAGGTAGCCGTCCTCTGTCATATCAGCACATGGCAGTGAAGAAAAGGATGATGAAATCAACTCTTTAAATCTGGTTACAGCATTCTCTGACAGACACCTTCTATATGTAAAATTCTTCTCAGAAACCGTGTAGTCAAGTAATGTAAATTCAAAAGTTATTAAAAAATGGTCAGACAAGACGGGGTTATGAGGGAACACTGTTAACTGTTCACTCGCAATGCCATAAGTCAGCACAAGGTCAAGGGTATGATTAAGGCAGTGAGGTCTGTGAACACTTTGAGAAAATCCAATAGAGTCTAATATAGAATTAAAGTTAATATTTAGGCTGTCATTTTCAACATCTACATGAATATTAAAGTCACCCACTACAATGACTTTATCTGTACTCAGCACTAACTGGGATAAAAACTCTGAGAATTCAGACAGGAACTCAGAATAAGGGCCAGGTGGACGATGCACAACAACAAACACAAGAGGTTTTTGTGATTTCCACTTTGGGTGGGAAAAACTGAGAATCAGAGATTCAAAAGAGCTAAAACTAATCTTGGGTCTAGGACTGATTAGTAACCCTGATCTGAAGATAGCTGCCACTCCTCCTCCTCTGCCTGTGGTTCGAGGAACGTGAACATTTAAATAATCAAAGGGAGTTGATTCATTAATGCTAAGCTAACACAGCTTCAGTCTTGGATGCTGAGTTAGCTAACGCTACCTCGCCTTCATGCCATGTCCAGAGAGTCACTCTGGCCCTGCTCTGACCCAGTCCTCTTCATGGACCGTGTTTGATTGTATAGTATTTGTGTGTGTGTATGTGATCGTGACCTGAAAAACCACGGCTCCCTCAGTGAAACATCCTTGAATAAAAAACAGAAAATAAAATTAAGAACAAATATAAACCTTCTTGAAGACTACGAGATGCTTCTCTGCCTGAGAAGCAGACATCTTTCCAGGTCTTTTACCACCCTGGGCAGAGGGGGGAATCAGGTGTAACAGCAACAAAATCGATGAGAGGTCACTGTTCCAACCTGTAAATACACAAATTTAATGTTATGTGGATCATCAGCAAAATTCACATGCCTCTACATGGGGCGGCCACTTTACCCACTGCGCCACACACCGCCCCTGTGTGATTCTGCTATTCCAATAGCAATTCATACTTACTAATGTCGTCATCCACTTCAGTGCCATCCTCAGGAGTATCAGCTGCCAGGAGGAGATCTTCAAGCTCACTGGTAGATGGAAGCTTTCTGCATTTTTGGATGATCTTTCTCTTGAATGTGGTCGTCCATTTCTCCAGAAACTTGCCAGAGACATCCTCCCCAAACATCAGAACAAAATCCTGTTTCACCTAGGGTGAGGATAATGGAGAACTTCAAGATTTCACAGCCAGATGAAATGTGTTGTTTGACTGTTACTAAAATACACACATACTTTAATTGTTGAAATTGTCAAAACACTGTTTTGCACCGGTACACCACGCCCTGCAACAGTTAGCAGCATTTCACACGGACAACTTCCCTTTCTACTTCAAAATAAAACACGAGAGTCTGTGGTGTTAACGTACCCGGAGGCTAGACGAAAAATCACTCCCAACAAATATGGTCCCACATTACGTTTTGCTGAAACAACATTACGAGCCGTCAGATGTCAGACCAAGACGAAGGCGAGACACGCGGTCAATTTTTTCAGGGTGGCAACACCCATTCTGAAATCCCGCCATTCCGACATCCCACCATTCCGACATGGAAATGTCCCACCATTCCGACATCCCGCTATTCCGACATTCAAATGTCCCACCATTCCGACAAGGCTTTCCGTATAAGGAAATGTGCGTTACTCAACAGGTGAGTCCCTTCTTTCTGTTCATGCAATTTATATGTTTAACACATGTTTACAGATAAGCGTTATTAAAAACACAAAGTCTCGGCAACTGGAGGAGGAGAAGCAGACCGTGGTGGTTTTCAATCACACACTCCAATTCCACTTGTTTCAACTTCCGAAAATTTAATCCAGGAAAAAAAGGCTTACAAACATGGACCGAAACGGCTCCATAACACGCACAAGAATCCAAAAGAAACAAAAGTTAACTAAAAGAAAGAAAATAAACAGCATGAAGTGGTCAAAATTGGTTTTACGCATGCCTATGTGCGTCTGGCACATGCGTCTTCGGACTCTCCCACGTTGGTTTGTGGATGAAAGCTATATGTTCAGCTGTAATGTCATGTAAAAACAATCTCTACATGACATTTACTCCCAGGTGTGACCAGTTAGGTCCTTAAGATATCAACAGGCTGTATAAAGCCTTGCGCAACGGCTGTGTGTTTGTGCCAAATGCGCAAAGCCCATCCGCGCTTCCCAAAATTGGAGCGAGTACTCATAGATCATGTGAATAACATGAATAAACTTTTTTACTGCATTTTGTTGTGTTTTATACGTTCTATGCTGTCATTTCTCTCCTCTCCTATTGGCAAGGCAAGGCAGAGTGCTCGCAACTGTGTCCTGTGCAGTAGCCGTGATATCTGTAATTGCAATTATTACTTTTGCATATGATGACAGCGTGCAAAAGACGCATGGGCTCTGTGGAGAGCTCCGCTCCAGCTGGCAGCTGTGACAGCTCACTGACACTGTATTTCTGCTTCATCAGTTTCAGTCTTGCCAGAGTTACATTAATATATGTATTTTTATATTTGAAATTTCTGGGGATTTTGATAATAGATTATTAAAGTTTGTTTGCGAGGCTGTGGCCTCTGCATGTGCAGACTTTGTGCGCCAAACTTTAGGGCGTATTTGCACCGGCATATCATTAGTGCAAAATGTTTTGGGTAAAATATAGGCTATTAAAAGGAACTGTCGGAATGGCGGTATGTTAAAAAAAAAAAAAACATACCGCCATTCCGACCATAGGAGGAAAAAAGTGTCGGAATGACGGGACGTTTGATAAAAGATTAAGTGTCGGAAGAGATGTCGGAATGGCAGCATGTAACCATTTTTTCCAACATGTGCAAACTGCTTCCCAAAACCCGACTATATTTGCGTTACATCACGTCCTTTACTGTAGATAGAATATTATTAATAAAGTTATGCGGCAAAGTAATTTCAGACTAATATCAAGGTTAAATAACACAAACGTTAGCTAGTTCAGCAATTTTCCACACTAGTACAGGTTAAAAAAAATACAAAAAAAACCCGCACGTGCTCAACATTGATTTGAACAGCCACTGTGGGGGTTAACGTTAGTTTACTCAACCCACGGCAATTTTCAACAGAATTTAAGTCATGTTTAATAAAACAAAACTGTTTTTCCCACATCATATTGCTAAGTTTATTACCTTTTGCAGACATGGTCAAGTTGGACACACGCGCATTTTGAGCTAGGTATTCACACGTTAGCCATCTTTAATTTGGTGTTAAGATACAAAACCCACTCAAATACGGGGACCAACAACAGAATGTTCTTCGAAAACATTTCTGCTTAAATGCCAACATAAAATTAGGTTAGTATGTGAAAATAAGAGACTTATCACAGCCGTTCGACGAGGAGAAAACAATCGGTTGTTGTAATAACCCTGAAAGAGTCAATGAACGTTGACACTGCATATTTAACACTGCGAAATTTACTGTGTATCTGTGTAAAAGTTCTTTCATGTTCTCAGTGATATTAAAAGCTGCATTTTAATACCTTTGTCATGATCGTACGTGGAAGGATACGGAATTTTCCATTATTGTGGAAAATGACTGAACAGAGCTTATGGAGCCACATTGCCCCCGAGTGGTCTGTAGTACTGAATAGTTAAACCCAAAATGAAGTCAACAACTTGCATATGACATGTGACATTTATATGAAATAATGCAACTGTTAACCAATGTTTTCCTACTGTTTCTTATTGTATTCCACGGTTAACACAGGAAAAAAAAACATTGTTTGGTTCGTTATGTTATGTTATGTTGTTTTTGATGTCTTTATATCATATATTTAACCTTTATATCTTAACAAGTTATGGTGTTTTTAGAATCCTCTGAACAAATGTTTATGAGATGGAGAAATGAAGAAACGAGGTTCCTTTGTTTAATCCACAGCCAGAATAGGTCGTTTTACAAAATACGCCCAGGCAGACGTCACAACAGTTTCAGGCATACCATTGGCTGAAAGTGTAGCGTAAGCCTACGTCATGGCCCGCCTCCGCGAATCAAACTCCGGAAACCGCGAGGAAAAGTCAGAAGATTGAAGATGGTAGAGAATTGAACAGATAGAAGATGAGAAGAAAAGATAGAATTGAGGAAGATGAAGAGCAGAGAGTTTTAAGATTGATGGAATGAGAGTCTGGCGGAGAGTCTTTGAAAATGGCAGGAGAGGAAGATGAGATGGTAGAAAAAGGTCCGAACAAAGACAGAAAGAGAAGAATGTAGTAGAAAGATACGTTTTGCGTTTTTGTTCATCCTGTCTCCTTTCCATAGCACGTTTTAAACTCTGCTGCTGCAGCATCCTCACCTATTTTGCTCACCAAAAGAGCTAACGTTAAGCTGGTCGAGGCAGATGGCCACCCTTCCTGAGTCTGGTTCTGCCAGAGGTTTCTTCCTGTTAAAAGGGAGTCGTTCCTTTCCACAGTCGCCACAGGCACGCTCAGGACGGGAGATTGGACTGAAGACAAGTTTCGGTGCAATCTGTTGGTTTCCTTAGCGAGGATATTATTTTTTCAATTGGCTCTGTATGAATTAATTGGATTATGATTACAATTAATTGAATTCCAATTCGCTTGAATTGGACTATATTATTTAAGTGCCTTGAGATGACAATTGTTGTAATCTGGCGCTATATAAATAAAATTGAATTGAATTAAGCTTGTCAACCTTTTTGTCAATCTTTTGTGAATGTAAGTTCACCTCATCAGAGTTGGTCAGCAACCAAAACTGACTTGACCCTTGGACAATTTCTGTCATTATTTGCGGTGAATTCCGACACACCACCCGTTCGTCTTCTGAGCCACCAGAAGCCTCTGAGGCCCTCTGGCACAGGAGAGCGACTGGTGCAGGCCACTTTAATTAGTCCCTGAAAGTCAACTGCAACGAAGGCCAGATGTGGAATCGAGACAGACCCAGTTGGACCCGCTGGCGATTACCTGTGGTTCGGAGCTGACCTAACCGTAAGATCTGCCCTGTTCTTACATTTCAGACGGTATGCGGTGGGTGTCGCGAGAATTCACTGTTAGAATGATGAATTAATCCAAGTTGTTAGCCTTTAAATTCAAATAACAAACCTAGACTATTTGAATGATTCCAGTATCCATCCACCCCCCCCCCCTTAGTTCTTTTCAATTCACTAAGTGTTTCTTATATAATCATCCATATTCAAAGCATTTCTACTGTTGTCTTAAGGTTCATGTCTTTGGTCATATCATTTTAATAAATGGTTCATATATATACATATATGAAATCAACCGTTTTTTGTGTATGTGTTCTTTACATATGTGTGAGTCCAACAAAATGATAATTCACGACTAGTGACTATATGAGACTGGAATTTATTAATTAATAATTAATAATTGATTGTTAATTTAACATACCAGAATCGTAAGATTCTGTCTTTTTCCTTCGATTGAAGGTGGTGCCCTAAACGAGGTAAAATAAGACTTATTCAGATAGTGAGAACTTTCGGATAAATCCTTATATCTTATCACATCACGCTACGTGTGTCCGCTATAAATATATATTGTTGGTGCCTTGTGTGTCGGCAATATATAATTTGGCTACATATATTTTTGGTGCCCCGTGTGAGGCATTACAGTGGACTGACTTACGTAAAGAAGCATCACTTTGGCTGGTTTATTATCTGTGTGTGAGCATTGCAAGCAGTGGCTATTTAAATGTAATTATTTATACAGCCCTTTACAACAATCCATTTCGGTGTACCAAAGTGCTTTACAGCAGATCATAAATGAGGAAAAGAATAAGTAAAAAACAGTAAAATAACAATAAAAGCAATAAAATACAGCAAAATTGAATAAGATAAGATAAAAGTGTCACCATACTACTGAGTATTAAAAGCCATTTGAAATAAGTCGGTTTTTAGCCTAGATTTAAAGACGTTATGTCTATATATATATACACACGTGGACAAAATAGTTGGTACCCCTCAGTTAAAGAAGGAAAAACCCACAATTCTCACTGAAAGCACTTGAAACCTACAAAAGTAACAATAAATAAAAATTCATTGAAAATTAAATAATCAATATCAGCCATTACTTTTGAAATGTTGATTAACATAATTTTTTTTTTTTTAAAAACTAATGAAATAGGGCTGGACAAAAATGATAGTACCTCTATAAAAGATTGAAAACTATTTGACCAGAGTGACATGATTAACTCAGGTGTGTCCTTTAATTGACATCACAGATGTTTCCAAACTCATAATCAGTCAGTCTGCCTATTTAAAGGGAGACAAGTAGTCACTCTGCTGTTTCGTGAAAAGGTGTGTACCACACTGAACATGGACAACAGAAAGCGGAGGAGAGAATTGTCCCAGGACATCCAAAAAAAATCATAGACAAACACCTTAAAGGTGCAGGCTATAAGACCATCTCTAAACAGCTTGAAGTTCCTGTGACAACAGTGGCTCATATTATTCAGAAGTTCAAGACCCACGGGACAGTAGCCAACCTCCCTGGATGTGGCCGCAAGAGGAAAATTGATGACAGATTGAAGAGACAGATCGTTCAAATTGTATTCAAAGAGCCCAGGACAACCTCCAAAGAAATTAAAGATGAACTCCAAGGCCAAGGTACATCAGTGTCAGATCGCCCCATTCGTCGTTGTTTGAGCCAAAGTGGACTTCATGGGAGACGACCAAGGAGGACACCACTGCTGAAAAAAAATCATAAAAAAGCGAGACTAGAATTTGCAAAAATGCATGTTGACAAGCCACAAAGCTTCTGGGAGAATGTCCTTTGGACAGATGAGACCAAACTGGAGCTTTTTTGGTAAGGCACATCAACTCTATGTTCATAGACTCAAAAACCAAGCATACGAAGAAAAGAACACTGTCCCTACGGTGAAACATGGAGGAGGCTCAGCAATGTTTTGGGGCTGCTTTGCTGCATCTGGCACAGGGTGTCTTGAATGTGTGCAAGGTAAAATGAAATCTGACGACTATCAAGGCATTCTGGAGAGAAATGTGCTGCCTAGTGTCAGAAAGCTTGGTCTCAGTCGCAGGTCATGGGTCTTCCAACAGGACAACGATCCAAAACACACAGCCAAAAACACCCAAGAATGGCTGAGAGAAAAGCGTTGGACTATTCTAAAGTGGCCTTCCATGAGCCCAGATCTGAATCCCATTGAACATCTGTGGAAGGAGCTGAAACATGCCATTTGGAGAAGACAACCATCAAACCTGAGACAACTGGAGCAGTTTGCTCATGAGGAGTGGGCCAAAATACCTGTTGACAGCTGCAGAACGCTCATTGACAAATACAGAAATCGTTTAATTGCAGTGATTGCCTCAAAAGGTTGTGCAACAAAATATTAAGTTATGGGTACCATCATTTTTGTCCATTTTTAAAAATAATTATGTTAATCAACAATTCAAAAGTAATGGCTGATTTTGATTATTTAATTTTCAATAAATTTTCATTTATTGTTACTTTTGTAAGTTTCAAGTGCTTTCGGTGAGAATTGTGGGTTTTTCTTTCTTTAACTGAGGGGTACCAACAATTTTGTCCACGTGTGTGTGTGTATATATAGATAGATAGATAGATAGATAGATAGATAGATAGATAGATATAGATATCTATATATATATAGCAAATGTTATTCCTCCGAACCTGTGTGGGCGCGATCTTAAACCATCGCACACCATAGAAGAAGAAAGACCTCAGCTCTCAGCTGACGCTTCTTCTGAGAATTTAATTGCATGCATAGCGTAAGAACGTTGAATTTAAAGGCCTTGGTAGAGCGCAGTTGCGAGTTTCCAACACGGTTGATTTTTCACCCGTGAGTTACGGGGAATTTATTTGACTCAGAATACCCTCAAACTCTAGGATTTAGAGGAAGACTGATTAAATGTAATTAATTTGCTCGTTTAAACGAGCACTGTGGTGCTTAAAGTAAAACAGATTACTTACTGAAAGTTAAGACCGCTGAGCTTAACTGAATGAATCAGAGCTGTAGCTCCTGATGTGAGATAAAATACACACGGTCACAAAACGTGTTCGCATGGATGACTAAAGCAGAGTCATTTGTTGTAATAATATACGGCCGAAGCGCCATGTTCGTGTTTAACTGTGAAAGCAGTGAACAGTGATTGAAGCTACGGTTGAACCCAGTTGATAGAAACTGCGGGTGTGTTACCTTAAAATACTTACAAGCCCTGATTAAAATAATAAACAGCACTGGTGGACGAACCAATTTTACTGCAGAAAATTGAGTTGGTGATCTTTGAAGGAACTCGGAACTTTGACAGCCGTGTCTGAGCATTGTGAGTTTTGCAAAGCTGAGTGTTTAAGACTGTGGGCAGAGGCCTTTGCCTTCTCTTGTGTTACTTCCACTGTGCGCTGTGCAAAATGGAAGTTGATCCCCTCATTCCCCCAGGGAAGTGAGACAGAAACACTGAAAGCGTGGAGGCCTATTGGTAGGTGGTGCTAAAACTCGTCACCAGCTCTGGCTAATCACATTGAGAATAAGAAGAAAGCCGAGAATTTTGCTTGGTATTAATGAATACCAGCTATCTTCGAATCTTCTTTATTGCATTGGAATTAATTGTTTGGAATAAAACAATATCACCTTTGCTATTCGGAAACATTACTTGAAACAATTTATCGAAAATTTGTTTATTTTACCAAAATCAGATTACCTTAACAGGAACTGATTATAAGACACTAAGGCTTAAAGAAACAACAGCCAAGAGCGTATATGTTCCCTTTTGTGTTAGCATGAATGTTTTCCCTCTTTTTACCATAACTGGTAATGTGAAGCTTCTACATTAAATGCATCCTTCTATTTTGAGTAAAATAACAGTCGTGTTTTTTGGGGTTTTTTTTGCATCCTTCCTTATTTGTTTCTAGAGTAAGCAAATACAAAAGGAAAATTTAAAAGAATGTGAACGATCTTGTTTCCGATCTGATTAACCAAACCACCTTCACAACCAGTTTCCCTGTTCCAGGCTCAAACTTGAACTCAGAAAGACCACTTTGTGAGTCAAGTGGAAACAGGATGTTGGACTTAGCAGAAAAGATGATCCTGGGTTATGCCGTGAAGACAAGAGGCATCTCTGACCAAGAGATTAAGTAGCTTAGCCGTGGTATTTTTTAAACACGCACACCAAGTAATGGAACAAGCCACTGACAAACTTAAAGCTCGGTCACAGGAAAAAACAGGGACGGAATGAGCTGCCTCAGCAGTATTATTACCGCCTCCTTAAGGCTTATTTTGGTTTCCGCAACAAGGTAGGAATGGAGGAAGGCATGAGTTTTAAAACTCTTTTCATTCAAAACCTCCACCTGGATACCAGCTATCACTTAGGCGTTACAGCTAACCCTCACACTGCTACAACTCAGCAGCTACGTGATTAGGCCTCTCCATGTTTCATCTGATTTTGGTAAAATAAACAAATTTTCGATAAATTGTTTCAAGTAATGTTTCCGAATAGCAAAGGTGATATTGTTTTATTCCAGCTCATTCCGTCCCTGTTTAACCATCATAGCAGCGCTTAAGTCAGACTGGGTCAACTCCTCTGAAAACTTTCATTCAACTGTTTGGCAGAGAAGTTGATAGTCATTCCCCACTGGTCACGATCACAACGGTCTAAGAAAGACTTCCAACATAACTACTCCAAACCCTGATGGCCCAGCCATGAACCAACTCACTGCCATACTGAATACCACAGTGTTCAGTCAAACTCCCAGAGAGGCATGTGTTTTCAAAACCGACATGACCAGCAGTCCGCTCGAAACCGCAACTGCCATTATAGACATCAGTCTCGCTATAAACCATCACGCACTGTGTTGTCACAACCATCACCAGATCAGAAGGCAACTGAGATGAACAGGTTCACTGACGAGAACCACACAGAATCTCAGCAATGGTCTAGTGAAATAAGTGCCCTCAGTCAAGATGATAGCGATACCCTGAAAAGTCTGCTGTTAAAAGGGAAGAAAAGAACAAAATTTGAGAACCCTGCAATGGCCAACCATGCTAACAGAGACTTAGAAATGCTAGCCTGTTCCTAGAGGTAGGACTATACACTCCAACCAACAGTCTAATAGCACCAAGCAACACACCTTTAACCATAGCTATCTTCTTAAAGGAAGCAAAGAAGCTTCCACTCAAAATATCACTGACCTAATCTTGATAAAACTACTCCATAGTATCATGATGCCTCACGATTGGATCAAAGACACCTCCGTGTTCAAAATTGCAATGTTCAGTCTATCATCATCTGATATCACATTCAGACTTACCTTATTTCACCTATGTGACAGCTAGAAATGGGGAAACTTCTAAATTAAAAGCAAATTAGTGGTGAAATACTGACAACAGCTTCCACCATGAATTTCTTTTTCTGTTAGGATGTCACTCGTTGCTGCTGTAAAGTGGAGTTCTGTTCAGGACCGCCACTTATGTTACACATTACTGTCCGTACAAAGTCTTGTGAATATGCTCACACTCAGGTAGTAAACATGCTCATATCCTAACTATCGAAAATACCACATCATAAATTGAGACTCTATCAATGAGTAAAACTCTCCCCTACCGTTGATTTTTCTCAGAAGAAATTTTCATATTTTTACAAGGATGTTTCCATTTGAAATTATTTAGAAACCTAAAACAAGGTAAAATAAGGCTTATTCAGATAGTGAGAACTTTCGAATAAATCCTTATATCTTATCACATCACGCTACGTGTGTCCGCCATAGATATATTGTTGGTCCCCCGTGTGCCGGCTATATATATAATTTTCGCTACACCTTCAAGTTGTTTTTGCGTTTTTATGTGTGAAGTGAGTAAAAACCGACATTGTACTCCCCAAGGAGCGTAGTCTGGATGCTGTGTTTTTTCCCCTCCCCTCTCCTCTTTATTTACCCCCCCTTTCACCCTTTCTCTTTCTTTAAAAAGGGTGCATGTGCATGAAGCCGCTGCCTGTTGAAAAATAATTTCCCCTCTGGAATTAATAACGTATTTCTGATTCTGATGTCAATGTTGCATACCCGCTAAACCTGGTAAGACTCCTGTAGTTTTCCTAAGAGTGACCAAAGAACACGTTGAGCTGATCTGGGAGGGAGGTGTCAGAGGGGATGGGGGAGTTGTCGCTTTGTTTATGATCTTGGATGTTCCTAATGCGTTGCTTCATGGTTAGATTAGATATATTTCTCTGGAGAAGGCTTGAGTTAATATCAGCAGACATAGATCCCTCATGTACAGAATTATCAGATTTCTTGATTAATATTTTCAGATGCGTTTTTTTTGTTATCATTTGGCGAAAGATATATATATACGTTGAAGGGGGAGAAATGAGGAAGCACCTTGTGTTGATGTTCACTTCCTGGACACTTGAAATATGACATATCAACACATTCTTCCAGGTATTCACAAAAACTGCTGCCGTCTGATTTTCATTTTTTAAGTCAGAGTTGTTAAGAATTATATTTGCACAAATATCATCATATACACCTGTTTGTAAATGTTAGACATTGGTTTTATATTTATGTGAACGTTGTACTAGAGTTTCAGAAAGTCCTGCATTAACTGCTGTAGTGTTCTAGAGATGACATTAATTCTTAAGATCTCGTTTAGAAAATGGAGCACCACCCACCATTTACTCTGGAAGCAACATATGAAAATATATCATAAGAGTCGTTACTGAAGGTTAGAATTCTCTCTCAACCGGAATTACTTGAGAAACATGGAACACGGATCGATTTTATATATATGGTCCTTTATTTAATATTGGGGTAAGACAGCACTCAGGACGTATGGTACAGAGGACATAACACCAAAGATTCCGTTCAGTAATCCAGGGAGGGATAAGAGAGACATGGGACTTAATATTTCTATAGCGGTCTCTGGCTAATTATAGGGATAACTTACTGCGTGTAAGAAAACTTGGTTATTTTAACTCGGCCCAATTTATTACCAAACCACAGCCGAGGTTCCTTGAGAGGTAGACAAGGGTGGACCTTACACTGAGCAGAATCCAGAGAATTTGGCCGCCGCCTTCCCAGGAGTTTCGATCATCGGATAAGCGAGTCTCCAAGCGGACGCTTGTAGATTCTCTTTCTCCAGTGGAATGGTGGCCGGTGGTGCAGCTCAGGATCCTTGGAGCGCACGGTCCAGTCTCTGGTTCTGGTTCGGCTTGAAGGAATCTTTTTTTTTTTCTCTCCCCCTTGTCCTGTTCAGCATTATGGCAGCAGAATTGTAGTCTGAATACCTTTGATGCCAAACAGATTTGCTTTGCCAAGGGAAGTTTTATAAATGTAAAGCTCCCTTTGATGCCCATTTATTTATTTCTGTTGACAATATATGACATGTAATAGAACTGAACCGGACCGGGGGACAAGGAAAGAAGAAGAGGAAAGAAGAGGAAACAGAACAAAAATAGAAACAAAAACCAGACAACCAGCTGCTACACCTGTAAAAAACAAAACAGACAACAATCCATGGCCTCTGAGGGGAATCCAGCCTTAGCGCCACCAGGAGCACCTGAAAGCAGACAAGCAGAGAAAAAACAAACACACAAACAAAAAAAAACAAGCACAAGTAGCAGCAATTGCATACAACACAGGTGTGGATATAGATGACCTGAGACGACATGATAATACATCAACTGCTTAGCGAGCAAGCTACTGGGCTAATAAATGTGTGTGTGTGAGAACATGCAACACCCATGGCACAGGACCTACAGGGTAACCGTGCTTAGTTATGAGTGTATAAGTGTACAGAGCTACAATCCCAGCCGCCCAGACATGGACCGTGCACTGG
This sequence comes from Leuresthes tenuis, assembly GCF_036924035.1. Classification (NCBI taxonomy): domain Eukaryota; kingdom Metazoa; phylum Chordata; class Actinopteri; order Atheriniformes; family Atherinopsidae; genus Leuresthes; species Leuresthes tenuis. Next base: position 33,697,167 of record NW_027325360.1, read on the forward strand.
ACCCGGGCCCCGGGAGCCCGAGCGCCCCCAAACCCCCCGGCAGAGGCCCCACCCAATACCCAGGAGGGCCAAGCGCCCCAGACAGCCACACAGTGAGTCAGCGCCTGCCCCAGCGCCCCTCGCCAAGTGCCCTGGGAGTCAAGACGTGCCCACAAGTGGGTGAAGTCGCGAGCAGCGGGGAGAGGCAACGCCGCCCCCCCATTGGGAGAAGCACAAGCAGGCCAGGCGACAGCAAGTCCCAGATCCAGGCCCAATCATCACCACACACACTTTCACGTCCCATACATCCACACGTCCTCCCTCCCTCAACTCCGCTGGGGTGTAGCGCAGCGGGCACACCAGGGGGCCAGCAGCCCCCCAGCCACCACAGACCCCGAACCAGCAGAACAATTAATTAATCCTCTTGGCCCCTCCCGCCCCGAGCAGCAACCAGGAAGCAGGGGTGTGGGAAGAAGACCCCTCCCCTCACCCTTCTCGCTCTTCAATATTTTCTAATAGTGAGCGATTAAAATTGAGGGGCAGCCAAACTTGTAGAACTGGGAGCGCGGCCCTCTGGGCAGCCTACATACCCAAAGAGCCCCGCCCACCAGATGCCACTCAGTGTAACCACCCCCCAAGACCTAATGTGTGTGTGTGAGTGTGTTTGATAAGTAGTAATGTCTAAGGTGTAATTAAAACAGGGGCGGGGAACTGCAGAGTGCAACCAAAGGGGACCACCTATGTGGCCCCATCCATTACACCCCACCGAACACACACGCCCCCAAAACCCTTCATGTGTGAGTGTGTGCTGTGTACAGGAGCCAGAAGGGAGAGGGGTATGGGAATATACACCGGGGGAGCTACTCTCCCCCAGAGAGGGCAGCCAGGGACTGGCTGTTATAGGCATCCGCGCTACCTGGGAGCCAACACAGGGCAGGAGGGGCTGATGTCCACCAGGCTCGGGGCCTGCAGCGACCATATTCTGGGAGCTACTGTACCCCCAGAAGGTACCCATCCCGCCCCACCCCACCCCGGAGGACCTCTACAAAAAACAAACAAACAACAACAAAAAACAAACAAACAAACCACCCGGTCACAGGGTCTCAGGCTCCAGTCGCAGCAGCCCGAGCCTGAGACGCACCATCACCCAGGCCCCCCAGCCCCCAGTATGCACAGTGTGGGGCATGCAGGGATGCTACACTTTAGCCATGTTGATAGGTCCGCACAGACTTCAAGCCAGAACTTCTGGACAGGCGCACAGAACCACAAAGCGTGTGCATAATCATCAGGTGTGTTATCTGTGCAATGTGAGCAGATGTTTGAGTGTGTTAGACCCATCCTGGACATCCTTTGTCCTGTATAGTGTGTTCTATGAAGAATTTTGTATTGTATGAGCTGTAAATTAGAATTCTGAGTCATTCTGAAGGTGTTCAAACATATTTGTGGCCAGAAGCTATGACTAGAACTGATGAATAAATCTGCCTCCCATTTTGAGGATGGAAGAGACATTGTGTCATCTATTTATTTGATAGTAGTTTTGGGGTGCAGATGCTTAGAAATTCTGCTACCCTAGTCGGGAGTTGTAAGTCTGGTTGGTGGAGGATATATTTCTTTGTTATTATAGACTTAAGTTGTTGATATTCTAGGAATTTATTGCTGCCTATCTCGTGTTGTGATATGAGCTCATCAAATGAAATAAAATGTCCATTTTGGATTATATGTTCCAGATGTTTGATTCCTTTGATCTTCCACGGAGTAAAGTTTAGCATTTTTTTGTTTTGCAGTATGTCAGGATTGTTCCAGATGGGTGTAAGCTTACATGGGACAATTGAAGACTTTGTTATTTTAAGAAATTCCCACCAGGCTGTCAGAGAGGTGCTGATGTTAATGCTTTTGAAACATTTGTGATTTTTTACGTTTTGACTAATAAGTGGCAGGTCAGAGATTTCCAGATTATCACACAATGCTTGTTCTATATTTATCCATGGTTCATCTATTGGGCTAGGTTTAAACCATTTTGATATATACTGTAACCTATTGGCTAAGGAATAGTGCTGAAAATTAGGTAAATCTAATCCACCACAGTCCTTGGTCTTCTGTAGGGTTTTTAAACTAATACGTGGTGGTTTGTTTTTCCACAGAAATTTGGAGATGCATGAATCTAGTGACTTAAACCAAGTAGCAGATGGTTTTATGGGGATGATTGAGAACAAATAATTAACTTTTGGTAGTATCATCATTTCAATGGTTGTAACTCTCCCCATAAGTGATATAGGTAAGGACTTCCAACGAGAGAGATCGTCCTCTACTGTCTTTAATAATTGCACATAATTTAGCTTTGTTAGCTCTGAGAGCCTGGAGGAAATGTTTATGCCTAAATATCTAATATTTCCTGACTGTAAAGTGATCGCAGGTATATTCTGGACTCTGCAGTTAATGGGAAGAACTGTGGTCTTAGACCAATTGATAGAGTAGTCAGAAAGTGCTGAGAATTTATTTATGAGTGTGATCGCGTGAGTGAGAGACGTTTGAGAGTTCTGAAGGAAAAGTAAAACATCATCAGCATAAAGACTTATTTTATGCTCAATATTTTAGGGTTGGATGCCTTTAATATTTCTTTCTTGTCTGATAGCAGCTGCTAAAGGTTCGATGAAAATAGCAAAAAGTGAGGGAGAAAGTGGGCAACCCTGTCTTGTACCTCTCAGCAGACTGAAGCTTGGAGAGGTTTGATCATTTGTCCTGACACACGCATTTGGGAACCTATATAATATCCTTATCCAGTTGATGAAGTGTGACCCAAACCCAAATTTCTTTAATGCTGCGAATAAAAAATTTCCAGTTCACTCGATCAAATGCTTTTTCTGCATCTAGAGAGACTATTGTGGTTTCCAGGTTGTTGATGAATAGTCTATGAGATTAATTAGCCTGTGAGTGTTAGTGGATGAGTGTCTACCCTTTATAAAATCTGTCTGGTCAGGATGTATTATAAGTGGAGTCATTTTTTCTATTCTTTTGGCAAGGGCTTTACAAATTATTTTGAGGTCTGCATTTATCAGAGATATTGGGCGGTAGCTGGATGGAAGTATTGGGTCTTTTCCTGGTTTCTGTAGCAAGATAATGTTAGCAGAGTTCATGTGTGGGGATAATCTGCCATTCTGCTTAACTTGTAATACCATTTTCTGAAATGCAGGTGCCAAAACAGTCCAAAATTCTTTGTAGAACTCTGCTGGAAAACCATCTGGTCCCGGGGCTTTGTTACTAGGCATATGTTGAAAGGCTTCATGGAGTTCTCCTATTGAAAGAGGTGAATCCAGAGCCATTGCCTGTTCGGTTTGTAATTTTGGAAGGTTGATATTACTAAGAAACTGATCTATGTTACTGTCTGATGGATCATTTTGTGATGAATATAAGGTTTTATAGAAGTCCCTAAAAGCATTGTTGATTACATCGGGGTCATGGGTGACATTTTCTTTTGAGTCTTTAACAGAAGTGATTGTTGTTTTCTCTTTGTTTCTCTTTAGTTGGTTAGCTAGGAACCGTCCAGATTTATTGCCGTGCTCAAAGTTCTCCAAGCGAAGTCTTTGTATCAGAAACTGTGTTTGTTTATCAATAATTTTGTTTAATTCAAGTTTAGCTTTTCTTAGTTCATTCAGTGTGTGTTCCTCTTTGGAGGTACTGTAGACAATTTCTAATGATTTAATCCTGAGTTCTAAATCTGATATCCTTGAACTTTCCCTCTTTTTCTTATTTGATGAAAAAGAAATTATTTTGCCTCTCATAACTGCTTTTCCGGCTTCCCAAAGAATACAAGCTGACATTCCTGGCAGGTCATTATTTTCTAAATATACAGACCATTCCCTTTTGAAATAATTAATAAAATCGGGGACTTTTAGTAATGATGTATTAAATCTCCAATTCCAAGCTGGTGGTGTAACTCTGTTATTCTTCAGTGTGATAGAAACTGGAGCGTGATCACTGATAGTGATGGGGTGGATTTTGGTGTCTGAAATATCCCTCATCAAGGAACTGCTAACTAAGAAATAATCTATTCTTGAATATGAGTGGTGTACCGGTGAGAAGAAGGTGTATTCTCTAAGAGTGGGGTGGTGGGAGCGCCAAGCATCACAAAGACCAAAATCTTTCATATACTGTTTAACAATATTCGTGGACTGCCAGTTCCGCTGAAAAAGGAATCTGATGCGGTATCTCGTCTCCCCTTTTGCAGAATGGTGCGGGCAGGTGGCTGAGTGGCTTTTGAGCGGGGTCGAGTCAAAATAACCCCAACAAAAATTGGGTTTTCAAGTAAACTTTGTCAAAAAGGGAATTATTGGTTAAGTCTGCCCCGTGGATTTTGCTTAGGAAATGAGCGTCCCAAAAAGGTAACAAAAATGAGGTAAGTGAAATAGTCTAAGTAGAGGTAAATAAGTGACTAAAAGAGCAAAAGGAGTCTCGAGTCTGAAAGTGTAAAAGAAACTATAACTGAAACAAACAAAATAAAATAAAAATAAAACAAAACTGAAAACTTAACTAAAGACTGAAAAGAAAAAGACTAGACTAGAAAAACTCACTAACTTAACTTCTTGAAAGGCAGTGCGCTTTACTATCACTGGCGAAGGCGGAGTTTCGTCGCTGGTTTACAACCAATGAAATGGCGGGTTTGCCTTTGGGCGTCACAGAGGGGCTTTGATTCTTAAATTAACTTTTAGAAAAGAAAAGTTAATCTCTCTTATCCCAACATTCCAAAGCACATTCAAAGAATACATTAATACCATACTTATCACACAGGCATTAAATATATGTTCAAACAAGAGATGACGATGGATTATGGTGAGTGACCAATAAAATTGAAAAGCTATTGTTCACATGGTTCATTGACTGACAGTTCCGTCGGTTGGACCTCCAGTTCATTGTAACACACACACATTTAATTTGCACTAATGCTGCAGTCAATACGTTATAAACAGGAGAATAAAATACAGAATGATTTTAATTCCAACATTGGCTGTCGCGACCTGTAGATGGCACTGTAGTTCCACGGCACGACGGTGGGGTCCTACGGCGTAATATTAACTTCCCTGGTGTTTTACGTACAGCATCATTGAAAGTCTTAAATGATACTTGAGCTGTCCTTTTTTGTATTTCAGTCAATAGGTAATTATGAGGCATATTGGTAACAGATTCATTAATCCATCTGAAACTGGCTCTGAAGTTTTGCTTTATTTCGAACAAGGATCTGTCTTTTGTCCGGATGGTGAGTGTCACGTCTTAATTTACAACTCTTCAGATCAAAGAAAAAGGGTTTCTTTGGGTCTCCCCCCTTTTACTGGTCATCGCGAGTACGCTACACTGCAGAGCGTGGACAGAGTATGCTGTAGGACAGCTCCATCTAATGGCCATTGAGATGTCCTCATTATAGAAACTGATGCTTTGTCATGCAATTTAATGTATATGCGTTCCCCAGCCACACAACTTCTTGTTCAATAGTTTGTATGAATGTATCATGTGCCTATTCAGATGATAAAATTATGAATATACCTTGTTCATACAATCTATGCACAAGAAGAGTACCTTTTTCCCGTCTGTGCTTCTTGTGTATTTGTTTGCCTCTACATGTGGATGAGTTGAACTCACTACCTTATCATCTGTGGTTTCAGTCTTTTCCTAAAGGTTTTAAGTTATTGATGATTTGAGGAGTGGCAGTTCTAGTCTCTAGGGATTGTCCACCAATCCCATAATGTTTGAGCCACAGACAGGTTGACCCATCCATCCTGTCAATAAAAAAACCTTTAGGGATTGTTGTCAGCAGGTGCAATCAATTGCTTTACAACTGTCACACACTGATAACTTTCACTAATGATGACAATTTAATTTGTTGTTTCTCACTGCAAGGGTAGAAACTCTTCAGTCATTTCTTTTTCTTTTACACTGAGAAGGATAATGACTATGCTGAGGTTATTGTCTTAGATAATCTGTTCAAGTTTAACTCTTAGTTTTTCATAATACACTTGTGAAATAAAATGGAATTAATTCAAGTTTTATCAACTTCTACATTTTCATCAAATAATAACCGATCAATTCTTAAATTTTTTTAAATCGTGTTTGACAGTATTCGTCTGCCAATTTCACTGTTCTCACTTTCTAATTCAACCAACAATGACTGATACTCCAAGACACACACCGAAATAAAGAAGTTCCACTCATCTATCCATCAATTTTCCATACCCACTTTATCCAATTCAGGACTGCGAGGCGGCTAAAGCTTATCCCGGCTGCCATTCGGCGAGAGGTACACCCTGGTTGTGCTAATAAAGAAGATGCCAAAACAGATAAAAATAAACAGAACAGAATCATATTTAGTACCAACACTGAAATTGCCTTACTGAAAACCCATGTCACAGTTATTTTGGGTTTAGTGTAATCCTTTATTCTTGAAGTCAGAAAAATTCCGAGAGTAAAAGGCCTATAAGAACAGTCAGTACAAAGTAATCTCGTGGTCCACTTTGACCGAATTGTTGATGTTTTGACAAAACACAAAATCCTCTTAGAATACTTGAAGATTCAATTGTAACACATATGGGAACTCAAAATCCTGAAAGCTAATTTGCAAGTAGCCCACCACTCTGGATAACCTTATGGGTGAATTGTCTCAACTCTATATGGCATGTCTCCTCAATTAGTAATATCACAAATAAATAACAGTTGTGATTTGAACAAATGTTGACCTGTTTTGAAAAAGATCGCAGCAGTTCCTTTTTGAATTAAGCTGTTCCAGTGCAAGCTCAAGGCTACTGAAAAACCAAACCAGTGTTTAGGTGGAGCCTTATAACTGGCACCAGCACAGCCAGAAAGCAACCATAGAGCCATGTCATTATGTCATTTGTTGGTGTTTGTGTACACTCACTCCAAACGGTAACAACTTATTTATGAACAGTGATACAAACATATTTGAATAAATGTAACTGCAGACACTGTTTAAAAGTTTGTCTGCTGATGATGATTGTAAATGCCAATCTGAGGTCACTGGGCAACGTTTACAAATGCAACTGGAATGAAACAAACACAGAGCTTATTTTGTTCGTCTGGTATACATCTTGATGCTTTTTATTGTCTTTAGAACAAACTAATGCTACAATGGCTCTGGATTTTTAAACGTTGCAGTCAAAAGTTTTTTATTTAGTCTGGTAGATCTCCATTACTCCTGATGTATGCGCTTCTTTGCCTTGGACCAGCAAAAAGTTGGTACAGCTGTTTTTCTTTACTAGAGCCAAAGTGTTGGGGCATCGAAAAAAAGAAAACTAGCTCTAAATTACATGCTGGTTCTCAACCAGCACTAAAACCGCTCTGGTTGATAAACTTAGTTATAGAGTTGGCCTTTATAACAGCTACACTTGTTGTACTTAACCCCCCAAACAGTGGTGCTTGCAAAAATTTAAGTCATGATACTGGATGCCATGCTCAAAAACTTATTTGAAAAACTGAACAAAACTTAAATTCAAACTGAAAAAGCTTTTGCTGAAATTTACTTTATTTTGAATACAATTTTTTGATTAAATTTTTTGATTCAAGTTAAAAATCAGTAAGATGAAATATTTTAAACTTACAATGGGACTTCTTGTGAAATTCAGTATGTCTAAAATACTTCAGTTCAGGTGCAGTTAAGATACTGGGTACCTATCGAGTATTGTAAGAGAAGAGAGAAACACATTACAATGTAAGAATTTGAAAATTTCCTGTGACAACAGTGGCTCATATTATTCAGAAGTTCAAGACCCACGGGACAGTAGCCAACCTCTCTGGACGTGGCCGCAAGAGGAAAATTGATGACAGATTGAAGAGACAGATCGTTCGAATTGTATCCAAAGAGCCCAGGACAACCTCCAAAGAAATTAAAGGTTAACTCCAAGGCCAAGGTACATCAGTGTCAGATCGCACCATTCGTCGTTGTTTGAGCCAAAGTGGACTTCATGGGAGACGACCAAGGAGGACACCACTGCTGAAAAAAAATCATAAAAAAGCGAGCCTGGAATTTGCAAAAATGCATGTTGACAAGCCACAAAGCTTCTGGGAGAATGTTCTTTGGACAGATGAGAACAAACTGGAGCTTTTTGGTAAGGCACATCAACTCTATGTTCATAGACTCAAAAACCAAGCATACAAAGAAAAGAACACTGTCCCTACGGTGAAACATGGAGGAGGCTCAGCAATGTTTTGGGGCTGCTTTGCTGCATCTGGCACAGGGTGTCTTGAATGTGTGCAAGGTAAAATGAAATCTGACGACTATCAAGGCATTCTGGAGAGAAATGTGCTGCCTAGTGTCAGAAAGCTTGGTCTCAGTCGCAGGTCATGGGTCTTCCAACAGGACAACGATCCAAAACACACAGCCAAAAACAACCAAGAATGGCTGAGAGAAAAGCGTTGGACTATTCTAAAGTGGCCTTCCATGAGCCCAGATCTGAATCCCATTGAACATCTGTGGAAGGAGCTGAAACATGCCATTTGGAGAAGACACCCATCAAACCTGAGACAACTGGAGCAGTTTGCTCATGAGGAGTGGGCCAAAATACCTGTTGACAGCTGCAGAACGCTCATTGACAAATACAGAAATCGTTTAATTGCAGTGATTGCCTCAAAAGGTTGTGCAACAAAATATTAAGTTATGGGTACCATCATTTTTGTCCAGCCCTATTTCATTAGTTTGTTTTTTTTAGATAATTATGTTAATCAACAATTCAAAAGTAATGGCTGATTTTGATTATTTAATTTTCAATAAATTTTCATTTATTGTTACTTTTGTAAGTTTCAAGTGCTTTCAATGAGAATTGTGGGTTTTTCCTTCTTTAACTGAGGGGTACCAACAATTTTGTCCACGTGTGTATATTGCTGCAGTTCAAATTATTATCAAACAAATGTTTTTGTCATGATTGATAACAACATTAAATCAAATAGAAATCAGCTGACAAACATGTATGAAGTTGAAGTGTGTTGAAAGTTTGTGTGGTAGAAATCTTCTCAGTGGGTTGGGGTGTTTTGTAAGCCTGGAAACAACTTATCTGCTGATTACACACAGCGTCAATAGGTAACATTGGTGAACTCTTTCAGTTGACAACACTGAAGGAAACTCACAGCTGTATCAACATCTGGGGTGCAGAGCCTTCTCAGTGACTTGTCCAGGATTACACCATCTCTTGTTAACAAGCTCTGTCATCCTCCTCCTTTACTGTTTACCTTTACTTGTCTGTATGCAGTCTCTGTCTGCCTGTATAGCCTTAAAGCTGAAAAAGGTGTTACAATTATTCCTGCAGCCATGTCTCAGAGAAGACAAAAAAGCCTTCCCCCTGCCACAGGGGTCATCAGGGGTCCACGTTCTTTCATTATATTAATTTATTCATTAATTTTTTTCTCCTTTGTCCTGTCAAGCATCATGGTAGCATAATTGTAATCTGAATATTGTGTTATGCCAAACACATTTGCATTGCCACAGCTGTATGGATGTAAAGCTCACCTTGATTCCCAACTACTGCTTATTTATCTATTTTGTTACAATACTTTTAATATGATAATGCCAAACCTGACAGGGAGACAGGGAAAGAGGGAGACCAAAAAAAAAGAAAAGGAAACTGTCACAGCAAAAGCCGGGCTGACTCACAAATTGGACTCAAGAGCAGACGCAGACTCAGATAGATTTGAGTAAAAAGGTAGGTGCAGCGATGACCTGGTGAGTGGATCCAGGCGAACAGGTTACTCTGAGAGGAGAGGGAGATGGTAATTTATCCAAAAGAACATGAAGGTTTTTCCTTACCAAGAGGGTTTCCAGAGTTGAGGGGAAGGTGGTTGCTGTGGTGAAAAAGTTACTGAGTCAACAGTGGGGTGAGCAGGCGGGTGTCTTAGAATCCACAGTGGAGAGCTAAATCCTTTAGCTTGGAAATCCAGATTGTAACAAGCAACGGAGGAACAGACACTAGCAACATAGGAGAAAAAGGTAAGTACACAGAGGGTTTCACTAGGAAAGAAGTGCAGAAGTCAGCCAGATTACCACTGTAGCAGTGAGTGCAATCTGGCAAAGACCTTACGCAGATCCTTCGATTCTGTGGAATCGTTAATCTGTCTACTTAACGATCCCGTTCATAGGTTCTGCTAACGTCTGACGAATTTGCACGATGATGTCATGTGCATGCTTCGTCTTTTGGCTCAGAATGTTTTCAACATAGCGTCCAGGCAGAAGCGCTCCAAAGTTGCCTGCATTTGCCTACTATTGCCTGCATTCAAAACTTCAAACATTCAAAACGTAAAACTTCCAGGTCCTGTTGATTGTAATAATGTTAGCGACATCCTGTATGAATAATTTCCATTTGATATTAACATTTAGTTGACGAGGACTGCAAGAGTGAGGCAGGCTCAGAGACAGGATCAGAGGCAGGCTCCCACAAACCTGTAGCTACCCCTTTCATCGAGGCAGGGAAAAGTAAAGTTTTTTTTTTTGGCAAAACCGGGGCCTCCCCTCGGAGCCAGGCCCGGGGGTGGGGCCCGGCAGCGGGCGCCTGGTGGCCGGGTCTGTGCCCATGGGGCTCGGTCGGGCATAGCCCGAAATGATGACGTGGGTCCCCCTTCCGACGGGCTCACCACCCGTGGGAGGGGCCAAGGGGGTCGGGTGCGATGTGAGCTGGGTAGCAGCCGAAGGCAGGGGCCTTGGCGGTCTGATCCTCGGCTACTGAAGCTAGCTCTTGGGACGTGGAATGTCACCTCTCTGTTGGGGAAGGAGCCGGAGCTGGTGCGCGAGGCTGAGCGGTTCCGGCTAGATATAGTCGGACTCACCTCGACACACGGCTTGGGCTCTGGAACCAGTCCTCTTGAGAGGGGTTGGACTCTCTTCCACTCTGGAGTTGCCCGTGGTGAGAGGCGCAGAGCAGGTGTGGGCATACTTATTGCCCCCCGGCTGTGTGCCAGTACATTGGGGTTTACCCCAGTGAACGAGAGGGTAGCCTCCCTCCGCCTTCGGGTGGGGGGACGAGTCCTGACTGTTGTTTGTGCCTATGCGCCAAACAGCAGTTCAGAGTACCCACCCTTTTTGGAGTCTCTGGGGGAGGCACTGGAGAATGCTCCTACCGGAGACTCCCTCGTTCTGCTGGGGGACTTCAATGCTCACGTGGGCAATGACAGTGAGACCTGGAGGGGTGTGATTGGGAGGAACGGCCCCCCCGATCTGAACCAGAGTGGTGTTATGTTGTTGGACTTCTGTGCTGGTCATGGACTGTCCATAACGAACACCATGTTCAGACATAAGGGTGTCCATATGTGCACTTGGCACCAGGACACCCTTGGCCGCAGTTCGATGATCGACTTTGTGGTTGTATCATCGGACTTGCGGCCGTATGTCCTGGACACTCGGGTGAAGAGAGGGGCGGAGCTGTCAACTGATCACCACCTGGTGGTGAGTTGGCTCCGCTGGTGGGGGAGGATGCCGATCAGACCTGGCAGGCCCAAACGTATTGTGAGGGTCTGCTGGGAGCGTTTGTCAGAATCCCCCGTCAGAAGGAGCTTTAACTCCCACCTCCGGCAGAGCTTCAACCATATCCCGGGGGAGGTGGGGGACATTGAGTCCGAATGGGCCATGTTCCGTGACTCCATTGCCGAGGCAGCTGATCGGAGTTGTGGCCGTAAGGTGGTCGGTGCCTGTCGTGGCGGCAACCCTCGAACCTGCTGGTGGACACCAGTGGTGAGGGAAGCCGTCAAGCTGAAGAAGGAGTCCTATCGGGCCTTTTTGGCCAGTGGGACCCTGGAAGCAGCTGATAGGTACCGACAGGCCAGACGGGCTGCGGCTTCGGCGGTTGCTGAGGCAAAAACTCGGGCCTGGGAGGAGTTCGGTGAGACCATGGAGAACGATTTCCGGACGGCCTCGAAGAGATTCTGGTCCACCATCCGGCGTCTCAGGGGGGGGAAGCGGCTCACAGTCAACACTGTTTACAGTGGGGACGGGGCTTTGCTGACCTCAACTAGGGATGTTGTGAGTCGGTGGGGGGAGTACTTCGAGGAACTCCTCAATCCTACCAACACGTGCTCGGAAGAGGCAGAGTCGGAGAGCTCGGAGACGGGGCCTCCCATTTCTGGGGCTGAGGTTGCCGAGGTGGTCAAAAAGCTCCTCGGTGGCAAGGCCCCGGGGGTGGATGAGGTCCGTCCTGAGTTTCTCAAGGCTCTGGATGTTGTAGGGCTGTCTTGGCTGACACGCCTCTGCAGCATCGCGTGGACATCGGGGACAGTGCCTCTGGACTGGCAGATTGGGGTGGTGGTCCCCCTCTTTAAAAAGGGGGACCGGAGGGTGTGTTCCAACTATAGGGGTATCACACTCCTCAGCCTCCCTGGTAAGGTCTATTCGGGGGTATTGGAGAGGAGGATCCGTCGGATAATCGAGCCTCGGATTCAGGAGATGCAGTGTGGCTTTCGTCCTGGCCGTGGAACAGTGGACCAGCTCTATACCCTCGGCAGGATCCTGGAGGGTGCATGGGAGTTCGCCCAACCAGTCTACATGTGTTTTGTAGACTTGGAGAAAGCGTTCGACCGTGTCCCTCGTGGAGTCCTGTGGGGGGTGCTCCGGGAATATGGAGTGCCGGACCCCTTGATAGGGGCCGTTCGGTCTCTGTATGACCGGTGCCAGAGTTTGGTCCGCATTGCCGGCAGTAAGTCGGATACGTTTCCGGTGAGAGTTGGACTCCGTCAGGGCTGCCCTTTGTCACCGATTCTGTTCCTAACTTTTATGGACAGAATTTCTAGGCGCAGCCAGGGTGTTGAGGGTGTCCGATTTGGCGACCTCAGAATCGGGTCTCTGCTTTTTGCAGATGATGTGGTTCTGTTAGCGTCGTCAGGCCGTGACCTTCAACTCTCACTGGAGCGATTCGCAGCCGAGTGTGAAGCGGCTGGGATGAGAATCAGCACCTCCAAATCCGAGACTATGGTTCTCAGCCGGAAAAGGGTGGAATGCTCTCTCCGGGTCGGGAATGAGATCCTTCCCCAAGTGGAGGAGTTCAAGTATCTCGGGGTCTTGTTCACGAGTGAGGGACGAATGGAGCGGGAGATTGACGGGCGGATCGGTGCGGCGTCTGCAGTGTTGCGGGCTCTGCACCGACCCGTCGTTGTGAAGAGGGAGCTGAGCCAGAAGGCGAAGCTCTCTACTTACTGGTCAATCTACGTTCCCATCCTCACCTATGGTCACGAGTTGTGGGTAGTGACCGAAAGAACAAGATTGCGAATACAAGCGGCCGAAATGGGTTTCCTCCGCAGGGTGTCTGGGCTCTCCCTTAGAGATAGGGTGAGAAGCTCAGTCATCCGGGAGGGGCTCGGAGTAGAACCGCTGCTCCTCCGCATTGAGAGGAGTCAGATGAGGTGGCTCGGGCATCTGGTTAGGATGCCCCCTGGGCGCCTCCCTGGGGAGGTGTTCCGGGCACGTCCCACTGGGAGGAGACCCCGGGGAAGACCCAGGACACGCTGGAGAGACTATGTCTCTCGGCTGGCCTGGGAACGCCTCGGGGTCCCCCCGGAAGAGCTGGAAGAAGTGGCCGGGGACAGAGACGTCTGGGTTTCTCTGCTCAAGCTGCTGCCCCCGCGACCCGACCCCCGGATAAGCGGCAGATGATGGATGGATGGATAGATAAAATGTTGGTGCATACTTGAAATTAAAATGTTACTGGAACCAAAGCCATTTGTACTATATATAACTGGATGAGAATCGAAAAGAGAACTGAATCTATAAGCGATATCGATAATGGAACCGGAATTGCTAAATTCTTAACAATTCCCATCCCTAGTCTTAACAAGTGCAGATGGAAAACAAGTGCAAGTGCAGTAGCTGAACCAGACTCTGCCCTGGGCTTCCTGGAAAACCTGCTCAACCCTGCCTAAGACCCAGAAACCAAACAAAGACCACAGTCAAGCCTGATCATGACAGAAACGAGACCGAGATAGAAAGAAGTGATCGGAGAAGACAATGAAAAACAAGACAAAAGTAGACAACTAGCTGCTACATCTGTAGAAACCAAACAGAAAACATCCTATGACCTCTGTGGGAGACCAGGCAGAGACCAATCAGGAACACCTGCAAGTAAACAAACAGAGAGGGGAAAAAAACAAACAAACACAAGCAGCAACACCAGTAGCAAGTACATATAACATAAATGTGGATATGGATGGTTTGAAACCACAGGACGACACAGCAACTGCATAATAAGCATGTGACTGAGTGAATCGATGTGTGTGTGTGCGAGCATGAACATGCAAAATAGAATGTATAGGTTTTACATGAATTGTACTCGGTCATGAGTGCAAAGGGCCACCAAGATGTGCCCACAGGTGGATGCAGCAGTGAGCAGTGGGGAGGGGCAAGGTGGAGCGAGCGAAAAAAAACAAGCAGACCAGAGGACAGCAGAGACCCAGCCCCAACCATAGGCAACCAAGTACACATTCTCAGGTTCATCCATTTTAAATGCCAGTGATCTCACACTTCTCATGATAAAGAAATGGTTTATACTTATTCCTTGTTTTTCTTTTTGTTTTTGTTCCTGCTTTGCATCCTAGATTTCTTCTCCTCAGGCTATTTTGATTTGGTGTCTTATTCTAGCATCACTTGGGCTTTGGAAAGCTCAATCAACTGTTCCAACATGCAAACAACTTTTTGCCGTTGGTTATGCATCATTCAAGGTAAAAAGGTAAAAAATGGACCAGACTCAGTGACTAATTCCCTATAATCCCTATATAGACCAGTGAGCAGTGCTGACCAGCATGTCATTGGGGTCATCAGGTAGGAAACTCCTTTCATCTGTGTTTTATCTAGTTGGACCCACAACATCTTTAGGAGGCTAGATGGTGATCACTGGTGTCCCAGAGTCACGTCCCTAATGCGAGCCATCACTGCTCCTCACACACAACAACCATCTTTTTCCACAATTAGCATTATTATCAGCTACCCCAGCCTCTCACCAACTGCACACCAGTCATAGTGGTGTGGGGATATAATCCCTCGTTCAGGTAGGGGGTAGAAATAGAAGAGGTAAAGATAAGTAGGAATAGGATTAGGATTGCATTTATATTTGTGGCACTTTTTGCTTTGAACACAGATTTTTGTACTTCAGGTCAGAACACAATACTCATTACGAGACAGTGAAAAAGCAAGGGACTTAAAGCAACTGTGGATCCCTATATCATCATTAGGATGAAAAAAATCATAGTAATCAAATCAGCTAAATTAAATCATACCATGCTTTGACAGTATACATTTTCTACTCCAAAATATTCCAAAATAGATCAAACAAAATAGAACAGATTTACAAATAACACCAGACAAAATTAAGTTCTTTATCATGGACGTCGGAACTATTTTCTGAGAGGGAGGAGGGGTGTTGTTGAGGGATGCATTACTATTGCTACTGTCAGAATTATTATTATTATTATTATTATTATTATTATTATTATTATTATTATTATTATTATTATTATTATTATTATTATTATTATTATTATAATAAGGGAATGAGCAAAAACAAACTTAGCAGAAAAATTGCCTCTGCCGGGTTCCGGTAGTACTTTTCCATCCCGGAAGAGGTTCTTTGACCATAATACGTCATTCAATGCCGTAAGATGGCGGAGTCGGAAGAGGAGGTAGACGTCTTGGTTCAAAGAGTGGTCAAAGACATCAACAATGCTCTGAAAAGGAACCCCGACATGTAAGTGTTGGTGACTGAGAAAGCAATGGTCGGAGTTCTTAAATCCAGAGTAGCTCAAGCCTAACAGCGGGTTATGGCAAAGTTTCAACTATGGGCTTAGACTACTACCTGGAATCAGAGCTCTTCATAGAAAGTTTACCGCTTAACCAGCCAGTATAGCTGTTGTTTATTGAGATAGTAGTTTCTGGGAGACTTCCCATTATGGTAATTTCATTGTTGTATAGACAGAGAGCTATTATTTTGTGTAGACAGCCAGCAAATGCTTGCACGTTGGCACTGTATGTAACTTTAGTGAATAACTGCAGTTGTCTCTTTTCCGTGTGTGCAGTTACCGACACACGTAAACCGAGATCTGACCACATATATTCTGTCATAGTGACAAGCTGCTGTTGCATATAAGCAACGTCCCGTTAACGGTGTATTTTCCTCTGGTTTCCGCTCAGGAAACGACAGCAGTCTAACCTTACATGCACTGGCACACGCATGAAATTGAAGAAAAACCCTGACGTGATGATGTTAGCGCACAATTTAAATGACGTTACTGTGCACCACGTCACCTAATGTTCTGTACTTTCATGTCTCCTTTAATATGGCCCATCACAACCCACTTCTTCTTAATCACTTACATAAATTACATATAAGTGTTGCAATTCAAAAATGTGTGTGTGTGGGGGGGGGGGGGGGGGTGGCTCATCTCCAAAGTTAGCAGTCGAACAACTATTAGTTAACAATAGAGAGGCTTCTGGTGGTTTTAGTTAGGTTCAGCATGTTGAATTCCAATGTGAAAGAGCTGTAAAAAAAATCCCACACTTTGCAAGTAATTCCGGGCCTCGAGTTTCCTTCATGCCTTTTGTACTTTTTTGCCAGTATGGTTGTGAAATGGGTCTTAAATTGTGTTAATTATGGTCTTAAAAAAGTCTTAAATTTAACTTGTTGAAGCCTGCAGATACCCTGTCCTCCAATACACTATGCACAATGTACAAATGGGATCTCATTCAGTTTGGATGGCTTAGCGTCAGTTTCACGACTCGCTTCATTTGCTGATGCGTGTCTGGGATTTCTGTCCTGCTGAAAGGATCAGTCAGAAAGAAAGCTGGTAGTGATAGAATAGAGTGAAGTGAAGTTGGTTTTATATTCGACATTCGCTTGTTCTTTCTGTTTCTAACCTCAATAACGTCATGAAAACTGCACCAATTTCATCCAAATTGGTAATATTTTGCAGAGATAAGTAAGCATTTCAAAGGTCTCATCAACTTACCAACCTCAGTGGTTGTAGCGAAAAACTCAATGGGAACAACGCTGAATGTCCTTCCGAGTATCACTTGGCAGCCGGAGAAGCGTTAAGGGACCGTCGTAAAATGCACTCTCTGATTTTTCAGTCCGGACAACAACAAAAAATTTGGCAACGGCACACAAATACTGTCATTACTAGAAGGCTTAGAGTCTCACAGGAGGTTATTATTCACTCATACTTATTAACCAAAAGGTAAAATGCTTAATATCTGACCATATGGTGGTGCTATTAGCTCATGAACCATGAGGCGTATTAAAAAGCATTTGGACAGTAGGTTCCTTGGATGAAGCCGATTCAAATGGTATAGTCCACGCCCATTGGTGCCTGTAAAAATTTGCTGCCGTTTTGGATTTCTGCTAAACATATCTTCTGTCTCTATGTCCACATATTTCATCCAATCTTCACCAAATTTGTTACATATCATATTTAGATGACCCAAACAAGACTTTTCAATTCGTTTTTCGATATCATGCATTGTTTGTCTATAATTTCCCATCAAATACTTAAGGAAGAGCAGTATATGAATATTTCTTGATTTTTATCTTGAAATGGCTCACTGGAATTTCAAACTAACAACACAGATCAACTTGAATTTGCTGCTAATAGCACAAAGAAAAGTTCTAGTGTCAGGGAATGCAGCATGATTTGTGTGGTGGATGGAGATAAAGATGGGGAGCCTTGATTTAAAAAAAAACTCTCAGGTGCTAAAGGTTATGTAATGTCATGTATCGGGATGCTGTTCTAAACATTTCACTAAATGGGAGATTTTCTTACCCAGGCAGCACCAAATATAGCGACAGGGTTGTGTTACATTTAAGTTTTTGATTTAGTCGTTACTTCAAAACAAATGTGCTTTCTCAGTCACACTAAAAAGAAGCTTAGAAAAACACTTGGAAATGCTTCCACTTTCGGGAGACTCAACCTGCAGCTCAGTCAGCTTTTTGGAGACATGTTCACTTTCTACACATTTCTCTCTCAGTCCACCTGAGGATTCGATTCTGTTTTTTGTAAAATACTGACACACACACAAAAGCAGAGAAAGAACACTAGTGAGTGTGTTGCCTTACATGTCAACTTAACATGCACACTTGTTCTCTCCCTTCTTACATATGGTTAGTAAAAACCAGGCAACACTGGAGAGGAAAACTCCCTTTACACAGGAAGAAATCTCCAGCAGTACCAGAGCTGGAACCAGGGCATCTACCTCAATGACAGGAATCCAATTAGCTGATACTGGCTCATTGCAAACCTTTATTTTAAGAGAGGATTTCCTTGGCTTGATTTTGTTTTTTGTTTTTTTTTCAGAGTAATCACTGGTCCTCCTGTTGATGTAAAGTCATATTAGAGGTATTGCAGGCAGCCATTCTTTGCAAACTTCTCTTGCATGTTGTATTACCTTCCTCTTCCAAAAGCTGTGAAAGCCCAGGCAGCTGACTTGTTGTTTTTCAGCCGTTTGAGGTGTTCAGCCAGCAACTGGAGTAGGTGTTCCACTGAACACCACCAGAGGGATCTCTGCACTTTCTGTCTTTGAAGAGGCATACAAAAACAACCTGGATGGTATGACTTAAAATTTCAGTGGTTTTAAAACTGTGGTATACCTTGAAACCAGAAAGCTACATCTAAATGATCCAGTTTTAAAACAAAAGGCACTAGCATTTAGTAACTTGCTACTTTTAGTTCATCAGATTCTGTTTGTTGTGTATGTGTGTAACTTTTGATTGCCACTGTGCATACAGTGCAGTGGAAGAGTTAGGGTCATTGTTCCACTTTTTATTAGTGTATTTCATAAATATCATAGCAGCTTATTGTGAACTCATGGCTTGACTCGACTACAGTGCCTGTCAGCTCTTTTGGTTTGCATGCACTGCTACAGACAGTGGTTCTGGATTCAAACATCTGTTACTTGTGGGTTTTCTCAGGGAACTCCAGCTTCGTCTCACAGTCTAAAGGTGTAAATTGTAGATTTACTGGCATCTCTAAATTGACATGTATGTATAAGTATGATATGAGTGCATGGTTACTGTTCTCTCTGTGTTGGCCCAGTGATGGACTAGCGACCTGTCCATGGTGTCCCCTGTCTCTGGGTTCTCACTAGCCGTCACCACGCTGCATATGGCAAATTAATGTCCTGTGTGGTGAGCCCAGTTTGCCTTTAAAATCATCACGGTGGCAAATGAGCTTTTGTGAATAAGCATGTCCTGATCCGATCTCAAGATCTCAACGGGTGTTGATCCAGGCATTGTTTGACCGAGTAGGAGTGAGTACACCTCAACTCATTTATAGAATAAGAATAGAATAGAAAAATACTTTATTCATCCCCCAGTCGGGAAAATTAAAAAAAATAATAATTATGATATGATATGTGTGATTATTGTAAAAAAGAATTTGTTGATAGCTGCTTGCCTGGTTAAATAAAAGTTAGATTAGAAAACAAACTAACACGGCATGTGTTTTACTGTCATGAATAAAAAGGTTGCATCTTGGGAGACAAAGCACGTGAGGCAAGTAGCCCAACAAAACTGTTTGGAACGTGGATGGAGCAAAGCTGTTGTTTATTTCTAGGTTTTATTTTAGATTGATATGTTGTTTTGGATGTCACAGTTGTATTGTTTGAAAATAATTGAAAAAAAACATTCTGCCCTTTCAGAGCTTTTTGGAAGGACATTTTCATTGATATGTTTCAGAAATTTTGAAACATGCACATATTTACGATAGCATTCGCAGGCAGTCAGATGATGTTGAACACCTAACACTGACTTGTTAAACTGTATACAATTCCCCCGCAGCCTCATTTGTGTGGCAGACTAGCATCCGAGTCCACAGATTTGATGTTTCAGAACAAGACCGCTGTTTTTATTAGAGTCAAAGAGCCTAATCTTTGGTCGCTCATTTTACATCATCAAATCCAAAATACTTCCCTACACAGTTACTCAGGAAGCCTTTGTTTGCTAGTTTCCTCTATTTTTGTAGCAACTTGGCAAAGAAATTTGGTTTGTTTTACTGAGAGAATACAAGGGCGTGCAAATTTTCAAGTCTTCCGATACTCCTTCTAGTAGTATAATAGGTTATGTTTTTATTTAATTGTATCTTAACTGTGTAATAGCACAGATTTTGCATTTTCTTTTTTTTAAGATGTAGCATATTTATAATTTCTATACTTTATTTTACTTGCGTGGAATGCACCTTTATTTTGCTGTATAATGTTTCATTGCTACAATGACAATAACGAGATTCAAGATGAACTGAACTGTGCAAAAGACTATGAACGTAAAACCATCCATCAATCCATTTTCTTTACCCACTTCATTAAACTCAGGGTCATGGGAGCACTGGAGCCTATCCCAGCTATCATTGGGCGAGAGGTAGGGTATATCCTGGACAGGTCACCAGACCATCACAGGGCCTTGAATTTAAAACCAAAATCTGCTGTCAGTTCTCCTGTTCTCTTCACTCTGTACACGACTGAGCCCTCATTCAAGTACTTGCAGAATTGAATCTTCAGATACTCAGAAGTAGGAAAGTTGGTCTCATTTCATTGACCTAATTTTAAATGCTAAAAGGACTAAATAGATAAAATTTGATTCAATTTGAGACAGTGGCCACGTTAACTGGTTGTACATAACCAGTCAGTTCCACAGAGTGAGTCATAAAAGTATCTTGTTGTGCACATGGACAGCACTTTATTTTTGGACATTCATGTTGAATGACCTTGTTCTGGGTTCCTGCAGAGAATGCACTTTCAGTGAAAATGATCTTTGTATCAAGTAGAACAAAAAGTAATGGTTGTGTTCCCAAAGTAATTAGATAATTAGGGGACAATTGCATGATTGTGAAACCTGTTTCATGTTCATGTTTCTTCAAAATCAATTTTGTCAGCTTTGCTTCTGCAGAAAAATACTTGATGGTTCTGTCAACTCTGGTAAAGCTTGCTAATGTGTTGATGACAATCAACATGTAATTAAGTATACAATAAAACACAAAAGTCAATATAGAAGTCAGCAAAAATTATTAAAAGTATTGAACGTAGTGACAAATCGCAATCGAGCTCTATCATATGAACTAAAATCCATATTCCAGTATTTCTTGGTTGATTGGAGAAATGTAGTATATAGCGCTGCTTTCCACAAATTGGGCTAAATTAGTGTTTCTCAATTCCAGTCCTCATGACCCACTGCCCTGCATGTTTAGCATGTTTTCTATGTTTCCCTCCTCCACCACACCGGATTCAAATGATCAGCTCGTCATCAAGCTCTGCAGTGGCCTGATAAGGAGCCATTCATTTGAATCAGGTGTGGTGGAGGAGGGAAACATCGAAAACATGCAGGGCAGTGGGTCATGAGGACCGGAATTTAGGCTAAATCTTCACTTTAACTCACTTATGACGTCGTAAGCACTAGTCCCAAGAGTGTAATCAAATTCAGACTTTTCCAGACAACACCAATTCCTGGTGATATTTTTGTACTATTAATGAATTTGTTTTAATATTTGACCCATGTCTTTCCCAAGACCCAATTTCAACATAATCCAATTCATTCATATAGAGCCAATTCAAAAGCAATATCCTAGCTAAAGAAACCAATAGATTGCACCGAAACTTCTCCATCTGTACTCTTTTTCTATTCAAACTTCCAGTGTTCCCGTTCCCCCAGTATCACTGAGGGTTAAGACGGCGCTTTTAGTGAACATCATTCTGTGTATGTCTATGTGGGACTTAACGTAAAGTGGCTTTTTTTTTTGTTAATGTATATTTTATGAGCTATGTAAAGCACTTTGTGTGGCATCTTTTTTTTTTATGAAAAGTGCTTTAGGAATAAAGATTGATTGAAGTTCAAGTACAGAGAAACATAAGTTGAAACTGGTCACATTAAATGGCACTTCTATGAATGATAGAATCTGATTTTTAGATGTTTGAAAAAAATATTGATAGAAATTGAAAAAGTGTTTTTTATCCCAAGGAATGCTCCTAGTTGTCTTGTTGTCTATACACACACACAGTAAGTTAACACTGCTCTCAGCCCTGATTCTTATTTGCTTCCACAGAGATGAGATCGGCCTGATCCAGTGCCCTGAGGCCCGCTACAACCGCAGTCCCATTGTGCTGGTGGAGAACAAGTTGGGTGTGGAAAGCTGGTGTGTCAAGTTTCTACTGCCGTATGTCCACAACAAACTGCTGCTCTATCGCCAGCGCAGACACTGGCTGGACAGGGAAGGTATGAAAGCTCTTTATTTAGTTTAATTTTATTATTACTATTCTAGGGAGGCGCCATCTCTAAGTTGAACAATCCACAGAGTCTAAGCTGCAGGTCTCATGTATGCAATTAAGGGATATAAACACCTAGTCCTACGAATCAAAACTTATCACCTGGGAAACCAGTTGTGAAAAGACTGTTGTGACTGTTGTGAAAAGACAGCTGACACTTAGGGAAAGATCTTGTGACGGCATGGAAAGGCAGCTGACAGGAGGGAATAGACCCCACTGAGGGCCCCATGGCACAGAAAATGCTTGTGTTCCACCCATTCCTAGCTACAAAATAAATCCTACAAAGAAGATACCCTCAAAGTCAGCGAGAGCTGGGGTAAAAGATGACTAATCGGCGGATAATTGACACAGGAATGGAACAGATAACTAATTAGATGACCGGCATACATAAAACTGCAAGACCAGCAAAAGAATAGAAGCTCCAGAGGTGTATATGTGGTTGGGCAAAGATGATCTCCACCTCAGTCCTGAGAATACATCAGGGCAGGAAAGGCAGTCTGAAGGAGGGGCAACAGGGGACACGCATCAGCAGCTACTTTTTAAGAAGCAGGTTGAGTCAGTTGTCTAAAGTTCAGCAGCAGGTCAAAAACCAAAGTCTGCATGACATCAACAACACAGTCCCAGTGGAGAAAGAGACAGTCATGGGAGAGCAACTTGAACCTACCCAGTACAGCCAACAGTGGAGAAAAAGATCCAGGGGCAAAAGTAATGTATCAAATGGCTAAAATCCTGTGAAATGGCAGTGTGGGAAGAGGTCAATACCAACTTCAACAAAATCTTTGGGACTCTCTGGGGCACCACCCTGAAGAAGCTGGATCATATGGGTGAATTAATCTAAACCTATGGCGCATAGTGAATTGGAACAGCAGAGAGAAGGAGAATGACACCAACAATGCCTGCTATGTCAAGAAGACAGAGGAAAATAGATTGCCTGGTCTGTGAGAGGTTGCAACTAAAGAAGTAATGGGGGAAGGCCACAGAAGAGGAGATAAATGGTATGAACATACTGCAAGCAGAGATACAGTGCAGGCTAATGACGCTGAAAATCTTGTGAAGAAGTAAAGGAGGAAAGAGAGTAAAGAGTTTGCTTCTACGAAGACCCCTTCAAATTTGTGAAAACTCTCTTCACAAGCAAGAAGAGTAGAAATCTCTCATTGTCAAAGGTAGATCTGGAGAAGCATCTGGAAAGGTCCTGTGCAGATGATAGAAGCCACGAAAACTACTATTGCAGCTGACATGCCTCCGATACACTAGCTAGATATAAGCCCACCTTGATGGGCTGAAGTAGAAGACTGCGCACAGATCGAGGACTTCATCACCGCCAGATTTCAATGGCATTCCATACCAGTGCTACAAAAATGCACCAGATGTCCTCCAATTCCTGTGGAGACTCATGAAAGTGGTGTGGCACAAGCAGGAAATCCTAACATCTTGGCAGAGAACTGGGGAAATCTTGATCCCCAAGGAAAACAATTCTTCAGAAATGATCCAGTTTTACCAGATTAGCCTCCTAAATGTTGAAGGCAAAATCTTTTTCAGCATAGTGGCTCAAAGGCGATCCAGTTACCTGCATAGAAACCACCTCATGGACACATCAGTTCAGAAGGCGGGGATCTCAGGCTTCCCTGGCTGTCTGAAACACACCAGCACCATCTGTCACCAGATTCAGGTTGCCAAGAAGGGGGGAACAAATCTGCACCTGGTGTTTCTGGATCTCACCAATGCCTTTGGCTCAGTCCCTCATAACTTACTCTGGAATGCTTTTGGTTTCTTCAGGGTACCAGTAGCTCTCAGATCTTGTCAAAGGCTATTTACAAGACGTTTAATTTTGCATAACAACAAGTTTCACCATAGCATGGCAGTGTCTGGAAGTGTGAATTATGGCCATCATCTCCCCTTTAGCCTTTACCAAGGCCATGGAGGTGATCATTAGAGGGTCTGGACTGATGGTTGTAGTACAGTGCATAAGACCTGGTCTGAGGATGCCACCTATCAGGATGTTTATGGATGATCTTACAACATACACGCACGTTCAGAAGCATTTCCATTGTTAAAGGAAAGCTGACCAACACTTATATATTGGCGAAAAAATTATTCCCACAGTCTCTGAGAAGCCAGTTAAGAGTCTAGAACATTGGTACAGTGCATCCCGTAAGAACAGCGACCAGGTAGAACAGGTCAGGACGGATACTGTCTATGGCCTGGAAACCATTGATAAAACTACTCTCCCTGGCAAACTGAAGCTTTGGTGCTTACAATTTGGCCTCCTTTCACGTTTCAGGTTACCCCTGACCCTGTATGAGGTTCCAGTAACAAAGGTAGAAAAGCTGGAGTGACTGGCTCCTACACGAAGACGTGACTGGTCCTCCCCAGGTGCCTCAGCAGCATTAAGCTCTATGGGGAAAAAGGCATATTGGAACTACCCATGTCCAGTTTCACAGAGAAGTACAACTGTGCCAAGGTGATGTTGGAGATGATCCTAACAGAATCGAGTGATCCTATTGTTGCCCAAGTTGCCCCATATCTAGCTACTGGGAGAAAATTGACACCAACAGAAGCAACCAAGTTTGCAAACACAGCACTTAGGCACAAGGACATTGTATCCAGCAAGGGAGGGGTGGTTTTGGTCTTGAGGCCAGCACACCATCATGGAACAAGGCCACGCAACCTCAGAGACGCAGGGTTGTGGTGCTGGAGATCCGTTAACAGGACGAAGCAAGGCAGGCAAAGGCCATTGCACTGCCTAAGCAAGGGTAATGGCTAAGTTGGAAAAGAGTAGAGAAGAGGAAGATCTCCTGGAGTGATCTGTGGGAGATGGAGGCATTTAGAACCAGCTTCACCACCAAGGCTGCTTATGATGTCCTGCTGTTTCCCAAAAATCTGAGCCAGTGGTATGGATATGGTATATGATATGCTCACTCTGCCCGTCACCAGCAATGTTGAAGCACATCTTGATCGGGTTCCAGACCAGCCTCTCTCATGGCCGATACACCTGGTGGCACAACCAGGTGCTACAGTGTTTGGCAGGAGTGCTCGAGAAGCAACAGACAAAGGTCAACGGCCTGTCTCTCCCTCATCCCATCTGCTGGCAACAGCATTTACCCGGAAAGGAGGGGGTCGAGCTGGACATGCCACCCCAGGACCAGACACTGGGATGTTGGATGGTGCACGAGATTGGAAGCTTCTGGTGGACCTTGGCCGGTTTGCTTTTTTAATGACTGATTTTAAGCATAGCAGTCATCTGGCAAATTAAATTCAGTTTTTTCATTTAGTTAGGATAGTATTTCAATTAGTTAGTAAACACTTTGTCCTGGTCATATTTTTTCCAGATAAAAGACAGTGACTTTGAACTTTCAGACAGCTGATGGCAGAGGAATTCTTTTTAACCCAGTCAGAGCTGTTGCAACCTTGCCTCAGTATTTCCAAGACTTAATTGTTATATACTAATAAACATAAGGGTGTACTCAATCCTTTACAGTAAAGCTGAATGTAAAACCTCTAAAATAGTGTTGATTTTCACATTACTACTTTCTTCAGAGGCTGTTAAATTATAATGGACATCATAAAACCCTCAGTTTTCATTCTCAAATAAAGCCATAGGCGGTAATGGATTCTTCTAAGTAGGTAAAATTTGACGGACCTTTATATTTTTCTCTATTGACAAAAAAGGAGAGGAACTTAATGTGTTTTGTGGTCTGAAATGGGTTATGTTACTAAATGAAATGTGTAAGGTTGCTCCCAAATTTCCTACCACATTCAAGCAAGTTCAGGTTACACCACTGCTCAAGAAACCTTCCCTCCCTCCAACTCATGTGGAGAATTATCGGCCGGTCTCTCTCCTCCCGTTTCTGTCTAAAATCATTGAAAGGGCTGTCTTTAAGCAGGTCACCGATTACCTCTCACATAACAACCTCCTTGACCCAAACCAATCTGGGTTTAAAAGTGGACACTCCACCGAAACGGCTCTGTTAGCTGTGACAGAAGCCTTAAAAGAAGCCAGAGCGACAGCTAACTCCTCTGTACTTATCCTGCTTGACTTATCAGCTGCATTTGACACTGTCAACCACAGTATCCTTTTGTCCATACTCTCTAGCATGGGCATCATAGGGAGAGCACACTCCTGGTTTGAATCATGCCTCACTGGTCGGTCTTTCAAAGTATCCTGGCTTGGTCACACTTCTGCAGCGCACCACCTCGCCACAGGGGTCCCCCAAGGTTCAGTACTGGGACCTCTTCTCTTTGCCATATACACCAACTCATTAGGACAGATCATCCGATCACATGGCTTCTCATACCAATGTTATGCTGATGATACCCAGCTCTATCTGTCATTTCCACCTGATGACCACACGGTCTCAGCACGAATCTCAGACTGTCTCTCTGACATATCAACATTGATGAAAGCCCATCACCTCCAACTTAACCTCCCAAAAACTGAACTGCTGGTCTTCCCAGCCAAACCAACCATACACTACAGCATCTGCATCCAAACTGAATCCCTATCTCTTGCTCCATCAAAGGTTGCTAGAAACTGGGTGTCATGATTGATGACCAACTAACCTTCAAAGATCACGTTACCTCGGTTGCTCGTTCATGCCGCTTTGCACTACTAAACATAAGAAAGATCACACCATACCTAACCCAACATGCCACCCAACTCCTGGTGCAGGCCATGGTCATCTCCCGCCTTGACTACTGCAATGCTCTCCTAACTGGTCTCCCAGCCTGTGCTGTGAAACCTCTGCAGATGGTCCAGAATGCGGCGGTGCGTCTGGTCTTCGATCAGCCTAAAAGAACACGTCCCCCCTCTGTTCATTGAACTCCACTGGCTACCCTTAGCTGCCCGCATCAAATTCAAGTCACTGATGTTAGCTACAAAGTGCTTAATGGAACGGCTCCCATCTACTTGAATGCTCTTGCAAAGGCTTATGTCACGACCACTCCGGCCATCATACGATTGTCGTCTAGCATCTCCTACACCACGCCTAAGACAATCCAAACTCTTTTCATGTGTCGTCCCACGATGGTGGAAAGACCGACCGAGCGCTACCAGAACAGGGTCTGTCTATCTTCAAGAAGCTCTTGAAAACCCAGCTCTTCAGAGAGCATCTCCTATCCTAGCACTTACCTTGTACTTACCTCCCCCCTCTATCTTTGCACTTTATCTTTCTGCACTTCCTTCTATGCCTGCACCCTATCTACTCTGTCACCTCTGACAGAGTCGGACTAGTGGGTTTTTTCTATGTAGTTTATTGTTAGCTTTTTGTATAGCTTGTTATATCTTGATTTGTTGTAAGTCACTTTGGATAAAAGCGTCTGCTGAATACATAAACACAAACAAATGTAATCTAATAATTATGTATTGGTAGTGCAGCCAACGCTAACAGTGTGGTTTTGTGTCCCCCAGCTCTTGTGGATATCACTTGCACTCTGTTGCTCCTAAATCCAGACTTCACAACTGCCTGGAATGTCAGGTACAGGAACATATATATCACCTCTTATGAATGTCACCTGTCCAATTGTCTTTGTCTTTTGAAAGAACACAAAACAAACAAACAAATTAATAGATATATATGTATATCATAAATTCCGGACTATAGAGCGCACCTGAATATAAGCCGTACCCTCTAATTTAAAAAAGAAAATCCATTTTGTACTTGTGTAGGCCGCACCAGATTATAAGCCGCAGGTGTCCACATTGTAATATGAGATATTTACACAGAAAGATGTTACATGTGAGGATTTTTAAACTTTTAATTAAATACGTATGATAACATAAACAAATACATACCATTAAATGTACCATACTGCAAATGCTTTTTTTTTTTCAAACAGTGCCTGTAACATGGCTGGGTAAAAAAAAACAAAAAAAAAAAAACAGTAGCCTACCTGGAAAAGTCATTGATCGCCTTCTTCATCTTCCTACTGCACACTAAAACAAAGCCTTCTTCA
This sequence comes from Leuresthes tenuis, assembly GCF_036924035.1. Lineage (NCBI taxonomy): Eukaryota > Metazoa > Chordata > Actinopteri > Atheriniformes > Atherinopsidae > Leuresthes > Leuresthes tenuis. The sequence goes on from NW_027325360.1 coordinate 33,725,359, forward strand.
GTGTCCCAATTGAACAGCCTCAAAACTTTGTCTCTCACTTCAGTCTCTTCGTTGTCGCTTTCCTTCTTCAACAGCCAGATTGATCGCTTTTAATTTAAAGCTGCATCATATGCATTTTCTTCGTTTTCCATGTTGAGGGTGAGTACAAAAGATCGATTTACAATAATTTATTAGTGTAAGTGTGTTTGATTTATTGTAAATTTTGTTGGATCACCGTGAACTATTCATTAATTTTATTCGTCTAATGTTACAGGCAAAATGTTTTTGGCAGCATGAAAAAAAAGAGAGGGAAAAAAAAACATGTATTAGCCGCACCGTATTATAAGCTGCGGTGCTCAAACCCTGGGAAAAAAGTAGCTGCTTATAGTCCGGAATTCATATATATATATATATATATTTTATTTTATTTTTATTTTTTTTTGCTGTGTGAAACTATCAAACTAAATGTTGTCACAGGAAAGAGTTGTTGCAGTGCGGTGCTCTTGACCCAGAAAGGGACCTTTACCTGGGCAAGCTGGCCCTCACCAAATTCCCAAAGAGCCCAGAGACTTGGATACACAGGTAAGGTTTAATTTGTAAAGCACCTTGATCTTTTGTAAAGACTCACTTTAAAGGGAAATGCCAGTATTTTTAAACCTGGACCTTATTTCTGGCATGAAATACATTTATCTACTCACCGAGAACAGTTTGGCGAAAGTCGGCGTCCTTCAAAAGCTATTTAGATAACTCGTGATCGGCGTATATCCATATAACGGAGTTAATGGGGCTTAGACGATGCAGCGTCTAAATAAGGCATTATCTGTCTTTATTTCACCAATACTTTAAGAAGAATGAATGAATGAACGTGTACTATAGCTCTGTTAGCTCAGAGCTGCTGTTATGTGGCTACTTGCGGCTATAGGAGAGCTAACGGAGGGATTTCTA